>NC_041384.1:185537977-185813033 GCF_002162155.2 Triticum dicoccoides | reverse complement strand
TCGCCCTCTCCTCTGTTCCGAATTACTTGTCGCAGGTATGGATATATCTAGATGTATTTTAGTTCTAGATACATCCATTTCTTCGATGAGTAATTTGGAACGGAGGGAGTTGTTGCTCTCTTCACACTCTCTCGCCCTCTCCAGATCTAAACAAGACTTCATTGGCCTCTCTCTCCCCTCACTGCTGCTCAAAGAGCCGGTAGGATCTGTCCGCCGGGAAGGGAAGGAGGCTTAACGCTGTCGCCGCCGGCAAGGGACTACCAGAGCAACTATTCACTTTCCACCCAGCGGCGGCGCGGGAGGGCATCCGACCCCTTCTTCTTCGCCGCCGTCCTGTCGCCCACCGAACCACGCCCTAAGAACCTTAAGGTATAATTTACTTACTCCACATGCATTGCTCTAGCTGCATGTATACCATGAATCTAGGACGTGGTTCAAAGAGGAACGGAGTGGGGGAAAGTAGTGGGAAAAGTTGTATATAGCATGAATCTAGGACGTGGTTCAAAGAGGAAATGAAGGGGGAAAGTTGTATAGCATGAATCTAGGACGTGGTTCAAAGAGGAAAGGAATGGGGGAAAGTAGTGGGTAAAGTTGTATCGCATAAATCTAGGACGTGGTTCAAAGAGGAAATGAAGGGGCGAAAGTACTAGTTCAAAAAGGAAAGGAAGGGACAAGGCTGTAGAGTTTGAGCAGGACTAGATTTACTGCGCTCACATAGGGAAAGGTGTCTAAAGATAACAAAACTGGGACCAACACAAATATGCTCCTTGGTTATTCGTTCTTTGTTGCAACAGACTATGCATGACCACAGTACATCGGTAGGTGCACATGGTGCTGGTGCATCCACTGTCCCGTGCAACTCATTAGTTGTTGTTAATCTAAGGCCCTCTTTGGTTAAAAACTACCTAGTCCCTACCTACTTGGTTCCAGGGACTAAACATGGACTAGAGGTTATTAAATGACATGCTAAAAGACCATGTTACCCCTAGTAATGAACTAATAGAGACAAGGTGTGATGCGTGGCAGGGGCAACTGTTGGAAAAAGTCCCAAAAAGACTCCCTCGGGGTCTTCTTTCTTTAGTCCCAAATGCCCACTTTTAGTCCCTAAAAGTCCCTCCTGTTTGGTTTAGATGGGACTAACATGGAGTTTTTTAGTCCCTACACCAAAATGTCCCTGTAAACAAACACCCTCTAATAATGTCGCTGGAAAATTGATGCAATGCCACAGTTAAAAGCAAATTACATGTTTAACCAATTTTATTGTTAATATAATCTCTATGTTAATATTAATCAATGCCACCGTTTGAGAAATGCTACTGTATTGCTTTCTTTCCCATTTAGATAAGGTAGATGCTTCTTTTTGTTGGCTTCTATGTCATCCACCGTTATTGACCACTAATTGTTTCCTTTGCACCTCTGTGTAAACAGGGTTATCTACATCACCTTGTTGCCATTGTGACCTTTTGTTGCACTGCACAAAACACTTTTGTTTTAAGAGTGTTTTGTGCAGTTCAACCAAAATGTCACACCGACAACGTTGCTTGATTGCTTGATCTTAGTGGAATTGCACAAGAGGAGATCTTACTTCCTATCCATTAAGGCGAATTTGGTTCAGATCTTCTTGTGAGTTGTTTGAATTCCGCATCATGAGAGGTCAGTACTAGCCTTATTTCACATGATTCTGCAGTGTGCTTTCATATTTTGTGCTACTTGTACATTAATATTGCTTGATTTTAGTGAACTGCATAAATGGAGACAAGACTTCCAATCTGTATGTGCACCGTAATATCCCATTGAGGTAAGATAAGGATATTTCACAACTGCTCGCCTGTATTTTGCCACTTTCATCAGAAAATTAAGTTTAGAACTATACTTGTGCTCCCTAATTGACATGCCAAATCTTACATTGAAGGTGAAGCTTGTCTATTATTGAACCGAGTGATGAAGGGGAACAACAAGCGGAAGAAAAACAAAAATCAATTCCCTGTGCTGTAATGAAGCACTGGAACTGTGATGACACAAGTAATGATATAGTTTTGCATCTTAATTTATTGCTATGGCTGGAATGAGCAATTGTTTTGCCACTGATTTGATGCCACTCTTAATGTAATATGTAATTATCTCAACTTGTGCAAACAGGGATCTTCTTTGAAGATACCATATATTTTAGTGGAATTGCACAAGAAGATGTTGGAAACATTAAACTAATAGAGAAGTATATAGTAAGCATGGCCACCATCGTAGATAGCAACAGATGGTTCTGAAGAAGTGCTTCATCTGTATGCTCTACACAATAAGCCTCCTGACAAAGGTTGGTACTCTCCCACGGATTTCATCCATATTATTGAGCTTTGTCATCTCTATTGGTGTTGTGCTACTATTTAGATACTATCATGAAAAAGTGGTATTGTCCTTGAGAAGTGCTTCATCTGTACTGTTTTAAATATTACCTTTCCTTTTTTTTGAGCAACCAGGGATGCTAGCATTTAGTAGTCCTCTTGTCTATGCACAACAGGATCATCTTCCTCTGAAGAAGAATATGGAGTACGTGAAGTGACTAGTTCCGATTATGCCAGGATGAAGAAGCCTTGTCTATCTTCTCATCAGAAGGAGCAGTTGAAGGATGGTTACATTACTCCCCACAAGACCAAACTAACTTCAGCTCAGAAGGACTGACAATCTCCATCTTTTTGCTGTGATGCGCGAGTACAATGTTGTTCTAGGATTCTTTCTGGTGAGTTCCATTTTTCTAAAGGTGTGCTCTACATGGACCATGTATGTGCCTGTTGAAACTTTCAATTCATAGTACAATTTGCTTTATACTAATCACTTTTTTGTATTTGTGCAAACAGGGGTGCTCAGCTTGATTTCAATGGGAACTGCACAAAATGTTCATGAATACATCGAATCATTCATTTCCACCACAAGAAAGGAGGTGCCAATAAGTTCAAGGCGTTGCAACATATAATGGCGAAATCATACAAGCTACGCGCGGATTTGGTTGATTTTGGTGGAACTGCACAAAAAGAACAGCTGGTTTATTTAGCACGAGGTGCCATGTCAATGTCCGAACTGATGGCAAACCCTGCCCATTCCACAATCGTAGGCATTTGATATTTTGGAATGGGACAACCTTGTCAAATTTTTCTCATTGATTTTAGCAAGACATGTGTTTGATATTTTCGAATGGGACTCCCTTTGCTATCAGTAGCGTCGATCAATTTTTTTCTTTATTCTTTAGTTGTGAAGTAAATATTGCCTCTGACATGTGAGTCGCTGAGATGCATAATCATCGATTGTTTTGAATGTTCTCTATGAATTGCCAGGCCTGTGTGTTTGATTGCAATGTACAGAAACGCTAAAAAGCTGCTCAAACTCTTTGTACTCCTTCTGTTCCTTTTTACTTCGCACATTGTGAAAGTGCATGCTTTTTCGTATAAGATTGGTCAAAGTAGAGATACTTTGACTGCAGACAAAACTTGTATGCAAACTAGAAAGGACCAGAGGGAGTACATGTGAAACTGCTGCAAATGAGGTGATCACCTTGTGAATAATGCTAGTACGTAGTGTTTTGCATGTTCATCCAATGTTAGTGATACAGGAATTCGAACTAATCGAAATAAATTCATTCATACACGGTCGGATTTCATATAAACATGCTGGATTTCATTACATTTCATATATTCTTCAACTAAAAAGGGGTGTGCTGGAGGTATAATTAGTTAACCAAACCTACCCACCTGTGTCCCGCTGAGCCAAACAGAAGCTTTAGTGACTTAACTGCAGGTGCAGGTGCGTAACTGACATGTGGCCTGTTGGGCCCACGTGTCAGTCAGCCAATTGCACCAGCAGTTAAGTAGAAGCATCGTTCTTCTCCAGCGCAGCTCTCCGACTCCACGTCGCCGCCAAGAAGATAACCGGCCGTCAATGGTCAACCCTCCTAGCTTGGCTTCAACCGGAGGGTAGCAGCGGTGGCCTTACTTGGACCCGAGCGGCGGCGACCTACCGTGTTCTACTCTTCCTCATTTTCTGTGTGGCGCGGCCTCGTTGGCAGCGGGGTGGGGCCTCAGCGGAGCCGGCGATGTCCTCTGCCTTGTTGTTGGCGGGGCGGGGCCTCGGCGGAGCCGGCGGTGTCCTCTTCCTCGTTGTTGGCGGGGCGGGGCCTCGGCGGAGCCGGCGGTGTCCTCTGCCACGTTGTTGGCATCGTGGGGCCTCGGCGGAGCAGGGCCTCGTCGATGCCAGTGGAGCGGGGACTCGTCAGAGCCGCCATTGTCCTCTGCCTCGTCCTTGGTCTCGCCAAACAGCGCCCCGCCCGCTTCATCACCCTCTTTGCTAGCCTCTTCGTAGGCGGCCGCAGCCTCCGCCACCTGCATGCGATACCGCCAGTGCTCGAGGCGGCCCTTGCGGGCGGAGCGGTACGAGTTGAGCAGCGCCTCCTGCTCCACCCGCTTCGCGGTGATCTACTCCTCCGCCTGCAGGTGCTCCTCGAGGAGATGGTGGTTGTAGGCGGCGTCGGCCTGCGCCTCCCAGAACTGCTCCTCACGCATCTGCCTCACCGTGTCCATATATTGGGCACGGGCCTCGCCGGTGGTCATGGTGTAATGCACCGGCTAGGATGGCGCGGAGGAGGGGGTTGGCGCCGGATCATCGACTACCATGTTCTCCATTAGGACGTCGTCGTCCTCCGGCTTCCTGCCGGCCAGCCGGTCGGCAGCAATGGCTGCCATCTCCTTGTGGTCCGTCGTCCGCCCGTCCTAAAGAGCGCTGGAGCGCGAGGAAGCCATGGTGGGCAATAGTGGTGTGGAAAGGAGAAAGGGAACAGATGCGCATGACTACGGCTATGGCCCGCGCAGCAATTTATATAGCAATGGTGGGCAGGCGGAGGGACGGACGTGTGGCGCCGGAGTAGCCGCCTCGGCAACCACATATCATTAATGTGGGCGGCAGATGGATGGACGGACGGCACTTGTGTCATTTGAAGGTGGAGCAATCGCCTGCAACGGGAAGCGGGGAGGGCGGCACTGACTGTTTCGGGCGGAAAGCGCGCGCGGGCGAGGAGATGACTTTACTTGGAGAGGATGACAATGGGGACCCACCAGGTCTATAGCCTCACGTAGGCAAGTGCCTCCTTATTACATATATATATATAAACTATAATTTATTTTGCTTCCTCCTGGTTTCCTGACATCACGGTCCCACACCATTGTCAACCTATGTAGTAGAGTAGTCAATAAACGAGAGAATTGCACAAGAAGCGGCTGGCAGCTAGGACCAAGCAGCTCGAGCAGTATTTGTGTTTTTGAGGTGTGAGCACTGCAGAGTTTTTCGATTTTTAGCCCAGATATTAATTTTTCTCCTCTAAACAACAACGAAAACATCGCTGCATGTATTAACTGGGCGGGCTGTGGCCCGTCTAGCCCAGGCCAGATACCCAGCCCAGATATTAATTTTTTTCAAGTTAAAAATGGCTAGCCCAGCTATACTTTAGGAATACCCAGGTAAGGTCAAGTTGTTATTCTCCGCCCCGCTGGGCTACAAATCTTTCCTAGGAGGGATGCATTAGGCTTAACAAGAAAATGGGCTTTAAGAAATAATAAATGGGATGTAATTATAAAAACTGGGCTGTAACTATAAAAAAATGCACCAAACACGTGATTACTTTATAAAATATTATTTTTGGATATTGAAAATTTTAATTTCATTAATTGTTGCGAGCGCAATGTTTCGTTGGATTTGTACGTAATATAAATTTATATTGAAATTGTATTTAATCCGACTAGAAATTTCTAGATAAAAATATTTCGGATCCCATCAAAATGTGGGAAATTTTATTGAATTATGTTTTGAACGCTTGCTTGAAATGGGCTATACTTTTAACAAGCTGTAAATGGGCTGTAGTAAATTCCATTAGAATTCAAAAATGGGCTACACATTCTTATAGATCTCAAATGGGCTATAAGTTCTCTGCCACAGACTTCTGGCCTTACAAAGTTGACACGTCCCCTAAAAAACAGAGTTGACGCGTATGCAAGGCTTTGTCAACTTATAGTCAACACACGGTTCTAGTAGCAGTGGCCGTTCGATGTCCATCCAACGGATGCCGTGCTTCTTCTTCAATCTCGGATATTCTAGCTTTACCCACCCAAAAAATGATTCCTCCCCCTGACATCCGGGGCGCACCGTTTTGGAAGCTGACCTATGGGCCTACTAAGTTGACGTACCAAGGGCTTTGTCAACTTAGTCAATATAAACGATTCTAGCTGAAGTGACCGTACGATGTCCATCCAACGGCCGTCGTGCTTCTTCAACCACTGGTCTTCTTTTGCTCCAGCCGCCCCAAGCAGCGCCGGTCGTGTCGCATGCTCCTGCCTCCTGTGGCCGGCTATGCTGCCGCGGAGGCCTCACCGCACCCTACTATTCCCACCGCTGGCCAGGCCCTGCGGCGACGGCAGCCTCACACCGCAGCCGAACCAGTGAACCCTCGTACTCCTCTCCACGCGGGCTTCCACTGCCGCGTCTTCGCCGGCTCCTCGTCGTCCCCTTCCTAGGCCTCGCCGTCGTCCACCGCCCTGGTGCTCTTGGCGCGGCGTGGTCAACGTGGTCAAGAAACGACTTCCATCGGGCGTGGACTGCACGTGGAGAGGCTGACAGCTGGGTCCACGGCCGCAGCAAGGAAGTGCCTCCTTATTACGCGCAAAATAATGATTCCTCCACCTGACAGCTGGGACCCACTGGATGGGCCATTGTATTTCATGAAAAACACGTTTCCCCCTGACTGCTGGGACCCACCAGCTACATCTTCGCACGCAAGGAAGTGCGTCCGGGCAAAAAAACGATTCGCCCCCTGACTGCTGGGACCCACCAGCTACATCTTCACAGGCAAGGAAGTGCCTGACAGTCAGGACCCACCTGGTCGAAGCGTATGTAGCGTTGTCATCTGGTCGCGAACGTGTACGTACATACTGGTCGATGTAGAGGCGCGCACGTGTCGTAGTAGAGGCGCGCACGTAGCATGTACACGTACGTACAGCGGCCAGGGTGCAAGAAAGAAAATACGACCATGTATGTGTACATACGGGCGGGATCTCAAACGCCTACTCGCGCATACGTACGGCCAGGGCTCGTGTACATGGCTGGGTAGGAACGGAGAAACAGCGTCGTCGTCATGTTCATGGGGAAGCAACGGAATGCGTCATGTTCATGGGGAGGCAACAGAATGTGTCGTGTTCATGGGGAGGCAACGGAATGCGTCGTGTTCATCGGGAGGCAACGGAACACGTGGGAGACAACCGGCTAGGTCGGAACAGAATGCGTGGTCGTGTTCATCGGGAGGGCTTGGACGGAACAGGCGATGGAAACGAGGCATGGCGTACCGCAGAACGGAGGAAACGGACCTCCTACGGTCGAAACGGGGGTCCTATTGATCGGGAGGGGTGTGGCGTACCGCAAAACGGAGGAAACGGACCTCCTACGATCGAAACGGAGGTCCTGTTGATCGGGAGGGGTGTGGCGTACCGCAAAATGGACGAAACGGACCTCCTACGGTCGAAACGGGGGTCCTATTCATCGGGAGGGGTGTGGCGTACCGTAAAACGGGACTCCACGGGATATTGTTCATCTCCACCGTCGACCTCCTCCAGCCTCCACGGGCTCCTGTTCATCTAGCCTCCATCGTGCGCTACTCCACCGTCTACTGTTCAACCACCCCTCCACCGTCTACTATTCATCCAGCCCTCCACACCACAGGGTCCTATTCAACCACCCCTCCACGGGCACCCCTCCACCGTTTACTGTTCATCCAGCCCTCCACCACACCACGGGGTCCTTTTCATCCAGAGGCAACACCACCGCTCACTTTTCATCCACCCCCCCCCCCACAACGCTCACTGTTCATCCAATCGACCGGCTTCAGTTAGCAGCAGTATCGAAGGAATCGCTCGATTGGGTTCAGTTAACAACCATTGATCGATCGCTCGGGTTCAGTAACACATAGCCTGCAGTGCAATCGCTCGGATTCAGTTAGAGCCCAACGCCTCACTCGGGTTCAGTTAGAGCCAACGCCTCGCACACACGCCCGTACGTGTACGAGAGAAATGCGCATCGCTCGGCCCCGACCTCCCACCGTAACCGGGAAGTCCCCGAAATTTTCCTTGCCCTCGCTTCTACCACGGTTTTTCCGTCATGGACGGCCCAAAGAATGTCATGCAGCTGCGTCTTCGGCCCTCCCAAGACGAAAAGCCCATTTTTTGTCATGATTTTTTTTCATAGAAGTAGGAGCCCACCACATCTATGATGATACCAGGTTTTGTCACAATTATCGTCATAGAAGTGTCATATGTATGACAGAATTTTTTTTTCGTTCGGCCCAAAATGTCACGGATGTGTCTTTTTTTGTAGTGATAGTTCACATCGCTACGTGACCAATACCCAAAGGGTTTACTAGTCAATAATTTAGTTCACATCGCCATGTGATTAATACCCAAAGAGTACTAAGGTGTGATCATGTTTTGCTTGTGAGAGAAGTTTAGTCAACAGGTCTGCCACATTCAGATCCGTATGTATTTTGCAAATTTCTATGTCTACAATGCTCTGCACGGAGCTACTCTAGCTAATTGCTCCCACTTTCAATATGTATTTAGATTGATACTTAGAGTCATCTAGATCGGTGTCAAAGCTTGCATCGACGTAACTCTTTACGACGAACTCTTTGTCAACTCCATAACCGAGAAACATTTCCTTATTCCACTAAGGATAATTTTGACCGCTGCCAAGTGATCCACTCCTGGATCACTATTGTACCCTCTTGCCAAACTCATGGTGATGTACATAATAGGTCTGGTACACATCATAGCATACTTTATAGAACCTCTGACTGAGGCATAGGGAATGACTTTTCATTCTCTTTCTATTTTCTGCCGTGGTCGGGTTTTGGGTCTTTACTCAACTTCATACCTTGCAACATAGGCAAGAACTCCTTCTTTGACTGTTGCATTTTGAACTACTTCAAAAAAAATTCAAGGTATGTACTCATTGAAAAAATATTATCAAGCGTCTTGATCTGTCTCTATAGATCTTGATGCGCAATATGTAAGCAGCTTCACCGAGGTCTTTCTTTGAAAAACTCCTTTCAAAAACTCCTTAATGCTTTCTAGAAAATTCTACATTATTTCCGGTCAACAATATGTCATTCACATATACTTACCAGAAAGGCTGTAGTGCTCCCACTCACTTTCTTGTAAAAAAAAGCTTCACCGCAAGTCTGTATAAAACTATATGCTTTGATCATCTTATCAAAGCACAAATTCCAACTCCGAGATGCTTGCACTAGTCCATAGATGGATCAATAGAGCTTGCACATTTTTTAGCACCTTTAGGATTGACAAAAACCTTCTGGTTGCATCATATATAATTCTTCTTTAAGATATCCATTAAGGATTGCAGTTTTGGTATCCATTTGCCAAATTTCATAAAATGTGGCAATTGCTAACATGATTCGGACAGACTTTAAGCATCGATATGAGTGAGAAAATCTCATCGTAGTCAACATCTTGAACTTGTAAAAACTCTTTTCGACAAGTCGATCTTTGTAGATAGTAACACTACTATCAGCGCCCGTCTTCCTCTTGAAGATCCGTCTTCCTCAATGGCTTGCCGATCATCGGGCAAGTCAATCAAAGTCAATAATTTGTTCTCATACATGGATCCCATCTCAGATTTAATGGCCTCAAGCCATTATGCGGAATCTGGGCTCATCATCACTTCCTCATAGTTCGTAGGTTCATCATGGTAAAGTAACATGGCTTCCAGAACAGGATTACCGTACCATTCTAGTGCGCAACGTACTCTTGTTGACATACAAGGTTCGGTAGTAACTTTATCTAAAGTTTCATGATCATCATCATTAACTTCCTCACTAATTGGTGTAGGCATCACTAGAACTGATTTTTGTGATGAACCATTTTCCAATTCGGGAGAAGGTACAACTACCTCATCAAGTTTTACTTTCCTCCCACTCACTTCTTTCGAGAGAAAATCCTTCTCTAGAAAGGATCCATTCTTAGCAACAAATAACTTGCCTTCGGATCTGTGATAAAAGGTGTACCCAACAGTTTCCATTGGGTATCCTATGAAGACGCATTTCTCCAATTTGGGTTCGAGCTTATCAGGTTGAAACTTTTTCACACAAGCATCGCAACCCCAAACTTTAAGAAACGACAACTTAGGTTTCTTGCCAAACCACAATTTATATGGTGTCGTCTCAACGGATTTAGATGGTGCCCTATTTAACGTGAATGCAGTTGTCTCTAATGCATAACCCCAAAACAATAGTAGTAATTCGGTAAGAGACATCATGGATCGCACCATATATAATAAAGTATGGTTATGACGTTCGGACACACCATTATGTTGTGGTGTTCCAGGTAGTAGGAGTTTGTGAAACTATTCCACATTGTTTTAATTGAAGGCCAAACTCATAACTCAAATATTCACCTCTGCGATCAGACCATATAAACTTTATTTTCTTGTTATGATGATTCTCTACTTCACTTTGAAATTCTTTGAACTTTTCAAATGTTTTAGACTTGTGTTTCATGAAGTAGATATACCCATATCTTCTCAAATCATCTGTGAACGTCAGAAAATAATGATACCCGCCGCGAGCCTTAACACTCATCGGACCGCATACATCGGTATGTATTATTTCCGATAAGTTAGTGGCTCGCTCCATTGTTCCGGAGAACAGAGTTTTAGTTGTCTTGCCCATGAGGCATGGTTCGTAAGCATCAAGTGATTCATAATCAAGTGATTCCAAAAACCCATTAGCATGGAGTTTCTTCATGCGCTTTACACCAATATGGCCTAAATGACAGTGCCACAAATATGTTGCACTATCATTATCAACTTTGCATCTTTTGGCATCAATATTATCAATATGTGTATCACTACGATCGAGATTGAATAAACCATTTATTTTGAGTGTATGGCCATAGAAGGTTTTATTCATGTAAATAGAACAACAATTATTCTTTGACTTAAATGAATAACCATATTGCAATAAACATGATCCAATCATATTCATGCTCAACGCAAACACCAAATAACATTTATTTTGGTCCAATACTAATCTTGAAGGTAGAGGGAGTGTGCGATGGTGATCTTATCATCCTTGGAATCATTTCCAACACACATCGTAACTTCTCCCATAACTAGTCTTTGTTCATTTTGCAACTCCTATTTCGAGTTACTAATCATAGCAACTGAACCGATATCAAATACCCTGGGGTTACTATGAACACTAGTAAAGTACACATCAATAACATGTATATCAAATATACCTTTCACTTTGCCATCCTTCTTATCCGCCAAGTATTTGGGGTAGTTCTGCTTCCAGTGACCATTCCCTTTGCAGTAGAAGCACTCAGTTTCAGGCTTAGGTTTAGCTTTGGGTTTCTTCATGGGAGTGACAACTTGCTTGTCATTCTTCTTGAAGTTCCCTTTCTTTTCCTTTGCCTTTTTTCTTGAAACTAGTGGTCTTGTCAGCCATCAACACTTGATGCTTTTTCTTGATTTCTACCTTTGTTGATTTCAGCATCGCGAAGATCTCGGGAATCGCTTTCGTCATCCCTTGCATATTATAGCTTATCACAAAGTTCTAGTAGCTTGGCGATAGTGACTAGAGAACTCTATCAATCACTATATTTATCTGGAATATTAACCCCCACTTGATTCAAGCGATTGTACTACCCAGACATTCTGAGTACATGCTCACTGGGTGAGCCATTCTCCTCCCTCTTGTAGGCAAAGTACTTGTCAGAGGTCTCATACCTCCTGACACGGGCATGAGACTGAAATACCAATTTCATCTCTTGGAACATCTCATATGTTCCATGTCGTTCAAAACATTTTTGAAGTCCCGGTTCTAAGCCGTAAAGCATGGTGCACTAAACTATCAAGTAGTCATCATACTGAGCTTGCCAAACGTTCATAACATCTGCATCTGCTCCTGCAAAAGGCCCATCACCTAGCGGTGCATCAAGGACATAATTCTTCTATGCATCAATGAGGATAATCCTCAGATCACGGAGATAGTCCACATCATTGCTACTAACATCTTTCAACTTATTTTTCTCTAGGAACATACCAAAAATAAACGGGGAGCTACATCGCAAGCTATTGATCTACAACATAGATATGCAAATACTATCAGGACTAAGTTCATGATAAATTATAGTTCAATTAATCATATTACTAAAGAACTCCCACTAAATAGACATCCCTCTAGTCATCTAAATGATCACGTCATCCATCTCAACTTAAACATGTCCGATCATCACATGAGATGGAGTAGTTTTCAATGGTGAACATCACTATATTGATCATATCTACTATATGATTCACGCTCGACCTTTCGGTCTCAGTGTTCCGAGGCCATATCTGCATATGCTAGGCTTGTCAAGTTTAACCCGAGTATTCTGCTTGTGCAAAACTGGCTTGCACCCGTTGTATGTGAACATAGAGCTTATCACACCCGGTCATCAAGTGGTGTCACGGCACGACGAACTGTAGCAATGGTGCATACTTAGGGAGAACACTTATACCTTGAAATTTAGTGAGAGATCATCTTATAATGCTACCGTCGTACTAAGAAAAATAAGATGCATAAAGGATAAACATCACATGCAATCAATATAAGTGATATGATATGGCCATCATCATCTTGTGCCTTTGATCACCATCTCCAAAGCACCGTCATGATCACCATCGTCGCTGGCTTGACACCTTGATCTCTATCTTAGCATCGTTGTCGTCTCGCCAACTATTGCTTCTGCGACAATCGCTACCGCTTAGTGATAAAGTAAAGCAATTACATGGTGATTGCATTTCATACAATAAAGCGACAACCATATGGCTCGTGCCAGTTGCCAATAACTTTGTTACAAACCATGATCATCTCATACAATAATTTATATAATCACGTCTTGACCATATCACATCACAACATGCCCTACAAAAACAAGTTAGACGTCCTCTACTTTGTTGTTTCAAGTTTTACGTGGCTGCTACAGGCTTAGCAAGAACTATTCTTACCTATGCATCAAAACCACAACGTGGTATAGTGATTGTTTTTTGATCTTCAGAAAGAACCCTGTTCACTGAATCTGCTTCAACTAAAGTTGGAGAAACAGACACCCGCCGCCACCTGTGTGCAAAGCACGTCGGTGGAACCAGTCTCATGAACGCGGTCATGTAATGTCGGTCCGGGCCGCTTCATCCAACAATACTGCCGAATCAAGAAACAACTAGTGACGGCAAGCAATATGTATATACCTACGACCACAACTCCTTTGTGTTCTACTCATGCATATAACATCTACGCATAGACCAGGCTCGGATGCCACTGTTGGGGAATGCAGTATTTCAAAATTTTCCTACTATCACGCAAGATCTATCTAGGAGATGCATAGAAACGAGAGGGGAGAGTGTGTCTACATACCCTCATAGACTGAAAGCGGAAGCGTTTAGTAACATGGTTGATGTAGTCGAACGTCTTTGCGATCCAACCAATCCAAGTACCGAACGCATGACACCTCCGCGATCTGCACATGTTCAGCTTGGTGACGTCCCCTCTTGATCCAGTTGAGGCCGAGGGAGAGTTTTTTCAGCACGATGGCATGGTGATGGTGATGATGATGTTACCGGCGCAGGGCTTTGCCTAAGCACTACGACGATATGACTGATGTGTTAACTATGGAGGGGGGCGCCGCACACGGCTAGGAATAATTGATGTGTGTTCTAGGTGTGCCCTCCCCACGTATACAAAGGAGGGAGAGGGAGGAAGGAAGCCTAGGGCGCGCCCAAGTACGAGGAATCCTACTTGGGCCCCTAGTCCAATTCGGTCCCCTTACCATATTTGGACAAGGGGGAAAGGAAGGAGGGGGGAGGGGAAGGAAGTAGGAGTCCTACTTCATACTTTCCTTTTTCCTCCTCTCCTTTTCCTTTCTCCCCATGTGTCTGACCCTATAGGGGGCACACCAACCCCTTGTGGGCTCGTGTGTTCCCTTACTTGGCCCATTAAGCCCATATATTTGCCGGGGTTTGCCCGGAACCCCTTCCAGTGACCCGGTATCACCCGGAACACTTCCGGTGTCCGAATATAGCCTTCCAATATATGAATCCTTACCTGTCGACCATTTCGAGACTCCTCGTCATGTCCGTGATCTCATTCGGGACTCTGAACAAACTTCGGAACATCAAATCACATAACTCATAGTACAAATCATCATCGAACGTTAAGCGTGCGGACCCTACGGGTTCGAGAACTATGTAGACATGACCGAGACACATCTCCAGTAAATAACCAATAGCGGAACCTGGATGCTCATATTGGCTCCTACATATTCTATGAAGATCTTTATCGGTCAAACCGCATAACAACATACGTTGTTCCCTTTGTCATCGATATGTTACTTGCCCGGGATTCAATCGCCGGTATCATCATGCCTAGTTCAATCTCGTTAACGGCAAGTCTCTTTACTCGTTCTGTAATGCATCATCCCGCAAATAAATCATTAGTCACATTGCTTGCAAGGCTTATAGTGATGAGCATTACCGAGAGGGCCCAGAGATACCTCTCTTATACACGGATTGACAAATCCTAATATCGATCTATGCCAACTCAACAAACACCATGGGAGACACTTGTAGAGCATCTTTATAATCACCCAGTTACGTTGTGATGTTTGATAGCACACAAGGTGTTCCTCCGGTATTCGGGAGTTGCATAATCTCATACTCAGAGGAACATGTATAAGTCATGATGAAAGCAATAACAATAAAACTAAACGATCATTTATGCTAAGCTAACGGATGGGTCATGTCCATCACATCATTCTCTAATGATGTGATCCCATTCCTCAAATGACAACACATGTCCATGGTTAGGAAACTCAATCATCTTTGATTAACAAGCTAGTCAAGTAGAGGCATACTAGGGACACTCTGTTTGTCTATGTATTCACACATGTACTAAGTTTCGGTTAATACAATTCTAGCATGAATAATAAACATTTATCATGATATAAGGAAATATAAATAACAACTTTATTATTGCCTCTAGGGCAAAAGTCCTTCACTTGCGGAGATGCTCAATATTCAATGAGTTTTGCAATTGAATGCCATCTCCGGTCTCAGACGGACTATGCTAGGTCTGGTGACTCGTACTACCCGGTAAGGGCCTTCCAACTTCGGCGTCAACTTGTTTGTACCCTTGGCGGGCTGAATGCGCCTAAGGATAAGCTCGCCTTCCTCAAAACACCTGGCATGAACCCCGTGGCTATGATAGCAACACAGGGCCTGCTGATAGCATGCAGCACACGTAGCAGCCCGGAGACGGTTCACCTCGAGTAGCACAGTGTTGTCACGACGGTGCTGATCTTGCGCTACTTCATCGTAGGAAAGCACTCGAGGCGACCCGTAAATGAGTTCCGTGGGATAACTGCTTCTGCTCCATAGACTAGGGAGAAAGGAGTCTGCCCGGTAGCTCGATTTGGTGCCGTTTTGAGGGACCAGAGAACTACTAACAGCTCATCGATCCACCGACTTCTATGCTTCTGCAGCGTATCAAAGGTTCTTGTCTTGAGTCCCCGCGGCACTTCAACGTTCGCCCTCTCAGGTTGTCCATTGCTTCTGGGATGTGCAATAGAGGCAAATAAGATCTTGCATCAGAGGGCATGAACATATCGCATGAAGGCGCGACTCATGAACTTGGTGTCGTTGTTGGTAATGATCCTTGCCAGAACTCCAAAACAGCACACCAATTCTTTCAAGAACTTGATAGCTGTCTGAGCAGTCACTTTTCTCACGACAGTCACTTCCGGCCAATTTGTAAACTTGTCGATGGCAACGAACAAGAATCCAAAGCCCCCGATTGCTCGGGGGAAGGGGCTGAGGATATCGAGCCCCCAGACCGAAATGTCCATGATAAAGGGATCGTCTGAAGAGCTTGGGCGGACAGGTGGATGTTCTTGGAATGGAATTGGCAGGCTTCACATTTGGTGACTAGCTCGACCGCATCTTGGAGGGCCGTGGGACAATAGAATCCTTGCCGGAATGCTTTCCCAACTAATGCCCTTGATCCAACGTGGGAGCCGCACACGCCTTTGTGTATCTCAGCCAACAGTTCCTTTCCTTCTTCCCGGCAGATGCACTTCAATTTCACACCGTTGGGCCTCCTTATGTATAGAGTGTCACCAACAAATTGATACATGCTGGCCGTCCAGGCTAATCTTTCAGCTTTATCTTGGTCGCCGAGAAGCTCTCTGGTTTGGAGGAACTGGATTATGTGCCTTGCCCAAGATGGAGCCTGGGGCTCGGCAACGAGGACTAGCGACACCTCCTCTATTGAGGGGGCACGTTCCTCGTTCACGGGGACCATGGGACCGGCTGGAGGGTGCGGTCCGACAGGTGGCGAGGAGTTGTTGTCGGCAGGGTCTCTGCCAGGAGCGGACGGCTCAACCGGGAGAGGCTTACCGGAGTCCAATTTTCTCCTTTTAGGGCCATTCTTGCTGGGGGTGCGGAGGGCTGAGTAAGATGGAGTACAAAAGTCCCTGGTTCCACAGGAGTGATCGCTCTCTGATTATAGCACCAGAAAACCTTCTATCTGCTAGGACTGCGTCGGTATTTCCCCAAAGAGGAAGGAATGATGCAGCATAGCGACGATAGGCATTTCCCTCAGTGAATAAACCAAGGGTATCAAACTAGTAGGAGAACCAAGCAACACAACGTAAAAAACACCTGCACACAAATAACAACACCTCGCAACCCGATGTGTTAAAGGGGTTGTCAATCCCTTTGGGTAACGATGCCAGAAAATTCTAGTAGATTGAAATAATAGATCGCAAATAAAATAAAGTGCAACAAAGTAGTTTTTTGGTTTAATAGATCCGAATAAAAATGCAAAGGAAAAGTAGATCGCAAATATATGAGGAAGAAGACCCGGGGGCCATAGGTTTCACTAGTGGCTTCTCTCAAGAAAGATAGCAAACGGTGGGTAAACAAATTACTGTTGGGCAACTGATAGAACCTCAAATAATTATGATGATATCCAGGCAATGATCATTACATAGGCATCACGTCCAAGATTGGTAGACCGACTCCTGCCTGCATCTACTACTATTACTCCACACACCGACCACTGTTCAACATGCATCTAGTGTATTAAGTTCATGGAAAAACGGAGTAATGCAATAAGAACGATGACATGATGTTGTCCGTCTATATATTGCGTAGATATAGATCTCGTCTTTTTATCCTTAGTAGCAATGATACATACGTGTCAGTTCCCTTTCTGTCACTAGGATTGAGCACCGTAAGATGGAACCCACTACCGGGCACCTCTTCCCATTGCAAGATAAATAGATCAAGTTGGCCAGACAAAACCCAAATATCGAAGAAGAAATACGAGGCTATAAGCAATCATGCATATAAGAGATCAAAGAAACTCAAATAACTTTCATGGATATAAAAAGATATGACTGATCATAAACTCAAAGTTCATCGGATCCCAACAAACACAACGCAAAAAGAGTTACATCATATGGATCTCCAAGCGACCATTGTATTGAGAATCAAGAGAGAGAGATGACGCCATCTAGCTACTAACTACGAACCCGAAGGTCTACAAAGAACTACTCACGCATCATCGAAGAGGCACCAATGGAGGTGGTGAACCCCATCCGAGATGGTGTCTAGATTGGATCTGGTGGTTCTGGACTCTATGGCTGCTGGATGAATATTTCGTCGACTCCCCTAGGGTTTTGGGAATATTTGGGTATTTATAGAGCAAAGAGGCGGTCCAGGGGGCACCCGAGGTGGGCAGAACCCACCAGGGCGCGCCTGGGCCTTCTGGTGCACCCTGGTGGGTTGTCCCCTCCTCGGGACTCCCCCCAAGGTGCAACCAGGCCCAACTTGTTCCTTCTGGTCCATACAAAAATTTCGTAAAGTTTCATGGCATTTGGACTCCGTTTGATATCGATTTTATGCGATCTAAAAAACACAGAAAAAACAAGAACTGGCACTTGGCACTATGTCAATAGGTTAGTACCAAAAAACGATATAAAATGATTATAAGACATCCAAGATTGATAATATAACAACATGGAACAATCAAAAATTATAGATACGTTGGAGACGTATCAAGGAGCTATGCTGTTTTCCGCACAGGGTACGTGCTCTGTTTGCAATCCGTCGAAGCGTTCCTCCAATCTCCTCACTTCCTCGACGTATGCCTCCAGCAATGGACTTTGGTAATCCTTGTTGACTTGTCTCACCACAAGCTGTGAATCTCCTCGACTGACCAGCTTCTTAATTCCCAATTCTGCGACAATCCTGAGCCCGGCAAGGAGCCCTTCATACTCTATTGTATTGTTGGTTGCCTCTTCCCAGGCAAAATTTATCTAGACGACGTACTTCAAGTGCTCCCCGGAGGGGGCGACAAGAAATACATAATCCATTCTTGGGGTGATTCCTTGATGGGGATAATTTTCTCTAGCACTTCCTCATCAGAGGTTGGCATCCATTCTGCAATAAACTCTGCCAATGGCCTGCTCTGGATTGTTGATGTGCTCTCAAATTTCAAACCAAAACTGGATAACTCCAAAGCCCACTCCAATATTCTGCCGGTAGCCTCAGGGTTTCGGAGTATCCTTTGCAACAGGAAACGAGTGGCGATCGTGATCTCATGGGTTTGGAAGTAGTGGCGCAGTTTCCTTGAGGCCATGATGAGACCAAAGATCAACTTTTGCATGCCAGAGTACCTCGATCTAGCCCCTGTAACAAGGAGCTGATAGAGTACACTGGGCGCTGCACCACTTTCTTCCTTGCTGTGTCATTGGGGTTGCCCTTACTGTCGTGCTCTCTTATGTCTTGATCCTTCTACGGCTCTGCCAGTTCTTGCTCGCTTTCTGCTTCATCCACTTCCCGTTGCACTACCAAGGCTACGCAAACCATTTTGGTTGCCGCTAAGTATAGCAGCAATGACTCTTGTGGCTTGGGAGCAACCAAGGTGGGCACAGAGGACAAGTAGGCCTTCAATTCTTCCAAAGTACATTTGCCTCTAGAGTCCACTTCATGGGCCCTACCTTCTTCAAAATTTTGAAGAACGGTAGGGCGCGCTCGGTAGACTTGGAAATGAATCTGCTTACCGCGGCAACGCACCCCGTCAGACGCCTGACATCCTTGACTGTCCTTGGTGCTCGTATCTATTTGATAGCTTTAATCTTGTCAGGGTTGTCTTCAATCCCCCGATGGGATACGAAGAACCCAAGCAACTTGCTGGAGGGAACGCCAAACACACACTTCTCTGGGTTGAGCTTCAAGTTGATCTTGCGCAGATTAGCAAAGGTCTCTTCCAAATCCTGAATAAGGGTGGCTCTATCCTTGGTCTTGACCATAATATCATCCATATAAGCTTCGATGTTCCTGTGCGGCTATGGCTCGAAACCAATCTGGACTGCCCTTGCAAAAGTGGACCCAACACTCTTTAATCCGAACGGCATGCGGGCAAAGCAGTACGTACCACATTGAGTGATGAACAACGTCTTCTCTTCGTCTTACTTGGACATGAAGATTTGGTGATACCCAGAATATGCGTCCAGAAAGGAGATCAAATCACAGCCTGAAGTGGAATCCACAATTTGATCGATACGCGGCAAGGGGACCGAGTCCTTCGGGCAAGCTTTGTTGAGATCTATGAAATCTATGTAAAGCCTCCACTTCCCGTTAGCCTTCCGGACTACCACTGGATTCGTCAACCACGTGGGGTGTAGCACTCCTCTAACCAAACCATCTACTTCAAGTTTCTTGATTTCTTCTGCAATAAACTGCTGCCTCTCCAAGGCCTGCTTCTGGACTTTCTGCTTGATGAGTCGGGCGTGTGGGCAAACAGCAAGGTGGTGCTCGATTACCTCCCTGGGAACACCAGGGATATCAGATGGTTGCGAGGAAAACACATCGATATTTGCCCACAGGAAGGCAACGAGCGCGCTTTCCTATTTGTCATCGAGGGTGGCGCTGATAGTGAAAGTACCATCAACGCCAGCCAGCCCTGCCAGGACCTTCTTCACTTGGGGTGCAGTGACCTTGGATCTCTTACTGTTGGAGCTGTCTCGCAAGTCGTCAACAGGTGCAGAACACTCTGAGGAGGTATGCTTCCCGGATTCCTTGCCAACGTCCTTGCTACCCTTCTTCTTTCCTCTGTCCTCCTTGGTGGGAACTGCTGCTACCGCGGCCTCTACTGCGACTGCGTCCCAGTACATCTTGTCCACGCAAATGATTGCACCCTTCTCGTCCGATGGGATGGTAAGGACTCCCATCGGCCCATGCATCTTCAAGGTGTTGTAGGCATAGTGGGGTGTCGCCATTGTACGACGGGGGGAGGTCAGCCACATCAAACACAACCTTCTCAGTCTGGTAGTTCAGCTCTCCCCCAAATGTTGCCGGTAGCGTGATCTTTCCCTTAGGATGACTCCTGCCAGGATTAACTCCTTGAAACGTGTCGGTGACCTTCAACTCATCCTCTTCTATCTGAAGTTTGCTGATGACTATCGGGGAGATCAGATTCAACCCGGCCCTGCTGTCCACCAACATTTTTGTGACCTTGAGGTTGCAAATCATTGGAGAGACCAACAATGGCAAACACCCTACCACAGTGGTACGGTTAGGGTGATCCTCTTCATCAAAGATGATGGGCGTGCATGACCATTTGAGCGGCTTCCAGGCCTCTGGCGCTGGTTCCACGACATTGACTTCCCATGCCCACCGTTTAAGCTGGCAGTGAGAGGTGTGCAAAGATGCACCCCATCAATGCACATGGCGTCAGTGGCCTTCTGAAACTCCTGCTCACTGGTTTCCTCTTCATCCCCTCCATCACTCTCATCATCACAGGTTTCCTCTCGACCTCTGGCAGGTTTTCCTTGGTTCTAGAAGGGCTTGCCAGGGCGATTTACTTCACCGCCCCGACCCTTACCGCCAGCGACATTCTGACCATTTTCCTTGTCGCGCTTCTCACATTCTGCTCTCTGTCTCCTAACAAGCTACTAGACCTGATAATACTCTTGAAGGTCCTGGCCTTTGGTCCGATGAATCTTGCAATATGGCCCATCACCTTTCCCAGCCTTCTCAGCAGCCGCGGACTCCCGGCAATCCGTGCACACGACAGCTTCCTTACCAGGGACCTCAGCTTTGGCCTTCTTGCCGATACTAGGTGTACCCGATCCTTCAACAGTCATCACTACCTTATCCTTCTGCTTCTTACTGCGCTTCTTGCTCTTCTTCTGACTGGTTGCTTCATCATCATCCTCTGAATCGACATTGATGCAATCTTCCTCTCCGGGCAACTTCCTCCCCTCCTCCATCCAGGCACACTTATCCACCAAGGTGTAGAGCTCCTTCACAGTCTTGGGAAACCGCATGTTCATCTTCGAACGAATCTGGCGGTTGCGCACATTGGAGTGGAAGGCAGCTATCATAGTTGCCGGATGGATATTTGGGATGTTCCTATGCACTTTGCTGAATCTCTGTAAATACCTACGGATGGTCTCTCCTTCCTTCTGTTGGAGAAGCTACAAATCGTTAGGTGGACCTGGATCTTGATGGCCACCAGTGAAGGCGCCAATGAATTCTTGGCACAGGTCGGCCCACGATGAGATGGAGTTCTTCGGCAGGTGCATTGGCTAAGACATCACATTGGACTTGAGAGCCAAAGGAAAGTAGTTGGCAAACACCTTCTCATCTCTTCCCCCGGCAGCCTGAACAATGATGGTGTAGATGCTCAGATACTCTGCCGGGTTCAGCCTCTCATCGTACATCTCGGGTATCTCTGGCTTGAACGTGCAAACGAATGGACAATAGACTTTTCGCAGCTCACGAGTAAAGGTAGGGCACCCAACCTCGAAAGGAGGCACCCGCCAATACCGAGCGCAGGCTCGTCGATGCCAGGGCCATCACACCCATTGGTTCGGCAGTGGTTGTCACGGCGTCACTCGATGATGATGCGTGCGTCTCCCCCGCGCCTATCCTCTGGGGCTCGCCGTTGGCCTAGATGCGCTCGAGGGTTAGAAGAGGCCATCGCGACAAAGTCAGGGTCTTGATTCTGCTGCGCTCGTGCTGGCTGCCATGGCGGGGACTGCAAGGTGGGGGTGGCCCCTTCCGTGCGGCCAGCAACACGAGCCATCGTCGTTGCTTGGGGAGGCCGTGGTGGACCGGCTCGCTGCGAGCCCCCGGCCTCAGCGAAACTGGGCAGACTTTGGATGGTGGCACGACATTCGTCCATCTGCTCGGCCACTGGTGAAAACCTCACCAGCAGCTGAGCCCGGGCCATGGCCTATGTCGGGGATATACCCCGCGGTATGACCCGGCCGGAATTATAACCCGGTTGGGACTTGGTAAACCAGCGGGTGTTAAGTCAGATGATAACCCAGCAGGTGTTGAGCTAGATGATAACCCGGCAGGTGTTGAGCTAGATGATAACCCGGCAGGTGTTAAGCTAGATGATAACCCGGCAGGTGTTAAGTCAGATGATAACCCGACAGGTGTTAAGTCATAACCTGGCAGACAATCATAACCCGACAGACAATCACAAACTGGCAGGAAGTCATAACCCGGCAGACCATCATAAACCGGCAGACCATCATAAACCGGCAGACAGTCATAACCCGGCAGACAGTGATAACTCAGTTGACAGTCCTAACCCGGCAGATAGAGTCGCCTGGGGTTATGAAGCCCAAGACATTAAGAAGCCCATGAAGAGAAGTCAGAATAGTTTGAGTCTTAATCCGAGTTGGACTCTACATGTAACCCGCCCCTTCAGCATATATAAGGAGGGGTAGGGCACCCCAGGAGGAGGGAGAGAAATAATCTTTAGGGTTAGACATAACTGGGAGAGCCGGTTTACGGCGACTCCTTGGTGATGATAATGAGACCTAGCCTTAAACAACATGTAGGGTTGTTACCGGATGATGTTTCCCGGGGCCCGAAGCTGTCTAAATCCTTGTCTTGTGTTACGTCTCTTGATTCCGCTCAACCCCGCTCAAGCTACCACACAGATGCGTTGGCCTCATGACTAAGTCCTCACACTAGGACATCTGCCGTGAGAATTCCACTACAATTGGCGCCCACCATGGGGCCTGCGCATGGTGGTGTTGAGTTCTTGGAGGGATCTTTCTCAGGGATCGAGAAGTTCGCAATTTTCAGATAAAAAAGAGTCATCAAGGAAGGATTTGTATTTTCGAAGGAAAACAGTCAGATCGAAGGCCAGTACAAGTTGGAGTTCAAAGGAAATTACGGTTTGGCGGTTTGTGTGCTATCAGCGTGATATGCGTCGCCGAGGTAGACAAAAATCCTGAGCCACCACACGCCGCGTCAAGACCAGTCCGTATCAATAGGTACTACTGCTAGAAAGTAGATCCGCCAGAAAAAGGAAAAGGAGGATTGAATCAATGGTCCAACGATGACACACGAAACTTGACAAAGTCAATCCGAATCCAGGAAAGGAAAACGGTCACGATCCGGATTCCCAGTCGCCCGACCGAGTGTCCCGCTGTTGCCTCGCGCTGTTTCCACGTCATCAAATTGACGAGTCCGTATCCGAATCACGCGACCCTCAGCCGTCTCAAATCGCCACCATTGCTGCGCCTGGCCGACCTGGATCGCCATGCCGCTATTGTCTCAATCCGGTAGTCACGGTGACCCGCCGCTGTGGGCTGGCTCATTCGTTGTGGTTGGCTTTGAGCCGCCCCTACCAGACCGCTGCGGTTTATTTTCCCATTTGTTCAAAGCAGTCATGGAGCTGCCCCTTCTAGCTGCCACTTAGTCTACACTACGACGGCGAGTCATGTATCACCGCGGCCTTGAGCCACCGTCGCCTGCAAGTCGCCCATCTCCAGGCCACCACGGATTCGCCGTTGCCACCGAGTCTTGCCTCGCCAGGGGTCCCCGCAGCCGTAGGCCGTAGTCCCTGTGACCTTGCAGAGCCACCGGTGGCCTCGCTCCTCTGTCACAAGTCGCCACCAACACTGCCGGGTCAACAGCATGCTTCAAGCCGCCTCCGCTATTGCCGTAAGTCGCCGGGACCGCGCGACAACCCGCCTCGGTTTGAGCCGCCATTTGGCCAGCAGACGCCTGACGCGCCAAGCTGTCCCCGAGTGACTGGCCTTGGTATTGAGCCGCCGTCATTGAATCGCCCTGGAGTCGTTCCACGCTGCTTCAGCCGCTTCATGCCGCCGCACGTCTTTGTGGTGCTATTCCGTCCTCATCAGGTCGCCCAGTCACTGCGTACCTTTACAAACCGCCGACCGCTTTGATCTTCATCTTCCGCAAGCTGCTACTGTGTCTCGTTGCGGCCACCGTTTCAACATCGCCGCTGAGTCATCGCCGGGTCAAGCCCAAGCAAGGCCCTGTTTGTATGAGCCGCCGGACTTCAAACTACTGCATCGCTGGCTTACCCCGCTGACGCGCCTCTGCTCTGAGTTGTTTCAGCTTCAACGGCCGCACTGAGCCAGGCTGCTGCCGCAGTTGCACTTCTGAACCGCCTCGGATTACCCTACCTGGCGCGCCTCTATTACTGCCGAGCCACGCCATGAGTCGCCTGTGCCAAATCGCTGCCTTCACCACTAGCCGGGGCTGCCTCCGATGTGCCTCCTATGCCTCGGCCCCCACCTCGTCGCTGCTCCATGGCTATGCTGGTGCCTCGAGATGGCCAAGCTGCTGCTCGCCTGCACGCCTCGCCGTTGCTGCTCCTTCTACGAGCACCGAGCCGCCGTCACAGTGGCCCGCCCTGCCGAGTCGCCAGCGCCTCCTCCGCCGCAGTTTCTACTTCCAACCGCAGCGTCGCGGATATACCTGACCGGCTGGCTGATGCTACTCCCCCACCCGTGATCCACTCTCTTCAACCAGGGGTATCCTCGAGACCTCGACGTCCGTGGCCTCGCCCCGAGCGCTTCCTGTCTTCGCCATGGTGACCCGCACTGCTGCGCCGGTCGCTGTTGAAACCGCCTCCGCCGCCGCCAACGCACCGGACTACGCCGCCGCAAGTTGCCGGTCTCCACCAGCCGCACCCGTTCTTCCCCGCCCTGGTCTTCGTCGAGTCGGCCGCCGTGGTGCCGCGTCGCCCCATATTATGGCCTCGTTTCATCTGCTCGTCTCTGAGCCGCCTTTGCCGCGGTTTTCCTCCTAGTTGCCGGCTTATATCTGCTGCCGAGTCAATGTCCGCATCCCGACCAGCCATGCTCTTCCTCAAAACCGCCACTGAGTGACCCACCCTGCATTTGTTAAACCGGACTGGCCTTTGCCTTGGGCGCGGTCTGGCCAGATGCTCGCGAGTCACCGTGTTGAACCGTTGTCGTACGCGCCTGTTTCCAGTAGGGGCATGAGCTGCCTGATGTGCTAAACCGTCGCTGAGTTGCTGCTTCATCATGTCGCGTCCGAGGACGGGCCACCCTGCCGCCACGGAGCCGCCGTGGTTCCGCCTCTATTCCTCTGCCTGCAAGCCGCCTCGGCTACCGCGTCGGGCCGTCGACCGCTGGAGTTACCTCCGTCAGCCACTTCTACTCGAGTTATCAAGCCGCCCTTATGGCCCTACTTTTTTGAGCCGCTGGTTGGAGTCGCGTCTAAACCGCCTCCAGATTAAGCCGCTGCCCCCGCTTAACCCGCCTCCGTTGTTGACCCGCCTGGGGCCTCGTCGACCATGTGCTAAAAAAAGTGGAAGCAGTAAAATTCAGATCAATTGGAAAAATGACGACAGACTTGACTAGCTTGACGTCCCAGGAAAAGATCAGGTGCTATCCACCTTATTTATTTTTTCAATATACTTTAAGTTCCTCCGGGAACAATTTTCCTCCTTTTAATATGTTTGTTCCATGATCATGGCAGAGACGATAATATCATCTATCATCCAAATACATCAGGACAATTATTCACCGCCGAAGTGGAGTTATATCACGAATATGGAGTGCATAGCATCGTCATTTTGCACTACATTTATCCGTGCTGCCGTGCTCAACAGAAGTGCTTACGCTACCATCCTTGCAGTCTGGTCTACATCAACACACCGGGCCGCACCTGTCTGTATGAGCTATTTATTGAGTATGAGCAAGTCACTGCTTGGGTAGCCCGGTTTTCTTCCAACAAATTGAAGGCAAATTATCATTCAGCCGCCGTCTGCGCTGGATGGCTCAATGGACATGCGCACAAATCACTGCCACTACAGTTTGTTTAACTTCAAACGGACAGTTGGAAGGAACCATTGGCCGAGTTGCTGACACGGCTCATAAGGGATCATTTATAACCCGCCACAGTTACATCAACCTTCTGTGGATTCACATCGCTTTATCCACACCAATGATATATACCAAGTACGGAGAATCTCAAGACAACTCCTTGGGTCATCTTAAGACTCGAGGGGTACGATGATATGATTCAGCAAGTCTTGCCAGTTTCAGCAAATTCAAGTGCACCAAGACGTTGAAGGGAAAGATAACCCGGTCCCGGAGGCTACTGTTATATTGATGGCAATTTAAAGGCTGTCAGAAATATTCCAGCTCACAATGATGCTTCCGGTTTATAGTCTGGTTTAAGGGAAATCCTGTTTCCCACACAGCGTTGAAGCCCTTAGTATCTGGTTCAAATCCGGTTTAAGAGGAAACTATCTCTTGCAAAGCTCTGACGCTCTCAATATCTGGTTTAAAAATTCCGGCTCAAAAAGAATTCATCTCTCGCAAGTTTGAGTTCTCAGAAAAATTAAAGGTTGCCAAAGAGAACTTGCTACCATGATGCGCGGTTCAAACATGGGTATCCTACCTTATTGGCTTATCATATTGTTGATCACACCTGTGACTACCCTATTAATACCGCTACCAAGCCAATATTATCATAAGAGCATAGCTCTGGTTACTTCGGTAATCCGGCTATCAAGCCAATATTATCATAAGGGGCCAAAGAGAGTTTGTTGCACAGCACAACTCAAACATAGGTACCCCTTGAGCACAGCCCATAATATCACTTGGGGGCTATGTGTTCGAACCATAGTTACACCTCTTGATAGGCATAAGGCCACCAGGAAAATCACTTGGGGGCTATGTGTTCGAACCGTAGTTAGACCTCTTGATAGGCATAAGGCCACCAGGGAAATCACTTGGGGGCTATGTGTTCGAACCATAGTTACACCTCTTGATAGGCATAAGGCCACCAGGGAAATCACTTGGGGGCTTGGTTGTATTCGAACCATAGCTACACCTCTTGATAGGCATAAGGCGACCAGGGAAATCACTTGGGGGCTTGGTCGTATTCAAACCATAGCTACACCTCTTGATCGGCGCAAGGCCACAATTATGACTACTTGGGGGCTTTGGTCGTATCTGAACCATAGCTTAAACCCTCTTGATCATACACATACATCATCATATATTGCATAATACATTGCATCATCATTACATCATCATAGCATGTATCATATGTGCACGGATATACCGGTTCATATGGCAGGAATTGGTTTTCAAACCAGGTTATATTATTCAAATCTTTAATAGCCAACATGGCTGGATTTTTTTATCAATAAGCAATATTATGGTTGAGGTTTTCAAAGTCGCTTTAGCGCAATGGATATAATTTATTCTACAATGGAAGGATTAGTCCCGAGTCGCTGCGGGCTTACAACCTGGCACTTGGGGGCTACATTATTCAAGTTGTGATTACATCAAATATGCAAGTCTCATGTTGCCGCAAGCATGCACCATGACACTTGGGGGCTAATGCAAAATCATTTTTTGCTAACCTTATTGAAGACCTGACTCATCATAGTGTAATGAGCCGGCCCTTGGGGGCTACCAATTGCTCCTGTCAACAATTCAAGGTACGCAAGTTAAATCTATTATATTGAAGGGTCCATTGCTCAGTTGATAAAACACAAAGCTCTTAACCTTGTGGACGTGGGTCCAAGCCCTACGATGGAGGCTACATTATAAGATGTTATTTTCATTGAAGTATATATCAAGTCCTAGCTAAGTATTACCTTAATGACCCGACCCTTGGGGGGCCACATATCATTGCTCAAATCTACATGATTATATTTACAAATTCCCTGCTCATTATTGCATAATGAACCGGCCCTTGGGGGATGCACTGGTTGAAGTTTTTATGAGCATAGGGCAATTTCAAGTCCCAGGTTCCTGCAAGCATGACAACCTGGCACTTGGGGGCAACATATGTGGAATACTCAGTTTATGACTAATGACGGAGATGAACAAACCGGATTTCTTCAAAGTTGTGACATTTATATTGAAGCAAGTCTTAAGTTGTTGCTACGCTACCTTCTCAAGACTTGGGGGCTACAAATGATAGGCATATAAGAGATATATTTTCAAGCCTGATGTTAACTACAATTATGACCCGATGCCATCAATATTCATAAACCGGCAAGTTCTACATCCTTAAACCGGCTGAAGATCAGATGAGTATTTCAAGGACCAATATTTCTGTTAAGCATTGGGAGCTGAGTCAAATGAATTATTCTTCATAATATTTTTCTCTGACAAACCAATGTCAGCAAATTGATTATGAAGCTGGCCTATTGACCCGGATTTTCTAGAAGGAAATGACAAGGATTTAAGGATGCTCAGGATCAGTTTAACATGGATAAATCCAAATTAAACTGGGGGCTAATGTCGGGGAGATACCCCGCGGTATGACCCGGCCGGAATTATAACCCGGTTGGGACTTGGTAAACCGGTGGGTGTTAAGTCAGATGATAACCCAGCAGGTGTTAAGCTAGATGATAACCCGGCAGGTGTTAAGCTAGATGATAACCCGGCAGGTGTTAAGTCAAATGATAACCCGGCAGGTGTTAATTCATAACCCGGCAGACAATCATAAACCGGAAGGAAGTCATAACCCGGCAGACCATCATAAACTGGCGGACAATCATAACCTGGCAGACAGTGATAACTCGGTTGACAGTCATAACCCGGCAGATAGAGTCGCCTGGGGTTATGAAGCCCAAGACGTTAAGAAGCCCATGAAGAGAAGTTAGAATAGTTTAAGTCTTAATCCGAGTTGGACTCTACATGTAACCCTCCCCTTCAGCATATATAAGAAGGGGCAGGGCACCCCAAGAGGGGGGAGAGAAATAATCTTTAGGGTTAGACATAACTGGGAGAGCCGGTTTACGGCGACTCCTTGGTAGGGCCCAAAGCTGTCTAAATCCTTGTCTTGTGTTACGTCTCTCGATTCCGCTCAACCCCTCTCAAGCTACCACACAGATGTGTTGGCCTCATGACTAAGTCCTCACACTAGTACATCTGCCATGACAATTCCACGACAGCCTCCGTGGCTATACTTTGCATGGGTGATGATGAAGTAGATCGCATCGTCGCTCGTCTCTTGATGGTGCTAGTGGCGGCAGCACCGCGCCCCTGCTGTTGTGGAGCGGCCACCTGGATGGTAGGGTGGTGCGGCAAAGGCGCTCGAGGGCCAGCAGCTCCATCGGGCGCAGGGACTAGGTCGACCCGCCCTAGGGGAGGCGCACTTGTTGCGGTCTCTCCCATGGTGGGGCCGGCCGGAGGGCGGTGATTCACCCCGGAACGAGCATCATTGCTGCGGTTGTGCCCGTTGGCGACAAGAGGGGACGCGGACGGAGTAACCCTGAGGGAGTCTTGGATTAGGGGGTGTTCGGATAGCCGAACTATACCTTCAGCTGGACTCCTGGACTATGAAGGTACAAGATTGAAGACTGCGTCCCGTGTCCGGAAGGGATTTTCCTTGGCGTGGAAGGCAAGGGTGGCGATACGGATGTTCAGATCTCCTACCATTGTAACCGACTCTATGTAACCCTAACCCTATCCGGTGTCTATATAAACCGGAGGGTTCTAGTCCGTGGGACAACATACACATCAACAATCATACCATAGGCTAGCTTCTAGGGTTTGGCCTCTCTGATCTCGTGGTAGATCAACTCTTGTATTACCCATATCATCAATATTAATCAAGCAGGACGTAGGGTTTTACCTCCATCGAGAGGGCCCGAACCTGGGTAAAACTTCGTGTCCCCTACCTCCTGTTACCATCCGGCCTAGACGCACAGTTCGGGACCCCCTACCCGAGATACGCCGGTTTTGACATCGACATTGGTGCTTTCATTGAGAGTTCCTCTGTGTCGTCGCCATCAGGAAGGATGCCTCGCCCCATCTTTAAAGACAGCACCGTTGCTAAGGGAGCTTTGGCTGTCGGCCAAACCCTCCGGCTAGGTGGTTTTCTTATGACCACCTGTTCGGCTTCTACGCCGACGATGACCTCTCGAGCCATCGAAAACAATCTTCATGTCAACTCGGAACTTGCCGAGTAGTTAAATCCAATAGAGCTTCCCTCCATAAACGAACTCTTGGATCGCTTCGCCGCCCTGGGAGTCGCTACGGATTACGACCAGATTGGGCCTAAAACTGATCTGAGAGAGATTACTCTCCCCAAGCCACCCATCACGTTGCTGTGGTAGAGGGACAGTGCGGCGACCCTTCATCTATCCTAAGGACTCGCTACGTCTGGATTCCCGACCCCTCCAAGCCGAATGTCCGTGGAGGGGAGGATATCACTCAAGACCTGAACCGAGAATCAGGCGACGGACTGGATTCATTGGACGACACCCAGGAATCCAAACTTTCGAGTTCAGAAATTCCTCGGCCTCTGAGCCTCAGAAGGGGTAAGGCTTCGGATTCAATTCCACCCACCCACCCGAACATTAGCGATCTATCCCAAATCAGGCAAGAGCCCAAAGAAACAGTACATCATTACTGGGCCAGATTCCTCCTGGTTATGCACAGGATAAAGGGCTGCCGCGATGAAGACGCAATTTCATCCTTCTGCAATAATTGCACGAACAAGGGAATACTCAACGCCATAAGTCGCCGTGATATTACATGCTTCGTTGACTTAGCGTCCATAGTACGAAAGTACTGTGCGATGGAAAGCGCCCAGAAAACCAAAACAAAATTTTGGGACAATCCGGCCCTTAATGCAAGCCCAGTCCGAAATAAAAGGGTGCATCATCGCCAGACACCCGGGTCAAACACCAAAAGGCAAAAACCCTCTTCAGGGCATGGAACCATACTGGAAGGATGGCTTAATGGACCCTGTGTTCGTCTCCTTACTCTGTCCATTTTTTATATACTGTTCGTCGTACATTTCTCTCCTTCTCCCTTTTTCTCTCGCTTACAACCCTTAAAGGCTCACAAATTGACGCGCTATCCGCGCTCAGTAAACCTGGGGGCTTCTTTAAACAGAAGCTTATTTATACAGGCTTCATGCCTAACACATGTGTCAAACTTCCGCATGTACCCTTTATTCACCATCATATGCATCGATATGACTTAAGTTTTGGCCAAGCTGGGTTGCCTGGCTCCTGGGCTTACCCCTATGTTCCCGATTATTCGGCTAGGTGGTAAAGGGAGCACCTCTGCGATTGTTACTGCCGGATCAACCGGACGTGTACCTCAGACTGGGTGAAGCCAAAAGCTAGCGTTCTTAAGAGAATATTCGGTCAGTGAACTAAAGATGATCTTTTTCTTTATCTATGTGCCCCCAGGCGTTTTTCCTGCATTTCTTTTCGCAGCATGGACATGCACTTTAGGGCAGGCCCCCCAGGGAAAGGAACCCCTAACGGAACTATTCTCCCTGGAAGATGTTTCTTACTAACCATGTAATATAACATAACTAGTCAGGCACTTGTCTATTCACGCACTAATGACCCCTACGCCTGGTCTCCACGCATTCCCCGGTTCCTATATAACTGCACGGGAATTCGGACACACTCCGGACCGTCAGGCCCCAAGGTTGAAGCGAAAAGGTCGGCCATGACAAATGATCTACAATCCAGCTAGAAGGCATTATAAATGTCAATTCGATTACATAGTCATGTTTTCTGATTGTATTCCTCTTCAATACCATCTAACAGGCTGTCTAATTTACAGTCCTGCTGGGAGTACTTTGCGGCCAACTCTACTTGGCCGTACACTAAGCTTACAGGGATCTCCTTCCCATCGGGCCCTACAGGACCAACCTCGACCATATGGTTAGGGTCGGCCTGTGAATACCGCGTCTTCACCATGGCCCAGGCCTCCCTAGTGCCTTGACGGCAGGCTGATATCTTCCACAACTGAAAGCGCCGCCGTGCTCCCCTCAGCTTCTCCGCAAGCTCTCCAAGACCTTCGGGAGTGGAGACGGATGGCCACAGGACCTGGGCGACGCCTCGCATCGCCTGCCGAACTCGATCGAGCAATTGCAAGAGCTCGGGAAGAAGGTCACCCGTAGAACCGGGCATCTCCTCTGCAGGACGACCTGTTAACATACCTATGGATATTGCTCTGTTAATCAACGGCACCGCCGAACTTTCTTTTAAAAGGTTCGTTTAAGCACTTACTAAATATGCCGCGCCGAAGCCCTGATTCTCCTTCACGAAGTCTGACAGCTGGGCACGAACGTCTTTTAGCTCGACGCTCAGCCGGGTGTTGGCATCTTGGAGAACGTTCTTCTCCCCCATCACCTTTAACAGCACCCTCTCACCAGCCCTTAGTTGGCGTTCAAGGTGTTGCCTTTCCAGATTCAATCCGGCGCCATCTGCAATTTTATTTGTCAGATTCGCACAAAAGTCGTGCTTCGCCACATACTTATCTTTCGAAATGTATATTACCAGAGGGGGTCTCCTTAGGCTCCCCCGCCGCGGCCAGTGCGGCCTCCAGTTGGGCTTTGCACTCGTCCAGCTCCTGGGTCAGTAGGGAATTCTTTTCTGTAAGAACCTGCATTTCAAATGATCCTTAAACCAGTTATTCTAACTGTTTTCAGTCTCGGGGGCTGCTGCTACATATATATTTACCAAAATTTTCTTACCCGTATGTCTTTTACATATTGCTCCGTGGCTCTGGCTAGACCATTTTGAGCGGCACGGAGGTGTGCATCACCCGAATTGAAGGCATCTAATGCCTCTTGGGAGAAGCAAGCGTCGCGAAGAATTGTCCGGCGACGCCTGTGGTTCATGGCACTTTCCACCTCTGAGTTAGTGGCAGATAACCCGTCCGCATCCTCCGTCGAAGGAGCGTCTGGCACACGCCTCGCGCTCGCTTCCGCCCCCGGACCAGGCTTTGGAGCCTGGCTGGTGGAGACGCGATTAGCAGCCTCTCCGGATATAGTCCGGCGAGGTCTCTTTGTCCTGAAAAGGGCACGAGGGTCAAATGTGCCTCGAAGGTATAAACAACTGAGATAAAGGGGCGCGCCATACCTTCGCGCTGATGCCTTGGTCCGGACTACACCTCTTTTCTGCCCATGGGGCCCTGCGGCCCCTAGTTGGTTTGCTGCCGCTGGTTCGGCCTTCTGCCTCAAAAACCTCCCCTGCAAAGTTCGGTTGCAATCAGGAAATTAAACACGCGTGGACGGACCCCTGTTCGGGGTATAGGGACTTCGGTCTCAGCTACCTGGGGTGTTCGGATTAGCCCTGGGTAATCGGCCGTAATGGCCACCAGCGCGTTGTCCTCGCTTAATTGATGGAACACTCCATCAATCAGCTCCACAGATATGTCCGGATCCTCTTGAGAGGCCGGGTCGAGAGACCGTCCTGAGTCCTCGGGTTGTGGAGGCAGGCTGCTTATGTCCTTAACGGCCCGGCGCAGTTCCTGCGTTGAAGTCATCAGACTAAGTATTTAACAATGGGAACACTAAACGGATGAGCAAGTAAATGCAACCACTTACCCAGCTTGGGGGATTGTGCATAGAGAATCCACCCTGTGGGTTGATGCGGAGAAATTCCTCCTCTTCTCCCTTGTACAAAGTGGACAAGATCTTTAATAGAGCGGCAACTGAATCTGGCCCTTTACGGCTGTAGCGGGTGGCGTCGTCCTCCCCGTTGAAATCCCACATGGGGTGGCTTCTGTACTGAAGCGGCTGCACCCCCCGCATGATGCATTCGGCCATAACTCCGATCATGGTTAGCCCGGAATGGGCTAACAATCTTATTCGGCCCATGAGATAAACGATGTCCCTATCACCTTCCCTTTGAGGGCTCTGTGGACGCCAGCTTAGGCGCTTCTTTAAAGGAGCATTATCAAACTCTGGGAGGCCGATCCAGACAGGTTCCGGCAGCGGGACGTCTTCTATATAGAACCATTCCGAGGGCCAGTCTTCGGACGCCTTCTTTGGGGTTCCGGACAGATATTCGGTCCCTGCGATGCGCCATACTTCGGCTCCGCCCACTTGATACATTGACCCTTTCTTGGAACAGGGCATGAGGCAAAATAGCTCCTTCCACAGTCCGAAATGAGCTTCAATACCCAAGAACAGCTCGCAGAGGGCTACAAAGCCCGCGATATGCAATATTGAGGCAAGCGTGAGATGATGTAGCTGGAGGCCGTAGAACTCCAGCAGCCCCCGGAGAAACGGGTGGATGGGAAATCCTAGCCCCCTTATTAAGTAAGGAACAAGGCACACCCGCTCTCCTTTGGATGGATTAGGGGCATTCTCTGCTTGCTCTCCGTCGTTGTAGACGGCAAGACCGGCACAGACCGGGACCATATAGGTCGGGGGGAGAAATCCCTGGGTCTAAAGCATCACTAGCTCGCTATGCGGGGTAGAACATCTCTCCCAATATCTAGGCTTAGGGCTAGGAGGACGAGAGGAGGAGTTGCGGCGGCTGGCCATGGTGGAATGGACCTTTGTCGGATGCGCTCTGATGAACACTCGTGGAGGGGAGAAGGTCCGGATTGGATCTAAATCCTCATCCCCTTAAAAAGGGAAACTCATTTACATGGCTAGGGGTGTGAACGTAAAAACACTCAGACTTTTCATATTCGTTTGACACGTGGAAAACGGCCATTATTGGGCGTAGAAGCCAAGGAGCGCAACATCTACAAGAAACCGGACTTTATTCAAACAGGTATACGAAACTTGGAGGAGAACCTGCCTTGCAATGCTGAAGACAATCTGCGCGCCGGACTCATCATCATTGAAGCCTGGTTCGGGGGCTACTGAGGGAGTCCAGGATTAGGGGGTGTTCGGATAGCCGAACTATACCTTCAGCCGGACTCCTGGACTATGAAGGTACAGGATTGAAGACTCCGTCCCGTGTCCGGAAGGGATTTTCCTTGGCGTGAAGGCAAGCGTGGCGATACGGATGTTCATATCTCCTACCATTGTAACCGACTCTATGTAACCCTAACCCTATCCGGTGTCTATATAAACCGGAGGGTTCTAGTCCGTGGGACAACATACACATCAACAATCATACCATAGGCTAGCTTCTAGGGTTTGGCCTCTCTGATCTCGTGGTAGATCAACTCTTGTATTACCCATATCATCAATATTAATCAAGCAGGACGTAGGGTTTTACCTCCATCGAGAGGGCCCGAACCTGGGTAAAACTTCGTGTCCCTTGCCTCCTGTTACCATCCAGCCTAGACGCACAGTTTGGGACCCCCTACCCGAGATCCACCGGTTTTGACACCGACAAACCCCCTCACCCGTACCTTGTGGAGCATGGCCGTCGGGGAGTTGCTAATGTTGTTCTCCTCCGATGTCTCCTGCTCCTGTGTCGGCCGCGCGGGAGGTGGTGATGGTGCCGCTTGCTCTGACCACGTCCCCAGCAGCGTCCACGTCCTCGCGTGCCTCCGTGTCCCCCGCAACATTAGAGGCTGCGGGCAGCGGAGCCTTCGAGGTGGATGGATGAGCCGAAGCACTGGATTTCTTCTTGGGCTCCATGGTCGATGGCACCGTCAAAGGTGAAGACGGTGATGAAGATGACACACTGCACCCGCTTTCAGGTTCGTGCAAGTGATCCCCCTACCCGGCGCGCCAAAGATGTCGCGGGAAACCAGGGCCACCTATGGGACCAAAGGGCCCCTTGCTGGTTCGGCAGGGGGAAGTCGCATTGCATAAAGAGCAGACGAGCGTGGGGTAGCACAGCAAAGATCACAAAGGCAACTTTAGTCATTTTTGGTCCGCCGTGAGGCATAAAACCCTACTCCTGCTTTGGTGGATTGATGGTGGAAGAGTGGTGGTGAAGCGTAGTACACCTGCCCCGCAAGGGCGATAGTTGCTACACGCGTATGGGCTTGTTTGTTATCCAACCATCTAACCCTTTCTACGGTTGCTATGGGCCTCCGTTTATAGATTAAGGGGTCACCACAATGGCAAAGTAGTCATTATGCACGGATAAGATAGAAAACAGTGTTATCATACCTAACTCTGCAGGCTGACAGGGTGCATTAAATGCATCGCTTAACGTCACGTCATTGGCTTCCCGGCAAGCCTCGACGGGTTGTCTCACCAGCTCCACGCCTGCTTGCTTGACATGTCATAGGACGGGTGTCATCTGTAGGTATCCTGTAGAAAGAGGCCACCATGTGGCGAACAGCTGCCACTTAGTCACTTTGCGGCTTGACACCGCATTGATTGACGACCTGGGTCATGGCAGAGTTGTTGAGTGAGGTGGTTTTGCCTTCGTGAGTCCCGACAGGCCCTACCGGGACGTCTTGGACGCCTTCTTCTGGGGGTGACCCCATCCTTGTCGAGCTCCTCTGCCCGGCAAGGGAGGCTTTTCTCATGTTGGCATCTTGCTTCTCTGGCTTGATCTCGGTCCTCTTGATCTCCACATTGATCCTTCGAAGCTCTTAGTCTCTAGTACTCTGACTAGCACTACTAGGAAAAGGCCAACTAGTGGCGCACCTATTTTGCCTACTAATGGCGCACTACAGGTGCGCCACTAGTATCACGCCATTAGTATTTTTTACTAATGGCGCACCTGTGGTGCACCATTAGTATCTGGTATACTAATGGCGCACCATGCAGTGCGCCATTAGTATAGCCCATAGTGCGCCATTAGTATGCCTCCCAGGGGGCCATATTTACCCATGTGCTTTGGCATACTAATGGCGCACTAGTGGATGATGCGCCATTAGAGTCCCTTTTGCAGTGCGCCATTAGTGTGCTGAGTGGTGCGCCACTAGTATGAATATTAGGGATTTTTTCTTTTCTGACATTTGCACAGGTTACAAAACATATTACTGCACATAATATCGAGAGCACAACATATAAACAGCAGATTTACTGAATACAATAGAAGATTAGTCTTCGAATACAAATCATCATATTAGTCTCTAAATTTAAAATACCGAACAAAGTTAGAACATTACAAGTCTCGAAACCGCGAGTAGTGAGTTTGTCTTCACATTACAAGTCTATATCATCTAAACTACCATCACATAGAAGAGAGTTGTGGTCATCACGATGAGCATCATCGCGATGAAACTGGTCTTCATCCAGTTCCTCCAACGCTCCCTCCTCTCTCCCGCTAGATAGCGCGCGTATCTAACTTCCGCCTCTGCCCTAGTGGTTTACCCTTTGTAACTGTTACCGCTGAAATGGTGAACCTGTCTCCGACACTCCTCCCAGTCGTCGTAGACTCCGGGAACCTTACCCTTGTACACGACATACGACGGCATCTCTATGCACTGTGATACTCCAAAATTTTTATTCGGTTTTCAGCAAAAACTTTGTTGGTTTTGAAAAAAAGAGGCCATTTAAATTTTTTCCAGAAAAACCTTCCTCTTAAAAACTTCTTTGGCAAAGATTTTATTTTTGTATCTTCTTCAAACTATGGTGTTTGATCATTTAAAACTCTTTCTCTGATGGTTCCCTTCTCAAAATATATTTTGGAAATTATTCTTTTTCTTATAAAAAGAACTCTATGGATTTTGAGGTTTTTCTTATCTTGAAAACCACCCATGGTTTTACCATGTCTCCTATAGTAAATCTTCTCAAAATCCCTCCCTCCACCTTTGAACAATCTAAATTCTCTGTCTCAACAAGTCCAAACAAGTTTTGGATTTTATTTCAATTATTTTATCTCTCAAATCATTTCTACCAATTATTTTGAGCCTAAGTGATTTTCAAAGCAAGTACCTCATTTCCTTTGAGTTTTCACCTCAAACCAACTCCCCTGGATTGTCTTTAATACCCACAACCTAGAACCATCTTGATCCACTCTTCTTCTTTTCAAAAATTTCAAATTTCACTCACTGCAAGTTTGGACCAGATTTGATAAATTTTGTGAAATTCATATCTACACTTCTCCAAAAATTCCCCAAAAATTCAGGCAGCCCCCTGGTGCAATGAGAGGCCACCCCACCAAGTTTCAGCTCAAGGAAAAATCCCTAGATTCCTAGATCATTTTGTCGAACACCTTGCATGCACTGTTCTGTTCATCTTCAGTTAAATTCAGAATTCAGTGTCGTTTTTCCTTCGTCAGACTTTGGTCACGCGGCCACAGTGCGCCCTGGCACGTTGCACGCAGCCTCTTCCCCTTGGCCAGCACCCCGCACGCACGCTTGGATGATTCCTGGCGTCGGTGGCGACGAGCCTCGCCGGCGTTGGAAGCTTCTGCGGTGGCTGCGCCTCCCGTGGCGGCCAGCGAGGGCCCGAGCCCGCTCGCCACGCCACCCGGCGCCGCCCAATGTCCCCTGGCTCTCCGCGTGTCCCTGCCAAGCCAGCGCACGCCCGTGGCACCGTCGCCGTGGCCCGGCAAGCACGGTACGTGCTCCCTGCCGCCGACGGGCCCGCGCCGCCCCGTTCCGTCGAGCTCGCCCAAAGCACCCAATCATGGCTAGTTTAGCGCCTAAATGGGACCAGTAGACCTCCACGACGGCGCTCAACCCCTAAACCTCCCCGACCAATGCCCTGCGCCGCCGTAAGCTTCGCCGGAGAACTTCGTTCACGGCCACCGCCTCAGATCGCCTATAAAAAGGGCTCCCGAGCTCGCTCTCGAGCACACCCCCCCCTCTGCATCTCACCAGCACCCCGCCAGGCCAACAGGGGGACCTCGAGGAAGTCTCCTCCCCCAGCTCCGGCCGCCCCGTTCCACCTCGGCCTCCGTCTTGATTTGCTCCGGTGAGGCCGTCCCCGGCGCCCAAATTCCGTCAGATACCCCCTCTAGCTACCAGTAGTCTAACCCCTCCTCAATTTGATCTCCGCAGCTCTCTCCGATGAGGCCCTCGATCACCCGAACCGCCGTCCGCCGGAGCAAGGCTCGCCGTCGATGTGGTACTCGCCGGCGACCACCACCACCACCAACCGACGCAGAATGGCGCCCTGAACACGGAGGTACCCTCCGATCCCCCTGCCTCGCCGTGGATCGCCGCCGGCGACCACCGCGGCTCTCGGGCACCGGCGAACTCTGCTGCCCCGTTTGAATATTCAAACCTGACGGGCGGGACCCGCCGTCAGCGTCTCTGTCCTTTCTAAGTGAAGCGTTTTCTGAAAACGCCTTCTGCCAAATGCGCTTTCCCTCTGGGCTGGCGTAGTCGCTACCGAAGCGTTTTCTGTTTTTATAAGCTAGCCCTTGGGAACTTTCTGTTTCATTATAGATGGGTCCTTGGGTTGAAACCCTTATACTTTTTAACAGAAAGGAATTTTTGAGTGATTCTTTTTCTGTCCTCTTCAAATTTTTGTCTAGTTTTTTATCATATTTATTTGAAAAATATTTGGAATAATTTTTATGCACCTCACGGTATTCACGATAGCGCGTATATTTTCTTTATACCGTAGATACCGAAGGAGGTGACGGGACCGCGAACTTCACCGAGCTAGGCTCCGACTACTCTAAACCAGGCAATCATGTTTGAACTTTTGATATGATGATTGTTTTGGCATGTTTGCATTAAGTAGTTTCATGGCATGTTGATGAGTATACCGATAAAATGTCATGTTACATGCAACGATGAGGCAAGTGATTTTCGAAAATCCATGAGTGGATGGATGTGAGTATGCATGGCCATGTGTTGGCATGAGGATGGGTAAGATGGCAGTGTTGTAGCATGCCAGTCTTATGCCAGGCTATATGATTTCAGTGTCAACTCGTATCATTCCAGTTCCTACCATTCTTCCTTCCCTGTACTACCACATGTTTTCCGCAAGGAATATGGCTTAGTAAGTTGTAAACCGCTTTCCTGGTACACACCAAAAAGGAGAGGCCGTGATGATGGTTCCATGGCCCTGGATTAAAGCCAGTCATCCGGTCAAGGGGCATGGGTGTTTCCGGTTGGGACCGAGAGGGGGCACCCCTTAGAGCGCGCGTATATAAATTTGATCCCATGCTATTCGAGATTGTGATCTCCCCGTCTCAAAAGTTTTTCTTGGACGATGCCTAGGGTGATTCCTAGCATCGAGAGGTAGGATGGGTGTGTACTGGTTAGCTGTGTTTTCTTCCGAAATACCATAAACGGAACTAGTCCTTCGTGACTATGGAAATCCGTTGGCTGTGGGAAAATCTTTGTACAAACTCTGCAGAGTCATATATTCCTTTGAATCATCTATTCCATGTCCAAGTTTGGTATTATCTTATCCTGACCAAATGTCAGTTTTGATGACAGAGACTCCGATGAATCACATGAGTGCTAAGTCCGGTTAAAATGATTATTCCTGTGGATGGACTAACCCGTTTATCTTCATGAATTGAATATTTATTATGAGTATTATTTACTTGTGAATAAAAGCCCTTTCTGTGATGTCGCTCAGACGTCCGACTGTGGCATTGTTATTATTTACTTTCAATAAAAACCCTTTCCGTGATGTCGCTCAGACGTCCGACTGTGGTAGTGTTATTATTTACTTACAATAAAAGCCCTTTATGTGGCGTCGCACAGACGCCCGACTGTGGCATTTCTTTTAAAGCCCTTTTCTGCGATGTCGCTCAGACGTCCGACTGTGGCATTTCTTTTAAAGCCCTTTATGTGGCGTCGCTCAGACGCCCGACTGTGGCATTTCTTTTAAAGCCCTGTATGTGGTGTCGCCTAGACGCCCGACTGCGGCGTGGTTTATTTATTTATCTTCCTATTGAGGTGTCGCTTCAGACACCCGATTGGGTTTACAGTTATTTTGTTGGGTTTCCGAGCGGACTATCGCCGACCCCCTTTTTACCTGTCTTATTTTTTATGAATTAATGTGCCACTGTTAAAAATTAATCATGACTCATCCATGCATGCATTTGTTATATCTTACATCCGAACTGTCTTGCGAGTACTTTCAGAGTACTCACCTGGCTTGTTGATTTGGCCAGATGCTGACGAAGGCGATCTCATGGATGAAGAATTTGATAGCGAGTCCGACTCCTAGAGGAATCCCAGTCAGTCTCGTGCGACCCTGGATTTGGTCACTGTATTATATCTGCTTCCGCTACCAAATAAATTCATCGAGCCTCACCTTGACGCTCGATGAGATGCCAGTTTTAGAGTCATGTATCACACTCCCCGCTGTGTTTTTCCACCACCACCCTATCCTCGAGTTAGTAGTATGCCTCCACACCACTGTGTCATGTCCGCCATTATGTATAATTATTGGCGTGCTTGTAATAATTTGGTTGAGCAACCGTAGCTCGACTCTATAATATATTTTATGCTACTGGCTTATTGTATCAAGAATTTGTCTACCGGTAAGGAGGATTTTTCTCATACTGGACTCAAAAGATTGGTTTCTCAATAAACCTTTTTATTGGAAAACCGGTCGTGACAAGCTTGGTACCAGAGCCAGGCTGACTGTAGGAAGCCACTAGGTGCGATCGCTAATCGGTTATTAGCATAATAGAGCTAATTCATATTGTTGCAAATGTAGTCATTTTCTGACAGTCAGCATAAATTTATGATCTGACCATTCAGAATTTTTGCCTACTTTTGTAGATGGCCGACAACAGCTGTGAGTCTCAGACCTTCGCCAACGTTCCCGATGGGTTCGTCAAGCTTCTCTCCTTCATCGTTCAGGTCGCGATGGGGCCATCTGTGCACCCAGTCTTCACACTCTGCCAGCACCGAGTCAACGACAGTCTGACCATGCACCAGGCCGCGGTGCAATTCAAGGGAGGGCGTGGTGAGTTACGCCGCTTCCGGTTCTTGGGAAGAGCCATGCCTACGGAGAGGCATGCTATGCAGATGGCAGCCCGCGAGGCGATAGCTCGTCTCAGGGATGTCCTCCCCGTGATGAAGACTCGTCGTTACCGTTATCTTCCATGCCATGTGCCTTACACCTGTCACTACGCATTCTCCTGCCCCAGAGGGGAACGAGACGAGGCTTTTGAGATGCTTATTGAGTATCTCCGGGCCCTGGAGGCAGCCTTCGACAACCTGGTGGACGACTTCGTGGCTGCCCGCATGGACTCAGTCCATGGCTGTGCTGCCAACAGGAGGGAGCTCCTGCCCACCGCACCGCCACTGACTTTTGCCTCGTCCTCAGCATCTTATGCACCTACTCGTCGCCTGCCTTCTACCGAAGAGTTCAACCAAGTTATTGCGCCCACTCCAGCATGCACTGCACCACCCTGCGTGCCCACTCCGGTTCGTGTTGCTCCGCCCCTGGCACCCGCTCCATCTACTCAGCGAAACACTACACGTATGGAGCCTATTAGTGAGGAGGAAGTCGAGTCCCCAGCCTCGCTATGCCTCACCCTCGGCAGGGCAAAGGAGATCGTCAACATCTCCGCCTGAGTACGCTTAGCCGCCATGCAATGTACCGCTTTGTATGATATGTTTATATGTACATAGGTTGTGAGAAGTAGCCTGTTTGCGCATCATGTAGGATCTGGAGGAGTGCAGTAGCCTAAATAACATGTCAGGAATATGTACACATATCCTGAGTGATGTATTGTATAATTACTGTCTGCGTGTAAGATATGTAATGAGCAGTCCTTCTCCGCGCGCAAATCGATTTGTTTTTCTTAAGTAAACTTGGTTATTTAATTTTATTTGCCAGCTTTATGCATTTATGGAATTGTTTTTGCGACTCTTTTCGCTTTTCTTATGGGTTTTACAAAATATATCCCCAGAGTGAAAAATGTCTCGTCCTTGGACTCGCTCCATGCCAACTCCGCCAGAGGAAAATTATGATACACAACCCAGCAACAAGTTCACACAGGGACAGTCAAGCCAACAGGACAGTGAATCGGCACTTTCACAAATGTGTCGCCTTTATGAGCAGAGTCAGCAACAACATCAGGAAATGATGAACCAAGTCATCAACATGGGAAATCACCATGGACAATATCAGCAGCATTCCAAGTTATCTGAGCTACAGAAGACACGTCCCCAAACATTTTCTCATACTGACAAGCCTCTTGAGGCCGAGGATTGGCTTCGAGATATGGAGAGAAAATTAATAATTGCAAAATGTTCAGACCTCGAGAAAGTACTATATGCTCTGCACTATCTCACACGAGCAGCTGCATCATGGTGGGAGAATTTTCTGCACATGCACCCCAACGAAAATGATATAACCTGGGATGATTTCAAGGAAGGTTTCCGTGGTGCACACATTCCTAAAAGTATTATGAAAATCAAGAAGAGAGAGTTTGATGACCTCAGACAAAGGAACATGACAGTGTCAGAATACAACAGTCAATTTACTCTATTGTCTCGCTACGCAAATGAAGAACGTATGACTGAAAGCAAGAAGATGGAGAAATTCCTTGATGGTCTGGCACCCGCGCTTAAATGCCAACTGGTCGTGCACACTTTTCCAGATTTTAAGACTCTAGTGGACAAAGCCATTACTCTGGAAAATGAGAGATGTAGCTTGGAGGATTTCCGCAAGCGAAAAAGAGACCAGACTACTCTTGCGCGCAACCACCGAAGCAAGACAGATTTTCAGAAAGGTGGGACACACAAGCCTACGACAAACGTCTCACCCCCAACCAAGAATTTTCATGCAAGGGACAAGGAGTTCACATATCGCCCAGGCGTTACTTGCTACGCTTGTGGAGAAGAAGGGCACTATGCCAAACAGTGCCCCAAGCCAAGGAACTCAACCCCGAAGCCAAACAACGGTGGAAATAATTCCGCGCCCAAGCGCAACAACTTCAACCCCAACAACAACCACAGGAAGGGTCATCTAAACCACGTGACCAAAGAAGAAGCACAAAATGCTCCGGATATCGTACTCGGTACGTTTCCTGTCAACACAATACCTGCAATGGTTTTGTTTGATTCTGGAGCTTCTCACTCATTGATTTTGAAAAGTTTTGCTTTGCAAAATAATTTTTCGATGTTTCCCTTGGAAAAATCCATGATCATCAAGTCCCCTGGGATTCAGCAAGTTACTCAGAGTTACTGTCAGAATGTGGTTATTGAGTTCGAAGGATTGAAATTTCACGCCAATCTTATTGTGTTGGAAAATAAAGGACTGGATGTCATCCTAGGGAAGGACTGGTTAACCGCCAACAAAGGTTTTATTGACTGTTTCAACCGGACCGTAATTCTCACACACCACCATGGGAAGACAATAAAGGTATCAGCCAAAGAAAGAAAAAATACCCCGGCAGCCGAGATTGAATAAGGTGGACGTTTCCGAGCTAAACAAGGTTCCAGTAGTATGTGAATTTCCAGACGTATTTCCCGAAGAACTACCAGGCATGCCACCAGACCGAGAGATAGAATTCAGCATTGAGCTAGCACCAGGAACCACCCCCATATACAAGAAACCATACAGAATGGCACCATCCGAGTTGATTGAGTTGAAGAAACAAATAAAGGAATTACTGGACAAGGGATACATTCGAGCCAGCTCCTCACCTTGGGGATCACCAATTTTATTTGCCAAAAAGAAGGATGGAACACTGAGATTGTGCATAGACTACCGAGCACTTAACATGGTCACAGTCAAGAACAAATACCCGATGCCACGGATAAATGATTTATTTGATCAGCTCGCTCAGGCCAAGGTATTCTCAAAGATTGACTTAAGATCAGGATACCATCAATTAAAAGTGCGAACAGAAGATATCCCCAAAACAGCCTTCACCTCCAGATATGGACTATATGAGTTCACAGTTATGCCTTTTGGATTAACGAACGCCCCCGCATATTTTGTTCACCTCATGAACAAAGTATTTATGAAATTTATGGACAAGTTCATTGTGGTATTTATCAATGATATTCTGATATACTCCAAGACACCAGAAGAGCACGCGGAACATCTCAGGATTGTGCTAGGAGAACTCAGGAAACACCAATTGTATGCCAAGTTCAGCAAGTGCGAATTTTGGCTAAGACAAGTAGGCTTTCTAAGCCACGTGCTGACCCAAGACGGTATCGCAGTGGACCCAGAAAAATTCAGGGCCATACTTGGCTGGAAGTCACCAGCCAGCGTAACGAACATACGAAGTTTCTTGGGAATGGCAGGATATTACCGCAGATTTATTGAAGGATTCTCCACCCTAGCCAAGCCAATGATGCAGTTACTCAAGAAGGACAAGACGTTTGAATGGACAGAAGCCTGCGAGAAAAGTTTCCAAGAGCTAAAACGGAAATTAACGACAGCACCGGTATTAATTGTGCCAGACATACACAAGAATTTTGAAGTGTATTGTGACGCATCCTGAAAAGGTCTTGGATGCATGTTGATGCAAGAAGGCAAGGTTGTCGCATATGCTTCAAGGCAACTTCGCAAGCATGAGGAAAATTATCCCACTCATGACTTAGAGATGGCAGCAGTCATTCATGCACTCAAGGAATGGAGGCATTTCTTACTTGGAAATCGATGTGAAATATACACGGACCATAAAAGTCTCAAATATATTTTCACACAGCCAGAACTAAACTTACGGCAACGACGCTGGTTGGAATTGGTAAAAGATTATGATGTTGGTATCCACTATCATCCAGGAAAAGCAAATGTAGTGGCCGATGCTCTTAGTCGGAACCCCAGCTCCGACGAAAACAGTCTGCAAGGCTTGAGACCTGAATTCCAACAAGAATTTGCCAAACTCAACTTATTAATGATCGCGGAAGGCACCATATCAAACTTGGAAGTACAGCCCGACCTTGTGGAGAGAATTAAAGAAGCTCAGCCTGGTCACCCCAGCATTGAAGGAATTAAAAGAAAGGTGAGTATGGGCAAGGCCTCGGAGTTCGTCATAGGCGAGGATGGAATATTACGATACGGAGACAGACTCTGCGTGCCAAACATAGAGGACCTCAAATAGCAAATTCTAGCTGAAGCACACACCACCCCATATTCGATCCACCCTGGAGGAACCAAAATGTATAAGGATATTCAGGAAAGATTTTGGTGGAACGGTATGAAGAGGGACATAGCCACATTTGTTGCATGTTGCGATTCTTGTCAACGCATAAAAGTTGAACATCAAAGACCAGCCGGACTACTGCAACCAAACAAAATACCTGAGTGGAAATGGGATGAAATAGGGATGGATTTCATTGTCGGACTACCTCGGTCACGACACGGGAATGATGCCATATGGGTCATCACCGATAGATTAACCAAGGTGGCACATTTCATTCCAGTGAAGACAACCTACAACACTCAGAGGCTTGCCAGGATTTATCTCTCCCGTATAGTTTGTCTGCATGGAGTCCCGAAGACTATAATATCCGACAGAGGCACTCAGTTCATCTCGAGATTCTGGGATCATTTACAACAGGCTCTGGGAACTCAACTGGCCTTCAATACAGCCTACCATCCCCAGACTGATGGACAGACTGAACACGTAAACCAAATTTTAGAAGACATGCTGAGAGCATGTGTCCTCACCTATGGAACCAGTTTCGAAGAAAGCCTGCCATATGCCGAGTTCGCATACAACAACAGTTACCAGGCCAGCCTGCAAATGGCACCATTTGAAGCCCTATACGGACGGAGATGTCGTACCCCGCTAAATTGGTCAGAAACCGGAGACAGCCGTATCTTCAGCCCAGACATGCTCAAAGAAGCCGAGGACAAAGTCAAGCTAATCAGGGACCGACTCAAGACCGCTCAAAGCCGACAGAAGAGTTATTACGATCAGAAACATTGTGGGGTCAATTTTGAACCCGGTGAATTTGTGTACCTACGAGTATCACCTATGAGGGGACTGCAACGGTTTAAGATTAAAGGGAAGTTAGCACTAAGATTCATTGGACCATTCTGCATAGTGGCACGAAGAGGCACTGTAGCCTACCAGCTAGACTTACCCGAAGACTTGTCCGACATCCACGACGTGTTCCACGTCTCTCAATTAAGGAAGTGCGTAAGCAAACCAGAGAAACAAGTATCCCATGAGAACATTGACGTACAACCAGATCTCACCTACCGAGAACGTCCAGTAAAAATATTAGAGGAGTCTGAAAGGAGAACCCGACAGAAAACCATCAAGTTTTTCAGAGTTCAGTGGAGCAATCACACCGAAAGTGAAGCAACTTGGGAAAGAGAGGATTTTCTTCGGACAGAACATCCATACTTATTTAAGGATCAGCTGAAATCTCGGGGACGAGATTTTTCCTAAGGGGGTAGGTGTTGTGACACTCCAAAATTTTTATTCGGTTTTCAGCAAAAACTTTGTTGGTTTTGAAAAAAAAAGAGGCCATTTAAAATTTTTCCAGAAAAACCTTCCTCTTAAAAACTTCTTTGGCAAAGATTTTATTTTTGTATCTTCTTCAAACTATGGTGTTTGATCATTTAAAACTCTTTCTCTGATGGTTCCCTTCTCAAAATATATTTTGGAAATTATTCTTTTTCTTATAAAAAGAACTCTATGGATTTTGAGGTTTTTCTTATCTTGAAAACCACCCATGGTTTTACCATGTCTCCTATAGTAAATCTTCTCAAAATCCCTCCCTCCACCTTTGAACAATCTAAATTCTCTGTCTCAACAAGTCCAAACAAGTTTTGGATTTTATTTCAATTATTTTATCTCTCAAATCATTTCTACCAATTATTTTGAGCCTAAGTGATTTTCAACGCAAGTACCTCATTGCCTTTGAGTTTTCACCTCAAACCAACTCCCCTGGATTGTCTTTAATACCCACAACCTAGAGCCATCTTGGTCCACTCTTCTTCTTTTCAAAAATTTCAAATTTCACTCACTTCAAGTTTGGACCAGATTTGATAAATTTGGTGAAATTCATATCTACACTTCTCCAAAAATTCCCCAAAAATTCAGGCAGCCCCCTGGTGCAATGAGAGGCCACCCCACCAAGTTTCAGCTCCAGGAAAAATCCCTAGATGCCTAGAACATTCTGTCGAACACCTTGCATGCACTGTTCTGTTCATCTTCAGTTAAATTCAGAATTCAGTGTCGTTTTTCCTTCGTCAGACTTTGGTCACGCGGCCACAGTGCGCCCTGGCGCGTTGCACGCAGCCTCTTCCCCTTGGCCAGCAGCCCGCACGCACGCTTGGACGATTCCTGGCGTCAGTGGCGATGAGCCTCGCCGGCGTTGGAAGCTTCTGCGGTGGCTGCGCCTTCCGTGGCGGCCAGCGAGGGCCCGAGCCCGCTCGCCACGCCACCCGGCGCCGCCCAACGTCCCCTGGCTCCCCGCATGTCCCTACCAAGCCAGCGCACGCCCGTGGCACCATCGCCGTGGCCCGGCAAGCACGGAACGTGCTCCTTGCCGCCGACGGGCCCGCGTCACCCCGTTCCGTCGAGCTCGCCCAAAGCACCCAATACTGGCTACTTTAGCACCTAAATGGGACTAGTAGACCTCCACGACGGCGCTCAACCCCTAAACCTCCCCGACCAATGCCCTGCGCCGCCGTAAGCTTCGTCGGAGAACTCCGTTCACGGCCACCGCCTCGGATCGCCTATAAAAAGGGCTCCCGAGCTCGCTCTCAAGCACACACCCCCCTCTGCATCTCACCAGCACCCCGCCAGGCCAATAGGGGGACCTCGAGGAGGTCTCCTCCCCCAGCTCCGGCCGCCCCGTTCCGCCTCGGCCTCCGTCTCGATTCGCTCCGGTGAGGCCGTCCCCGGCGCCCAAATTCCGTTAGATACCCCCTCTAGCTACCAGTAGTCTAACCCCTCCTCAATTTGATCTCTGCAGCTCTCTCCGATGAGGCCCTCGATCACCCGAACCGCCATCCGCCGGAGCAAGGCTCGCCATCGACGTGGTACTCGCCGGCGACCACCACCACCACCAACCGACGCGGAATGGCGCCCTGAACACGGAGGTACCCTCCGATCCCCCTGCCTCGCCGTGGATCGCCGCCGGCGACCACCGCGGCTCTCGGGCACCGGCGAACTCTGCTGCCCCGTTTGAATATTCAAACCTGACGGGCGGGACCCGCCGTCAGCGTCTCTGTACTTTCTAAGCGAAGCGTTTTCTGAAAATGCCTTCTGCCAAATGCGCTTTCCCTCTGGGCTGGCGTAGTCGCTACCGAAGCGTTTTCTGTTTTTATAAGCTAGCCCCTGGGAACTTTCTGTTTCATTACAGATGGGTCCTTGGGTTAAAACCCTTATAACGTTTTAACAGAAAGGAATTTTTGACTGATTCTTTTTGTGTCCTCTTCAAATTTTTGTCTAGTTTTTTATCATATTTATTTGAAAAATATTTGGAATAATTTTTGTGCACCTCACGGTATTCACGATAGCGTGTATATTTTCTTTATACCATAGATACCGAAGGAGGTGACGGGACCGCGAACTTCACCGAGCTAGGCTCCGACTACTCTGAACCAGGCAAGCATGTTTGAACTTTTGATATGATGATTGTTTTGGCATGTTTGCATTAAGTAGTTTCATGGCATGTTGATGAGTATACCGATAAAATGTCATGTTACATGCAACGACGAGGCAAGTGAGTTTCGAAAATCCATGAGTGGATGGATGTGAGTATGCATGGCCATGTGTTGGCATGAGGATGGGTAAGATGGCAGTGTTGTAGCATGCCAGTCTTATGCCAGGCTATATGATTTCAGTGTCAACTCGTATCATTCCAGTTCCTTCCATTCTTCCTTCCCTGTACTACCACATGTTTTCCGCAAGGAATATGGCTTAGTAAGTTGTAAACCGCTTTCCTGGTACACACCAAAAAGGAGAGGCCGTGATGATGGTTCCATGGCCCTGGATTAAAGCCAGTCATCCGGTCAGGGGGCATGGGTGTTTCAGGTTGGGACCGAGAGGGGGGCACCCCTTAGAGCGCGCGTATATAAATTTGATCCCATGCTATTCGAGATTGTGATCTCCCCGTCTCAAAAGTTTTTCTTGGACGATGTCTAGGGTGATTCCTAGCATCGAGAGGTAGGATGGGTGTGTACTCGTTAGCTGTGTTTTCTTCTGAAATACCATAAACGGAACTAGTCCTTCGTGACTACGGAAATCCGTTGGCTGTGGGAAAATCTTTGTACAAACTCTGCAGAGTCATATATTCCTTTGAATCATCTATTCCATGTCCAAGTTCGATATTATCTTATCCTGACCAAATGTCAGTTTTGATGAAAGAGACTCCAATGAATCACATGAGTGCTAAGTCTGGTTAAAATGATTATTCCTGTGGATGGACTAACCTGTTTATCTTCATGAATTGAATATTTATTATGAGTATTATTTACTTGTGAATAAAAGCCCTTTCTGTGATGTCGCTCAGATGTCCGACTGTGGCATTGTTATTATTTACTTTCAATAAAAGCCCTTTCCGTGATGTCGCTCAGACGTCCGACTGTGGTAGTGTTATTATTTACTTACAATAAAAGCCCTTTATGTGGCGTCGCACAGACGCCCAACTGTGGCATTTCTTTTAAAGCCCTTTTCTGCGATGTCGCTCAGACGTCCGACTGTGGCATTTCTTTTAAAGCCCTTTATGTGGCGTCGCTCAAACGCCCGACTGTGGCATTTCTTTTAAAGCCCTGTGTGTGGTGTCGGCTAGACGCCCGACTGCGGCGTGCTTTATTTATTTATCTTCCTATTGAGGTGTCTCTTCAGACACCCGACTGGGTTTATAGTTATTTTGTTGGGTTTCCGAGCGGACTACCGCCGACCCCCTTTTTACCTGTCTCGTTTTTTTACGAATTAATGTGCCACTGTTAAAAATTAATCATGACTCATCCATGCATGCATTTGTTATATCTTGCGTTGAACTGTCTTGCGAGTACTTTCAAAGTACTCACCTGGCTTGTTGATTTGGCCAGATGCTGACGAAGGCGATCTCATGGATGAAGAATTTGATAGCGAGTCCGACGCCTAGAGGAATCCCAGTCAGTCTCGCGCGACCCTGGATTTGGTCACTGTATTATATCCGCTTCCGCTACCAAATAAATTCATCGAGCCTCACCTTGACGCTCGATGAGATGCCAGTTTTAGAGTCATGTATCACACTCCCCGCTGTGTTTTTCCACCACCACCCTATCCTCGAGTCAGTAGTATGCCTCCACACCACTGTGTCATGTCCGCCATTATGTATAATTATTGGCGTGCTTGTAATAATTTGGTTGAGCAACCGTAGCTCGACTCTGTAATATATTTTATGCTACTGGCTTATTGTATCAAGAATTTGTCTACCGGTAAGGAGGATTTTTCTCATACTGGACTCAAAAGATTGGTTTCTCAGTAAACATTTTTATTGGAAAACCGGTCGTGACATGCACTAGCCAAACAAAACGTTAGTAACAATTCACAGACAATACAAAAGCAATATATAAGTATGCAACAAAAGGATCGGAAGAGAAAAGCAACACATTAATAGAACGATTCATGGTCCTACTAATAAATAGCATCGATTACATATAAGTTGAATGACTGTCCAAACCAAAGAGACATACAAGTTCATTAAAGTTTAATTACAACATGAGCCAATTGATGTTTCAGAAGTACACATAGCATCACTACTTTCGACTCGACTCAGGGACCGGAGCATGGATGAAGCCGCCGTCTCTCGTGATGGTCATGAAATCGCGGGCATTGTCAGCCTGCATTTGTAGCGTTGTGTCTATCTCACTGTTGGACGGTTGATATCTGAGGTAGAACTGTCCTGAGGTACGAAGGACATCTTGATGGATGATTTCCGCAAACTCCGACTGGATGCGAAAAAATTCTTGTCTGATGTCTGCGTCCTAGATTGCCGACAATCTTGCGGCCCAATCTTTCAGATTATTTGGTAGCAGAAGGTGATTATGGTCCCGTACAATCGCCCGCATGTGATGGAGGGCGTAGTAGGCATCCTTATGACCGCCAGGCGGCTGCTTGACGCAGGGGAACATCGTAGTGTGGGCGAACACGTGCTTGCCGTACCTACGAACTGGCCTGGTGAAGGTGCCTCCATATCTGGCGTAGCCGGGGAGAACATCATCAAGAACTTTCTTGATATTTGTGTAGTCTTTCTTCGACTGATGGTCTGAGTCTAAATACATGGCGATGGAATATTTCGGGCTTAAGAGGATGAGTGTGCAATGTGTGTCACTGCACAAAACACGGAATGTTAGAAATAAAAAAAGAACGGTCGAAATCTAAGTAATCATATGTTACGGGGCGGTGAGGGGATGACTTACTGGGGAAAGTAAGGCACGAGGAAGTTATCCTTATCTGGGTTTGCCAGAATGATGCCTTCGAGGTAAGAACTCGCGACTTGCCGGTCCCCAGCGCTTCCCAAGATCTTGGCACGCATGTAAAAGGGGTCGACTATCATGATGTCTGGGGTCTTGTCTCTAATGATCCGCATCTCCATACTCAGCGCAAATAGCCGAACGAAGGTGTAGTGCACCGGATGAAGGTTAAACATAGCGAAGATGTCATCAAACCGCAGGACGATAATACCCCCGATGCCGTTATCCACAAAGCCCTTGCCCTCTGGCACCTTGGCCACGAAAATCGGGTATGCTACATCATTCTCGGAGAGACGCCGCTTCTCCAAAGAAAGAACACTGTCATGTAGACTCCGCATAGCACCGGTTGCAGCATTGAGCAGATTAGTCGGTAGCATCAGCCTACCCGCCACATGCACCCTCCTCGAGATATCCTTAGGTGAAGGTGGACCGTTCTGAGCACGGATCATACTCTGTGCCGGCTAGCTGGCACCCTTGTTACTCTTTATTTTCCGTCCCTTCTTCTTCTGCTGTAATGGGATCGAGTTCTACTCACAGACCGCCTTCTTGAGTGTGTTGGGGCTGATAATATTTGGCACCTCGGCTATCTGAGGCTCGGTGAAGGTGGCAGCTGGAGGCGTCTCCTGAGAACTGAACGCCAGACGATGCCTGTTGCAATTTGGTTTCTCCATGGTACCAACATGATCGCGGTCGTCTTTTTCAGGGTTGGGTTCTTGAGAAGGAGGCCCAAAGAATTCGTCACCGTACCCATGTTCGGCAAAGTACTTATCGACATTGGTAAATGTACCATCGTCGTTGTCGTTGTCGTCCGGATCCTGTGCCATATGCATGTTCGGATCCCATGCCATAGGGATGTCCGGCATGTCCGGTGGCATTGCGGCAGTTTTGCCATGGCTTGGCGCCGGCACGACTGGTGGTGCTGTCTGTGGGGTGGCGTCCCTCGCCCCCAAATGAATCTGGCTCTTCGGCCAAAGCAGGGGCCAGCTTACGCAGGCGCTGAGGGTCATCACATCATCTTCATCGGCCCCAGCGGGTCGAATCAGAGGTAACAACTCGTCGCAGCCTGGAAGCACCTGAACCAGTTCAACCCTATACACGGTGGGTGGCATCGGATTACCGTGGAACACGGGGTTGCCCAGTTGAACGATTCTGCCCTTGGCGACATCGATCAACTCGCCGCCCACGAAGTGCAGGAGAGTGCATGGAACATTGGCGGCGCCCTGCGAAAACATGTAGGGCGTCAGAGGCTTAATTAGTTACCGTAATGGCGTCGAGCTCTACTAATGTCGAGGCACCGCCAACGGCGGGCGTGCAACTGATGGAGGGGCCGCTTGCTGCCGAGGTGCCGGCCGGCGTACACCCGGGTGCATTAAGCTCCAATGCCCGTGTCGGCGTCGGAGACACCAATACCGCCTCCGCCGGAGACACCAATGGCGCCGCCTGCGCGTTGTGCGAGTTGCTGGCCGTGAAGCTGGGAACCGGGGCGGCCCCTGTTGGCCGCCTGCAATCCACGTCGTCGGCCCCCGAATCAAGGTAGGCACAATGGTGGTGAGCGTCGATCCCAGGTGTTGTTGCACTTGCTCTTGGACAATCTCCGGAATCCGCGCCACTTGTGCCTTGAGTTCTTGAACCTCGCGCGACTGGCTTTCCGAGCTGGTCTTTCTTTCCTTTCGCCCACCAGCGTTATTGTATGACGACCATTTTGTGGACAAGCCTTTGCCGGCCACACGACCAGCTGACGACGGCTTACTGAGCTTATCCTTGTTTTTCATTACGTTCAACGCCCTATTTAGAGTGCTGTCCCAAGGGGTGCTCTGAGACGACCCCGCGCTACTGCTTTCTGTCTCCCGCGGAAGGAATGTGAACCATTTAGAAATTTGGGTTCATTAATTAGAATGCAACCATATGGAGCTAATTACGCGGGGGTGTATTCCTTACCAGAACAAGCTCAAGCGCCCTGGTCTTCAGATCCGTGGTAAGCTCCTTTGTTACCGGGTCCTCCTTGTACCGAGCCCTGACATAGTTCCTGGTCTGCTTGTCACGGTATTTCTCGAAGCTGGGACCGAGTTTGTGTTCCCCTAAGTTCACTCCCGCATTTCTTCCCCCCACTGACTTGATTTGGAGGTTGCTCTGCTCTCACACTTGATCTTGAACTCCTTGTAGTCATCTTCGCTGATCGAAGGATTTTTCTCCTTGATCTTCTCATAACTATCACATTTGTCAATCATTCTCTTCACCGCGCTTCTCCAAGAAGACAGGGCCGTGCTCATCGTCGTGAGGGCGGCACTGTTCACTTTATTCCCTAAGAGGCGTGTGTTTACAAAGTCAGTGGGAACTTGTATCGTTCGTGCAGCTTTGTGAAGAGGAGGTTGCACAAATTCCCTCGGTCCTTATGCCTTAGGTTCTTGGTGTTGATCGAGACAGTGCTATGGAGAATGCACCCAAGCTGAAGCGAGTACCCCTTGACTAATTCTTTGGGCGTCGTTGGATGCCCGTCGGAGTTCACTTGAGTAAATTCCTCCTTGACAGTGCGGAGCACGTTCGGGCGCCGGTCCTTCCATGCCTCTTCGGTTGGCTGCCATCTGTGCGTGCGCTGCCATCATCAGTGGTGGCATCCTCGGCGGCACCATTAGTGGTGTCATCCCCGATGCCACTAGGGGTTGTGTAGTCAGGATCGGTGTCTTCCGCGGCGTCCTCATAGCGGTGAGGTTCTTCTTCCATCTCCTGGGACAGCTCCAAGAATTACTTGCCCGAACCGCCGGCCTCATCGTTGTGGGCCATGTTTCGCTCTAAATAGGAAAAAAGTTTGGTCAAAAGTAGGTTATTGTCAAGGAACAAGATCATGGTCTCATCATTTAGGGTTTGTCAACACCGAGGCATCCTAAAAGCTAAGCTTTTATCATTTAGGGTTTGTCGACGCCGAGGCACCCTAAAAGCCTAAACTGTCATCATTTAGGTTTTTATCGACACCGAGGCACCCTAAAAGCCAAGGTTTTATAATTTAGGGTTTGTCAACGCTGAGGCACCCTAAATGCTAAGTTAAGTTTTCATCATTTAGGGTTTATCGATGCCGAGGCACCCTAGCTAGGTTGACGCTGAGGCAGTTGATCCTACTTAATTAAGTACTAAGATACCCCGACCCATGCATTAGTCGCAAGTACCCCATATGTCCTTTTTTAGCAAAGTCATGCTAAAATTCACGGAAAATTTCAGCATGACCTTTGCTGAAAATAGGACATATGGAGTACCCGAATTTGCCGGAATGGAAGTTAAAATCATCACGACACGATGGTCGGAGACAAAACCCAGCAAACTAGCACCACAATGTGCCTCTACTTTCATATGGAGGTGTTGCAACTACGAAAATACTTTATCACATTATAAGTCCTCACACCATCAACTATGACAAAATCTGAGAGTATAAGTCTGGTTACATTCACCCAAGTCCAAACATAAAATTTTGTCCAACATAGTACAGTCCAACACACCAGCACTTTTAGGTTTCCTGATTCCTCAAGACAGAATAAGTAGAGAGTATCCTAAACTGAGTAAACATGAGTATCCAGAATAGTTATTTGCTTAATCTCAAGTTTGACATATATGATAGTGATAGATGTAAGAAGCAGAATAATGCCAAAGCCACAACCTCAAATCTGGAACAAAAACACAAATTACACTTATAGATTTAGGTACCTCTATGGTAATAACATGCCAGCTTGGCCATGCTCTGCCTAGAGCTAGTGCATCACTATGAACCCCTCAAACGGTATACTAGGAGCACCCAGCGACCATATAAACATCTAAATTTATATATACTGAGCATTCATGGCAGTTCTAGCAACAACATCAAAATCAAGGAGAGATAGGTCAGATTACACAAATAGGTTCCATATTCTGAGAAAAGAATAAGTGATAAAATGTATAGCCGGAGCTGGCCCAAATTCCTAAAGTTGCAGCAGCTTGTAAAACTACACTTTGAAGTTGAAGCTTTTAAGAAGAAAAAAGCCCAGTCGGATAACTGTAAGGTAATGACTACTCATACTGATGGTCAGAATAACTGATCCACTCTCCAAGAAGATGGCAGATAATTATTTCCTCCTTAAATGCAATGAAGCATTAAAACAAGGATTTAGCTCTACTGATATGCAAATGGGCAATATAATTATTCCACTACAAGAATAGGAACTTGCATTTCATAATCTTGGCAACAAGTACTAGTACTGGATTGATTGCAAACCCATAAGCATATATGGCATGAATTGCAAATCCATGATACTGCATGGTGAAGCTCAGATAGCATCAGCAATTCAACATTCAACTATTAAGTTCCTAATCCCTTAGGGGAGCACGGCCACGAGGGGCGGCAACCAGGAGCTGGGGCGCGGTGGTGCGACAGTCTACGGCGACGAAATCGAAGGGGGGGAGGGGAACCGGTGCAGCTCACCAAGAGGAAGACGATGGCGAGCTCGTGCGGGGCCGGGGTTGACGAGGTGACGTGGATCGACGGTGAGGCCGCGGTGGCCGGAGGTGGAAGAAGACCTCGATCCGCATGATGCAGGGTCGTCGAGCTCGAACGGGTGGCCGTAGATGATGTAGAAGACCACTGCAAAGCTCCCAGACTCCTTGGTGGGGTGCGGGGATGACGGTGGTCGCGGGGACGATGCAGTGACGGCGATGACCTAGTTGGGTGAAGCAGCGCGAGGGGAGGGGAAGTGGGGAGGTGCTAGGGTTTGCAAAGGGGTCTGGCTCAGCCTTATCCAACATGGGAGCCGGAGCGGGTGTGGAGCGGGCGCGGGGGTCATCGGAGCAGGCACGGGGGTCGTCGGAGCGGGTGTGGCGAGGGAGGGAAGGGGATCCGTTGAGGGAGAGGGAAGGGGGATTGGGCGAAGGGGTATCCAAGTAGAGGGGGGAATGTTAGTAATGGCGCACCATCTAGGGGTGCGCCATAAAAACACTGATAGCAATGGCGCACCATCCTCTAGTGCGCCATTAGTAAAAAAAATTCTGATAGCAACTTTTTTCATTATTTTTTGTTGCATCTAATAATTTGTTTTTTATCAAATTTGTTATTTTCATGGGGACTAGAACAGAAGATATCATCAAATTTGTTTTTTTAAATATCATCAAATTTGTTTTTTTATTTTTAATTGAAAATATCATCAAATTTGTTATTTGAAAATATCATCAAATTTGTTATTTAAATATATCATCAATATTTTTTTGGATTTTTAGTCGCATTCATTTGTGAATTGGTAAAACATTTATGACAATATGAAAAAATATCATCAAATTTGAAGAATATTCATGAATTCAAAAAGTGCCCATGAAATTTAAAAATATTCATGAGTTCAAAAAATATTAACAAATTCAATATTCATGAGGACTAGAACATAAGAAATATCATTTCAAAACGTCGAAATACAATCGAGAAATGAAGACTACGATTTAAATACAATCGATCTTAGCTAGCTATCTTTTCACAATCTTCTTGCCCTTCTTTTTCGCAAATTGAGTTCTTCTTTTGAATGGACGTCCTTTAGGTAGGGTGGTCCTGCTTCTTCTTGTGGTGTATGGCACTTCATCGTCGTCGTCATGTTCCATCTTCGGGTCGCCGTACTTGTCGAAGTCTTGCTCATTGGCGACTCCATCCATTCCGATGATCTTCCTTTTGCCTCTCCTCACGACAACACGACTGGGCTTTGACGGGTCGGTAATGAAGAAGCATTGGTCCACTTGGGAAGCCAGTACCCATGGCTCATTTTTCGCGGTGACGTTTGCGCCCGTGGTCTTGGATTTGGCTTCGGGTATAACCATGGTGGTGAAATACCGGTCTTCTTTTATGACGCTCTTGGCCCATCTGACACGGAACATCGAGACCTTCTCTCTAGCGTAGCTCAGCTCCCAGATCTCCTCGATCCTTCTGTAGTATCTATCCTTGTCGTTACCGGTGTAGGATTCCCTCGTTACCCCGGAGTTCTGATAACCATCGCTCTTCATGTTCTTGTCCTCGGTGTAGAATGTGTAGCTGTTGATATTGTACACCTCATAGGTCATCAAGTTGTGCTCGGCGCCCTGTGACAAGGTGAATATGAGTATTTCTTCCGCAAAAGAATCCTCATGTAAAGGGTACGACATAAGCTTCTTCTTGAACCAACGCGTGAAACATGAGTTGTGCTCTTTGATTATATCTCCGTCCGTCCTCTGTTGGCCTTGGTCATTGTACGTCTTCTCAATAAAGGTTTTGTGCTCTACCACCCAAGGATCGACCACGTCTATGTGTTGTAGCACGACGAGGTTTGCTCTTTCAAAGTCGACGAGTCGACCCTCCAAGTCGACATGCATTTCGCGGCGACCCTCGCGGTGACCCCATCCAGTGAGCCTGCCGAGGTGCCTATTGACGGGCAGACCAACGGGGTTCTTGATTCCTAGATAATTCGTGTAGTAGGATATGCACTCTTCGGTCAGAAAGCCCCCGGCTATGCTTCCCTCTGGACGTGACATGTTGCGAACATATCCTTTGATGACACCATTCATCCTTTCGAACGGCATCATGCTGTGCAGGAACGCTGCCCCGAGTTGGATGATATTCTCCACGATATGGACCAGCAGATGCACCATAACATCGAAGAATGCGGGCGGGAAGTACATCTCAAGCTCGCATAGTATCACCATGATCTCTTCCTGTAGCCTTCTGAGTTGCCTCACGCCAACCGACTTCTGAGAGATGACGTCGAAAAAGTTGCATAGGCCAAATAGCGTTTCACCGACGTGCGTGTCCATGATCCCGCGGATTGCAACTGGAAGTATATGCGTCATCAGCACATGAAAGTCGTGAGACTTCATCCCGCTGAACTTCTGCTTCATTGGGTCTAGGTATTTGCTTATCTTCCCCGCGTAACCGTAAGGAAGTTTTACTCCTATGAGGCAGGTGAAAAAATGCTCGATCTCCTCCTGACTTAGAGTGAAGCACGCGGGAGGGTAGTCATTTCCGGTCTTCTTGGCCTTTTTGCCTTTGCGACGACTTTCCGTGTCCTGCTTCGCCTCATCATCATCATCATCATCATCATCATCATCATTAGCGTGAAGCTCCTCCCTGATGCCCATTGATTTCAAGTCTGCCCTTGCTTTCGGCCCATCTTTGGTCCTCTCTGGCATGTTGAGCAGGGTACCAAGCAGACTCTCGCGCACGTTCTTCGTGATATGCATGACATCAAGGCTATGAGGCACACGCTGGATCTTCCAGTACGGCAAGTCCCAGAGAACGGACCTCGTTTTCCATACCTTCAGCAGCGGCTCTAGCGCCTTTCGCTTCTTTCCCAGCTCTGGCGCCTTTTGCTTCTTTCCCGGCAGTGGTCAATCTTTCCAATTTTTCAACAGCTCGTCTATTTCCTCACCGCTCCTCGTACGCGGGCGTCTTCGGGGTTCGGTTTCACCATCGAATAGATCCTTGCGTTTTCTCCATGGGTCATCATCGCGAAACCACCTTCGATGTCCCATGAATACGGTTTTCGAAGACCCGGGATCTCTATCTAGCTAGCGATACATTGTGTCACCCATGCACCTGACGCATCCAGAAAATCCGTGGACCACCTGCCTCGCGAGATATCCGTAGCCGAGATAGTCGTGCACCATCATGAGCAGTGCGGCTCTCATAGGGAAATATTCTTTCTCTGCGGCGTCCCACGTATTGGCTGGCGTTTTCCATAGCGTGTCTAGCTCCTCTTTCAGCAGCCCCAGATACAGATTGATGTCGTTCCCTGGTTGTTTCGGCCCTTGAATTAGCATACTCATGTGAATGTACTTCCTCTTCATGCACAACCAGGGGGGAGGTTGTACATCCACACAAACACAGGCCAGGTGCTATGTGTGCTTCTCTGGCTGCCAAACGGATTGACTCCATCGGTGCTCGTGCCCAGCATGATGTTCCTTGGATCGTCCCCAAATTCTGGATGTTCGAAGTTCAATGCTTGCCACTGGCTCGCATCCTTAGGGTGACTCGGCATCTTGTCTTTTTTATTTATCTCCGGATCATTTCCGTCATCTTCTTGCTTCTTCTCCTCCCTATCCGCGTGCCAACGCAAGAGCTTTGCTAGCTTAGGGTCCGCGAAATACCGCTGCAGACAAGGAGTGATCGGAAACTACCACACCACTTTTCGAGGAGCTTTCTTCCTCTTCTTGTATCGAGTGACGCCGCACACTGGACATATGGTAGACTCCGCGTGCTCGTCCCGATAAATGATGCAATTGTTCATGCACACATGGTATTTCACATGCGGTAAATCCAGAGGACACACGATTTTCTTTGCCTCCTCGAAACTGGTCGGGCACTTGTTCCCCTTGGGAAGACGTTCGTGCCAGAATGACATGTTCTCGTCGAAGCATGCGTCGGTCATTTTGTGTTTTACCTTCAACTCCAGAGCCATGAGCGTTACTTTCAGGCGGGTATCCTCGGGCCTGCATCCTTCATACAATGGAGTAACCGCGTCTATCTCTAGTTGATCCAGCTTGGCTTTCTCTCGGGCGGCAGCTCTTGCGTTATCCGTCTGCTTGAGAAGCAGCTCTTGAATATGAGGGTCCTGCACCCAGCCTCCATCGTCGTCTGCTCCGACATCTTCATTTTCATGATCATGCCCTTCATCTTGATCTTCCTCATCATCATGTCCGACATCTTCTACATGATGACTGTGTACAGCATCACCGTCATGATCATGTCCTGGAGATTCTTCGTCTTCTTGCCTGCCCTCGCAGCGGTGGTTGTCTTGCTGCCCTTCCTCATTTCTTGCCCGGCCCCCATGGACGACTTCATAGTCATCTTCATCACCTTGCCATCGATAGCCATCCATGAAACCACGCAAGAGCAGGTGGTCCCGCACCTACCCGGAATCCGGGTCCGCAATAAGGCTCTTCAGCTTGCATCTTCGACACGGACATCTTATCTCCATCTCATTCTTTTGAAGCATCTCGACCTTCGTGGAGCTCAAAAACCTATTCACGATGCCTTCGGTCATTGTGCGGACCATGGTCTCCTGCGGGGTAGAGCAAAACGATATTTTAGAACCAAGAAAAAATTTGGCATGACTTTCCCTAATAATAGGACCAAAAAGAATGCATAGTGCCAAAATTCTCGCCGAAACAGAAATGAATCAACATTCCGGCAAAATATTGGCAACTATCACATTTCAAATACCGGTACCTGCAAACACAAACATATATGCAACACCACAAACATATGTGCAACACCACAAACATATGCAACACCACAAACATACATAGATCTAGCTAGGCCATAAAAAGTGCATGTGCACGTTGTTGGAGGGAGAAAAAAAAGTAGATCTACAACATAAAGATAGCTTTCCCCTTACTTACCTATCAAAAAGGTAAATTTACCACTTAATTTGGATGAATCTATGGTGCAAATGAGGTGAGGAGGAGGAGGCAGCCAAGACAAGCTTGGAGGAGGAGGTGCAGAGAATGAAGGGGGGATAGTGAGTGTGTAGGTGTGGCTGTCCAAAATATCTAGCTGGTCCCAGGTTACTAATGACGCACCATGCACAAATGTGCCATTAGTAACCCTGGTTACTAATGGCGCACCAGCTTGTGGTGCGCCATTAGTAGTTTTACAAAAAAAATGATAGTAGTGGCGCACGTGGTGAGTGGTGCGCCATTACTAGTTAAACTAGTAATGGCGCACTGTTCCTTGGTGCACCATTAGTATTTTTGGAAAAATAAAAAATATGTTAGTAGTGGCGCACCATTGGTGTGGTGCGCCATTAGTGTGATAGACACTAATGGTGCACCAGCACATGGTGCGCCACTGCTATATAGTAGTGGCGCACCACATGTCTGGTGCACCATTATTGTACATATTATTTATAGCCCTTTTCCTAGTAGTGTAGGGCTGGTGCCTCAATCTTGTTCCCGTGCCTGTGCGCAGTCTGGGAAACAGACCCAAGGTTTGTTGCACCAATAATGTCCGTGCCAAGTAGACCGAAACGATTCTGCATCTACTACTATTACTCCACACATGGACCGCTATCCAGCATGCATCTAGAGTATTAAGTTCATGAAGATAGGAGTAACGCATTAAGCAAGATGACATGATGTAGAGGGATTAACTCAGGCAATATGATGAAACCCCCATCTTTTTATCCTCGATGGCAACAATACAATATGTGCCTAGCTGCCTCTACTGTTACTGGGAAAGGACACCGCAAGATTGAACCCAAAGCTAAGAACTTCTCTCATTGCAAGAAAAACCAATCTAGTTGGCCAAACCAAAATGATAATTCAAAGAGAATTACAAAGGTATAAAATCATGCATAAAAGAATTCAAAGGAGATTCAAATAATACTCATAGGTAAGCTGATTATAAATCCACAATTCATCAGATCTCGACAAATACACGGCAAAAGAGTATTACATCGCATAGATCTCCAAGAACACCGAGGAGAACATGGTATTGAGAATCAAAGAGAGAAAGAGAGAGAATAAGTCATCTAGCTACTAGCTATAGCCCCGTAGGTCTGAGGTAAACTACTCACGATTCATCGGAAGGGCAATAGAGTTGATGTAGAAGCCCTTCGTGACCGAATCCCCCTCTGGCAGGGTGCCGGAAATGGTCCCTAGATGGGATCTCGTGGGTACAGAAGGTTGCGACAGTGGAAAAATGTTTTCGTGGATGCCTCTGGTGGTTTGGGGATATATGGGAATACATAGGTGAAAGAATTAGCTCAGGAGGTGCACGAGGGGCCCACAAGGGTGGGGGTGCGACCTCCGTCCTTATGGCTGATATGTCTCCAACGTATCTATAATTTTTGATTGTTCCATTTGTTATATTATCAGTCTTGGATGTTCTATAATCATTTTATAGTCATTTTATATCATTTTTTGGTACTAAACTATTGACATAGTGCCAAGTGTCAGTTGCTGTTTTTGCATGTTTTTTACATCGCAGGAAATCAATACCGAACGGAGCCCAAACACAGCAAAAAATTTTGTGGATTTTTTTGGACCAGAAGACATCCAATGGGCTAGAGAAGCGCCTAGGGGTGCTCCGAGGGGAGCACACCCCACCAGGGCGCGCCTGGAGGCCCAGGCGCACCTTGGTGGGTTGTGCCCACCTCGGGTGCCTCCCGAACTGACTCTTTGCTCTATAAATACCCCAATATTCCAGAAACCCTAGGGGAGTCGATGAAAATCAATGCCAGCCGCCGTAGAGTCCAGAACCACCAGATCCAATCTAGACACCATCATGGAGGGTTTATCATGCCCAATGGTGCCTCTCCGATGATGCGTGAGTAGTTCTTTGTAGACCTTCGGGTCCATAGTTAGTAGATAGATGGCTTCCTCTCTCTCTTTTGATTCTCAATACAATGGTCTCTTGGAGATCCATATGATGTAATTCTTTTGTGGTGTGTTTGTTGGGATCCGATGAACTTTGAGTTTATGATCAGATCTATCTTTTTATCTATGAAAGTTATTTGAGTCTTCTTTGATCTTTTATATGCATGATTGCTTATAGCCTCGTATTTCTTCTCCGATATTTGGGTTTTGTTTGGCCAACTTGATCTATTTATCTTGCAATGGGAAGAGGTGCATTGTGATGGGTTCGATCTTACGGTGCTTGATCCCAGTGACAGAAGGGGAACCGACACGTATGTATCGTTGCCATTAAGGATAACAAGATGGGGTCTATTTCTACATAAATAGCTCTTGTCTACACCATGTCATCGTTCTTATTGTATTACTCCATTTCTCCATGAACTTAATACACTAGATGCATGCTGGATAGCGGTCGATGTGTGGAGTAATAGTAGTAGATGCAAGCAGGAGTCGGTCTACTAATCTTCGACGTGATGCCTATATAATGATCATTGCCTGGATATCGTCATGATTATTTGAAATTCTATCAATTGCCCAACATTAATTTGTTTACCCACCGTTAGCTATTTTTCTCGTGAGAAGCCACTAGTGAAATCTACGCACCCCGGGTCTCTTCTTTAATATATTTGCATTTGCAATATATTTTCCTTCATTTTATTTTCAGATCTATTAAACCAAAAATACAAAAATACCTTGCTGCACTTTATTTTATTTGTTGTTTGATCTATCAATTATTACAACTCTCTCACGTCCCTTTGCCCATTTCTGGTGCCGTTACCCGAAAGGGATTGACAACCCCTTTAACACGTACGGGCAATCTGGATGCTAAAACTTTTATCTTGGGGCAAGGGAATGTTATGAGAAAAGAATGTATCCAAGAATTTTTCAATTGTGTTGGAAATCTAAGGCTCGATGATGCTCCTATACTGAGAAATACTAGATCTAATGCGGATGCTATTTCAGCACTAGTTCTGAAACTTGAAAGTAAATTTATCCACACTCATCCTACTTTGCAAAGGTTGTTCTTTGAGCTTACCGTTATAAAGAATCCTAAGGCTAAAAAGTTGTCCACTCTTGTTCTTATGAATAAGTTTGACTACATCATACGGGAAGCTAGGGAAATCTTTGATTTTTATGGTATGAATCGTGAAAAGCCCGCAATAGCTGAAATTCTTTACAATTATGCATTAAGACTTTTTATTGGGGATAATCAAATCTTTGATGAGAATCTTAAAAATTAACTCCCCATTTTAGACATAATCCAACAAGTTTTCAATAATGTCAATCAACATTACTCTTGGATTGTTGCAGGAAATCAAAAGGGTTATGATGTTAAGCAACTTAATAGTGCTAAGGTTTCTATGGATCATATGTTTTATGTTGTTTTTACAAATCCCCATGATGAAAAAACCTCTAAGGAAATTAAGAAGAATGATGAAAAAACTTAGATCCATTGCTTTATGCCTAGCTAGGGGCATGAAACAATAACACTTGTTGGGAGGCAACCCAATGAATACAATTTTATTTTTTATTTTTGCTTCCTGTTCTTGAGTGTTAGAAAAAATATGCTACTGTTATGATTGTGTCTTTTGTGTTTTAATTAGTGTTTGAGCCAAGTAAAGCCTTTAGGATCTTCTTGGGTGATAGCTGTTTGATCTAGCTGAAAAATAGAAACTTTTGCGCTCACGAAAATAATTCTAGTTTTTAACATAAGCATGATAAAATACCAATTACTTTTGGTGAAGATTAATATACAAATTTCTCAGGCCGTCCTATTTTTTCAGAATTTTTGGAGTTACATCAGTATTCAAAATACCCAGATTGCTACAGACTCTTCTGTTTTTTGACAGATTATGTTTTCTTTGCGTTGTGTGCTTGTTTTGATGATTCTATGGTTTTCTTTGAAGAGTTTTTGCCATAGAAAAGTTGGAATATAGTAGATATAATGCAAGAATAAAATATGAAAAGGTTGCAACAGTACTTATAGTAGTGATTTGCTTTCTTATACTAACGGATCTCATGAAGGTTTTGTTGAGTTTTGTGTGATTGAAGTTTTCTATGGCCGCCGCAGAGTCCAGAACCACCAGATCCAATCTAGACACCATCACTGAGGGGTTCATCATGCCCATTGGTGCCTCTTCATTGAAGCGAGATTAGTTCATTGTAGACCTTCATGTCCGTAGTTAGTAGCTAGATGGCTTCCTCTCTCTCTCTTTTGATTTTCAATACAATGGTCTCTTGGAGATCCATATGATGTAATTCTTTTGCGGTGTGTTTGTTGGGATCCGATGAACTTTGAGTTTATGATCAGATCTATCTTTTTATCCATGAAAGTTATGTGAGTCTTCTTTGATCTATTATATGCATGATTTCTTATAGCCTCGTATTTCTTCTCTGATATATGAGTTTTGTTTGGCCAACTTGATCTATTTATCTTGAAATGGCAAGATGTGCTTTGTGATGGGTTCGATCTTACGGTGCTTGATCCCAGTGACAGAAGGGGAACCGACATGTATGTATCATTGCCATTAGGGATAACAAGATGGTGTCTATTTCCACATAAATAGATCTTGAATACATCATGTCATCGTTCTTATTGCATTACTTCGTTTCTCCATTAACTTAATACACTAGATGCATGCTGGATAGCGGTTGATGTGTGGAGTAATAGTAGTAGATGCAAGCAGGAGTCGGTCTACTAATCTTGGACATGATGCCTAATGAGCCACAAGTATAGGGGATCTATCGTAGTCCTTTCGATAAGTAAGAGTGTCGAGCAGAAGGAAATGATAAGCGGTTTTCAGCAAGGTATTCTCTGCAAGCACTGAAATTATCGGTAACAGTTAGTTTCATGATAAGGTAATTGGTAACGAGTAGCAAGTACTAAAGTAAATAAGGTGCAGAAAGATGGCCCAATCCTTTTTGTAGCAAAGGACAAGCCTGGACAAACTCTTATATGAAGGAAAGCGCTCCCGAGGACACATGGGAATTATCATCAAGCTAGTTTTCATCACGATCATATGATTCGCGTTTGGTACTTTGATAATTTGATATGTGGGTGGACCGGTGCTTGGGTACTGTCCTTACTTGGACAAGCATCCCACTTATGATTAACCCCTATTGCAAGCATCGTCAACTACAACAGAAGTATTAAGGTAAACCTAACCATAGCATGAAACATATGGATCCAAATCAGCCTCTTACGAAGCAACACATAAACTAGGGTTTAAGCTTCTGTCACTCTAGCAACCCATCATCTACTTATTACTTCCCAATGCCTCCCTCTAGGCCCAAACAATGGTGAAGTGTCAGGTAGTCAACGTTCACATGACACCACTAGAGGGATGACAACATACATCTCAGCAAAATATCGAACGAATACCAAATTCACATGACTACTAATAGCAAGACTTCTCCCATGTCCCCAGGAACAAAAGTAACTACTCACAAAGCATATTCATGTTCATAATTAGAGGGGTATTAATATGCATAATGGATCTGAACATATGATCTTCCACCAAGTAAACCAACTAGCATCAACAACAAGGAGTAATCAACACTACTAGCAACCCACAGGTACCAATCTGAGGTTTGGATACAAAGATTGGATACAAGATATGAACTAGGTACCAATGCCGAAGGGAAGTTTCCCTGGCAGAACAGCTCCGCCGGAGCCCCAGATTGGTTCCGCCAAGGTTCCGCCTCGTGGCGGCGGAGTTTCATCCCGTAAGCTTTCTTATGATTTTTTCTCGGACGAAAGACTCCATATAGCCAAAGATGGGCATCGGAGGGCCACAAGGGGGCCCATGAGGCAGGGGGCGTGCCCAGGGGGTAGGGCGCGCCCCCACCCTCGTGGCTCAGTATTTTTTATATATTCTGAAAATAAATTCCATGAAGTTTCAGGACTTTTGGAGCTGTGCAGAATAGGTCTTCAATATTTTCTCCTTTTCCAGCCCAGAATTCCAGCTGCCGGCATTCCCCCTCTTCATGTAAACCTTGTAAAATAAGAGAGAAAAGGCATAAGTATTGTGGCATAATGTGTAATAACAGTCCATAATGCAATAAATATCAATATAAAAGCATGATGCAAAATGGACGTATCAACTCCGCTAAGCTTAGACCTCACTTGTCCTCAAGCGAAAGCCAAAATCAAAAAATATGTCCACATGTTTAGAGATAGAGGTGTCGATAAAAAAATACGGACGTGAGGGTATCATGATCATTCTTAGAGCAGAAATATATATATCTATATATATATATATATATATATATATATATATATATATATACAGTATTACTATTCATCACCTAGGGTGCAGAATAAGTTATTCTTCACCCGAGGTAATCTTACGATCATTTCATAATTAAATTACGTTTCGAATTCAAATAGTTACATTTCTATTGATTCACTATGTAAAATTTGACATAAGAAAATAAAAATATAGGTCATAAGACAAAAAAAATTACAGTTTATGTGTATTTTAGACTATGATTCTACATTTGTAATTTTACATAACATAAAATATTTTTTACGGCTATTATATATTTTCTTACGGTCCTTTTTTGCATAGGAAATAAGACAAAACTTACGGAACGTAAAATTACGGTGCATTGATGGTAAATTAGAGGGGGGTGAAGAATAACTATTCCTCACCCAGGGTGACGAATAGCGCGACCCTATATATATATATATATATTGTCATATGATCTCTTATGCTAAAGTAACAATTCAATCATAATTTCAAGTATGAATCATAAACTTCATTGAAAACTAACAAACTACAATCTCAGTCATTGAAGCAATTTCAATTTATCATAACATCGGAAAGAGTCAAATAATACCTTTTTAGCAAGTCCACATACTCAACTATCATTTAGTCTTCCACAATTGCTAACACTCACGCGATATTTATGGTTATGAAGTTTTAGCCGGACACAGGAAAGATAGGGGCTTATAATTTTGCCTCCGAACCTTTTACCTCAAGGGTAATGTCAACCATAATAGTTCATGAAAACTCACATCCAATTAGCTATATATATCTGGATCTTTCCAACACATTGTGCTTGCCAAAGGATAAAATGTAAAAGGAAAGGTTAAGATCACCATGACTCTTATATAAGGTAGAAGATAAAAGTAAAAGATATGCCCTTCGTAGAGGGAAGCAGAGGTTCTCATGCGCTTTTATGGTTGGATGCACAAAATCTTAATGCAAAAGAACGTCACTTTATATTGCCACTTGTGATATGGACCTTTATTATGCAGTTCGTCTATTTTATTTCTTCCACATCACAAGATCATATAAAGCTTATTTTCTCCACATTAATAAATCATACATATTTAGAAGGCAATTTTTATTGCATGCGCCGATGACAACTTACTTGAAGGATCTTACTCAATCCATAGTTAGATATGGTGGACTCTCATGGCAAAACTGGGTTTAGGGGTATTTGGAAGCACAAGTAGTATTTCTACTTGGTGCAAAGAACTTGGCTAGCATGAGAGGGAAAGGCAAGCTCAACATGTTGGATGATCCATGACAATATAATTTATCTCAGATGTAAGAAAACATAACCCATTACGTTGTCTTCCTTGTCCAACGTCAACTCTTTAGCATGTCATACTTTAATGAGTGCTCACAATCATAAAAGATGTCCAAGATAGTATATTTATATGTGAACCTCTCTTTCTTTATTACTTCCTATTAATTGCAACAATGACCAAAACTATGTTTGTTAACTCTCAACAACTTTTATTCATCATACTCTTTATATGTGAGCTCATTACTCTCCATAAGATCCATATGATCTCTTTGTTTCTTTTTATTTCTTCTCTTTTATTTTATTCCCTCAAGATCATTGCAGGTAATCAAGCCCTTGACTCCACACTTGATCCGGACTCGATTACATAGAAGGATCATAAAGCAAAACTCACAACTAGATCATACTAAAACTTTATTCTACTAGATCAAGATATTACCAAAAGGATCAAACTAAGAAAAACGATAAAGATAAAAGTGATGGTGATATGATACCGGGGCACTACCCCAAGCTTGGCAGTTGCGAAGGGGAGTGTCGGTGTCAAAACTGACGGATCTCGGGTAGGGGGTCCCGAACTGTGCGTCTAAGGTGGATGGTAACAGGAGGCAGGGGACACAATGTTTTACCCAGGTTCGGGCCCTCTTGATGGAGGTAAAACCCTACGTCCTGCTTGATTTATTCTTGATGATATGAGTATTACAAGAGTTGATCTACCATGAGAGAGGAGAGGCTAAACCCTAGAAGCTAGCCTATGGTATGATTGTATGTTGTCCTACGGACTAAAACCCTCCGGTTTATATAGACACCGGAGAGGGTTAGGGTTACACAAGGTCGGTTACAAAGGAGGAGATATCCATATCCGTACTGCCTAGCTTGCCTTCCACGCCAAGTAGAGTCCCATCCGGACACAAGACGAAGTCTTCAATCTTGTATCTTCATAGTCTAACAGTCTGGCCAAAGGATATAGTCCGGCTGTCCGGAGACCCCCTAATCCAGGACTCCCTCAGTAGCCCCTGAACCAGGCTTCAATGACGATGAGTCCGGCGCGCAGTATTGTCTTCGGCATTGCAAGGCGGGTTCCTCCTCCGAATACACCACGGAAGAATTTGAATACAAGGATAGTGTCCGACCCTGCAAAATAAGTTCCACATACCACCGTAGAGAGAATAATATTTCCACAAATCAAATCTGCTGACACGTTTCGGCAACATGACGTTATGTCATGGCCCGGTGATTATTCGAACCGTTTTTCTTCAACGAGCTCCACACATAACGCGAGGCGGTTTCTTGACACGTCTTGTCAAAGCAGAGATCGTGTTCCCCTAATTATGGGATTCTCATCAATACGGTCGTGGGTAACCCAACCGTGCCTAGGACTCCTAGATTTTAGGCAAGTCCCAAACGGCCACTAGGAGGACGCTTGATATTCACCCTCTTTATAAAGGGACAAGGCTTTTACTTTTTTTCCCTCCCGTGCTTAATCGAATCCTTCCCTCGCCTCGAGTTCTAACACCCAAAGCCCAGGTCAGGTGCTTCGGACCTTCAATCATGTCCGGATCTAGCCTTCAAGGCCGGTGGATTCCCTCCTCCGTTACGGAAGAGGATATCAAGAAGTTGAGTGTAACATCCCAAATTTCCAATTTGGAATGTTATACATTAGATCATCAATGCATATCATATTTTATTTTTCTTTAGGTTGATCCTAGAAATTCTACGCAACTCAATGACCCACGGAGAGAGTTGGGGATTTCGTTATTTTCATATTTGAGTTCTCTCAAATTTTGAGAATAGGATCATTTGATTTTATTTATTTTATCATCAATTATTTCTATTACAACAATATGAGAGAGGGAATAAAATGACTTTCCCAAAATAAAGAAATATTGAGGATTTAATAATAAAATCAAATAAGATTTTATTTTAGAGTTTTTCAGTGTTTTATTTGAATTTAGGAAAAATATGTGTTTTTAAAAATTGCATTTAGGTCCCAAATAAATGTTCACCTTGTGCGGCTTGATTTTAGAAGACCGCGAAAATTAATTTCAGAATTTTTGGAGTCCGTTTAGTATTTCTTTTTATTTTTCTTCCGAGCGAAATAATTAAAAAAAAAGTGAACCGACCTACGGGCCGTTTCCGACTAGGACTCCGGCCAGGCTAGCCTTTATAAGCCGGGGGAGGCCCAGCCCCAGCCAAACCCTAGACGCCGGGCCCCAGCCCCGCGCCGCCGCCGCCCGGTCGCCGTCGCCGCCGCCTCAACTTCCGTGCCATCGGTTTTAAAAAAAAAACTAGATCGGTTTCTCTGTCGGTTTTTTTAGTTTCGGTTTTTTTAAATAGATCGGTTTTTCCGGTTTATTTAAATAGCGAGCGCTCGTCCGTTCGTTCGTTCTAGCGAGCGTTCGTCATTGTTTTCTTTTTCTCGGATTAAATCCGCGATTTTTCTGATCGCGATTCATGATCCGATTTTCGTTTTAGTATAACTTTTCGCTCATTTATCGGAATCAGGTGATTCAAGCGCCTAGAGTTTCGTCTTGAAACCCTCTATCCGTTTAACCAACTTAAACAAGATTTTGCTACTGTAAAATTTGCCCTAGATCCAGATTACTAGAACGAAGTTGTTTTCTTTCACCGTTTGACTTTCGTTGTTTCGTTCGATTTGATTCTTTTTGCCAACCGGAGTTCTTAAGTTGAACCTTCTGGTTAGATCTCTTATTTGAGTTTTACCTGTGCATTAGATGAGTACTTATTGTATGCTTGTTTGTTTGTCTGCAATAGAATACCCGGAGTGCGCCGCCTGTTACTTCGAATCTCTAGGTTTCCCGGATCATCAGCAAGGCAAGTAACACTTTGATCATACCTTTTCGACTACCCAGTTTTATTGCATTAGATCAACCCTCACACATTGCATGATTAGGATCTAATTAAATTGTGGGATGGGAAGTAGATGAGGTAGTACCTATTACCTGTTATTATCAAACCCTTGGGAGTTACTTCTACATTTGCTTATTGTGCCATGCTATGACAGTAGATGTGGATTGGGTGAGTGATATCCATGACAGATGTGAGTTTGATTAATTAATGGTTTATCTAAGGTGGCAACTTAAACACACATCTGGGTGGATTGAGGCACCTGGGTATTGCAAGAGTTGCCTGTTTTTCTTTTGGACCGCCACCCAGGCTCAAAGGGATCATGAGACTATTCATACTAGAAACTTCCGTGTGCATCCACAAGCTATTATGGCCTCTAGCATAGTTGATTAAGTTCTGCGAACTGTTACAGTGGTAGACTAGCAGATGTAGGGGATGTAGGTGGTACGGTCTACCCGATCGTAAGGTGCTAACGCTTCTGAAAGACTATGTCTCGGTCATCCGTCTTCTCAAACACCATGTAGTGCGAGAAACCAAACGGGGCGATCGAGTCTTGTGGGGAAAAGTGTGCAAACCTCTGTAGAGTGTAATAAACTAATCATGGTTAGCCGTGTCCCCGGTTATGGACATCTTGAGTATCTAGTACTTGGATTATCATGTGAATCTCAACATGTTACTAAAAATTAATTTTGTTGGGTTATATTTAAAGATGATGCTTAATTGGGATTGAGAATGCTGTCAACCATTATCAATGTTTAACAACTACCATGATAGTTAAATAAAATTTATTCCTTTGAAGTAGGGGAAAATTGGCTTTACGCAAAACTGTAACCATAGAGCTTTCCACCAGCCAAATATGCTTTTAGTATAGCTGTTTCATTCCATTACTCTCTATGTGTTACCTTGCCAGCATATTCCATGTGCTGACCCGTTTCGGGCTGCAACGTTAATGTTGCAGACTTTTCAGACGACGATTAAGGAGTTTTTAGGTCGTGGTTCTATACTCAGTGATTCAGTTGGAGTTGATGGACTCACTTATCTTCCAAGCCTTCCGCTGTTATCGTTATTAGATGGCCTTAAGCCATATTTATTTGTAATAAGTTCTCTTATGAGACAACCGATGTAATAAGTGTGTGATTGCTACTCTGCTATAAATCCTCCGAGTACTGTGTGGTGTCATCATTACTGATCCAGGGATGACACCGGAGCACAGAGATCAGACTTTTGAGGTCTGGTCGCTACAGAGATGGTATCAGAGCACACGCTGACTATAGGACACGACCACTAAGTTAGAGACCCAGATCACTATTCACTCTCTTCTCTTCTGACTTCTCATCTTTTCTACTCTTTAGGATGGCGGATGCAAGGAATAAGTTCACGCAACCGGATGAACATACACCCTTTGGACGTCACTTGAAGGAAGTCACTAGATACCTGAATATAGGAGTAGCAAGCTTCACCGGAACCTACAACGCCACTTTACCTGAAGAAGAGCGCTGGATGATTCAAGTTCAAGTTCCAGGAAGGACGTTCATGCCAGTCACTGAGCCCATAGAGTTTTCTTTTGATGCACCAACTTGGAGTCTAGGAAAGAGCATGGCAGCTCACATCGCCATGGGACACATTGGAGAAGTCTACCGCAAGGATCTCAAGGATACTATCTACCAGATTTGTGGGCACCGAGATGAACACTGGGAGATGATCAGCACCAGGAAGGATAGATCAATCGCAGCTTTTATCCAGGAATTAAACCAGCACATTCAACGACAGGAGAACCAGATGTGCACCGACATGATAGATCTGAAGAAGGCTAAGACTAGAATCAAGGAACCGGAGGAAGAACTCAAGGCTACACGTGAGGATTATGAAGAAGAAATTGAAGTATTGGTGGAGAAGAATGATGACCTGATCAAGAAGATTGGAATATTTATGGGAGGCCCTACGCCAGTAGATGAAGACGAAGAACCCCAGGAGATTAGCCTGGAAGACTACATCATCATCGACGGCACCGACTCGGAACCAGATAGTAGCGATGATGACTATGTTGATGAAGCTGGAGCAGATATCATGGAGTCTGCAACTGAAGAATATTTCTAGTAGACCACCTCATCAGTAGTAGTAGTCCACCATGTAAATATAGTAGTCCAAGCACTTTTGCGATAGTTAGATCGATTGTATGCCCTTGTTTGATTGAATGAAGTGAATTGTTTGCTTTTGCCTCATGTGCATATGGGTAGTGTTTTCTCTTTAGACCCCCTCTATTCTTATATCTCATCTTTTCTAAACCCTCAGATGCCTCCGAGACGTGACCTCGGATTTACCTTTCCACCGGAGCTCACCCAGTTGATCCAGCAGCAGAACACATTGATGCAGTTGCTAGTCCAGAATCAAAATCAAGGGAACAACAACAACAACCCACCACCACCACCACCTGTTGACCACTTAGCCCATTTTCTTAGGCTGAATCCGCCGGTGTTTTCCAGTAGCACTGAGCCGATAGTAGCAGATGATTGGCTCCGCAAGACAGCTAGGGAGTTGACCACAGCAGGATGCACAGATGCGGAGAAGGTGAAGTTTGCCGCACATCAGCTAGAAGGACCCGCAGCATCATGGTGGGAGAATTTCATAGCCACTTTCCCAGTTGACACTGTCACATGGGACCAGTTTCAACAGGCTTTTCGTACTACACATGTTTCAGCAGGAGCTATGGCCATGAAGAAGCGTGAGTTTCGCAACTTGCGCCAAGGAGGACGGACAGTTGGCCAGTACGTGGAGGAATTTAGTAAGTTAGCACGTTATGCCCCAGATGACGTCGCTACGGATGCAGCTAAGCAGGAGAAGTTTCTGGAAGGACTGAATGATGAGTTGAGCATGCAGTTGATGGTAGCCACCTTCAACAACTACCAGGAATTGGTAGATAGTGCTCTTATGATTGAAGGGAAGCAACAACAGATTGAGAACCGCAAGAGGAAGTATGGATAAGGAAAGTACAATTCAGGAGCTCAGCAGAAGCCACGTTTTACCCCTAGACTGGGAGGACATTTTCAGCATACCCATGGAGGAGGTAGCTCGCACAATCACAATGGCACCAAGAATGGAAATGGCAATGGAGGAAGCAACGGCCAGAACCGCACCAACCCCTCAACCCCAGCCAAGAAGGACCTGAGCCAAGTCACTTGCTTTAAGTGTCAGAAGACCGGACATTATGCCAATGAATGTCCTGAAGGCCAAAATGGCAATGGAAGTTCTGGAAAGAAGCCGAACCCTTTCAACAGGGGATAGGTGAACCACGTTAGCATGGAGGAGGTTGAAGCTTAGCCCGATGCAGTAATAGGTAAGTTTTTGGTTAAGTCATTTACTGCACTCGTTCTTTTTGATACTGGTGCATCGCATTCATACATCTCAAGGGGATTTGTGGATAAGTATAACCTATCAACCCAAGCCCTTAGGTCACCCATGTTAGTAACCTCGCCTGGAGCAGAGTATGTGGCTAGTCTATGGTGTGATCGGTTACCATTAAGGATTGGTAACTATGTTTTTCCCTCAGACCTAATAGTATTGGAATCTCAAGGATTGGATGTGATATTAGGCATGGATTGGTTATCAAAGTATGAAGGGAATATTGAATGTGATTGTAAGTAAATTTTGCTTACCACACCAGAAGGGAGAAGGATCAAGTATGTATCCTGGCATGTGCCAAAGTGGACTCAAGTAAACTACCTAACAGGAGTTGTGCAGGAGGAAGTACCAGTGGTAAGGGATTTCCCTGATGTATTTCCAGAAGAGTTGCCAGGCATGCCACCGGATAGAGATATTGAGTTTTTGATTGAGCTATTGCCAGGCACAGGGCCAATATCAAAGAGACCATATAGGATGCCAGCAAAGGATTTGGTGGAAATTAAGAAGCAGATTAAGGAGTTACTGGATAAGGGATATATTCGCCCAAGTTCTTCACCTTGGGGATCGCCAGTACTTCTAGTGGAAAAGAAGGATGGATCATTAAGGATGGTTGTTGACTATCAAGGATTGAATGAAGTAACGATCAAGAACAAGTACCCACTACCAATGATCAACGATCTGTTTGATCGATTGCAAGGAGCTAAGGTATTTTCCAAGATCGATCTGCGATCAGGATACCACCAGTTGAAGATTCGAGAACAGGATATTCCTAAGACAGCTTTTACCACCAGGTATGGGTTGTATGAGTATACCGTTATGTCATTTGGCCTGACTAACGCACCTGCCTATTTTATGAACATGATGAACAAAGTGTTTATGGAGTTCTTGGATAAGTTCATCGTAGTGTTCATTGATGATATCCTGGTTTATTCGAAGAATGAAGAGGAACATAAGGAGCATTTGCGTTTGGTACTTGGAAAGCTCGGAGAACATCAATTATATGCCAAGTTCAGCAAATGTGAGTTTTGGTTGAAGGAAGTAGGATTCCTCGGACACGTTATATCCGGAGAAGGAATAGCAGTAGATCCCACTAAAGTTGAAACCGTGACCAAGTGGGAAGCCCCAACAACAGTTGGAGAGATCCGGAGTTTTCTTGGACTCACAGGATACTACCAGAGATTTATTGAGAATTTCTCAAAGATTGCGAAGCCTATGACAGAGTTGTTAAAGAAAGATACCAAGTTCATATGGACAGAGGAATGTGAGTCTAGTTTCCAGGAGTTGAAGAAACGCTTGGTTACCTCACCAGTGTTGATTTTGCCAGACCAGACCAAAGATTATGAGGTGTATTGCGACGCTTCATGTCGAGGACTTGGAGCAGTGCTTATGCAGGAAGGGAGAGTTGTTTCATATGCCTCAAGACAACTGAAGCCTCATGAGTTGAATTATGACATGCATGATTTGGAGTTAGTAGCCGTAGTGCATGCTTTGAAAACATGGAGACATTTCCTCATCAGAAACCATTGTGAGGTGTACACGGATCATAAGAGTTTGAAGTACATTTTCACAGAAGGAGTTGAATCTCAGACAAAGGAGATGGTTGGAGCTTATCAAGGATTATGATATGAAATTGCATTATCACCCCGGAAAGGCTAATGTAGTAGCTGACGCATTAAGCCATAAGAGCCATGTCAATACGCTAATGACGGGAGAAATACCCAAGGAGTTAGCGGATAATCTTCGTGAACTATGTGTGGAAATAGTTCCGAGAGGCTATGTAGCAGCATTGGAGATTCAGTCAACTTTGATGGATAGAATCAGAGAAGCTCGGAAAACTAACAAAGAGATTGCCGCTATAAAGGAGAAACTGAGCAAAGGAAAAGCTAAAGGATTTCGTGAGGATGAGCACGACACCCTATGGTTTGAAGACCGCGTTTACGTGCCCAATGACCCGGAGATCAGGAAGTTGATTTTGCAAGAGGCACACGATTCACCATATTCGATTCACCCAGGAAATACCAATATGTATTTGGATTTGAAGGATATTTTCTGGTCGACCGGGATGAAGAAGGATATTGCGGAGTATGTAGCAGTCTGTGATGTATGTCAGAGAGTAAAGGCAGAGCATCAGAAGCCAGCGGGATTGTTACAACCATTGCCGATACCCGAATGGAAGTGGGATAAGCTAGGCATGGATTTTATCACGGGATTACCCAGGACTCGTTCAGGCTATGACTCGATTTGGGTTGTAGTCGATCGATTGACGAAAGTAGCTCATTTCATCCCAGTAAAGACCACTTACACCAGTGCTAAGTTGGCAAAGATATACATGACCAGGATCGTATGTTTGCATGGAGTTCCAAGGAGTATCGTATCATATAGAGGAACCCAGTTTACCTCAAAGTTCTGGAAGCAGTTGCACGAAACTTTGGGAACCAGGCTAGAATTCAGTACAAATTTTCATCCACACACAGATGGACAGACCGAGAGAGTCAATTAGATTTTTGAGGATATGCTGAGAGCTTGTGCGCTAGATTACGGATCTAGTTGGGACGACAATTTGCCATATGCAGAGTTTTCTTACAACAACATTTACCAAACCAGTTTGAAGATGGCCCCTTTCGAAGCCTTGTACGGAAGGAGGTGCGGGACACCGTTGTCGTGGGACGAAGTTGGAGACCGCCAGTTGTTTGGACCTGACTTGATTAAAGAGTCTGAACAGAAGGTGAAGTTGATTCGCGATAGGCTCAAGGTAGCCCAGTCCAGACAGAAGAGTTATGCAGATTCTACACGCAAGGAGACAGTTTATGAAGTCGGAGATAGAGCTTATCTTCGAGTATCTCCACTTCGGCGAACAAAGCGTTTTGGAGTTAAAGGGTAGTTAGCGCCACGATTTGTAGGACCATATCGAGTTTTGGAGCGTATGGGAGAAGTGGCCTACAAGTTGGAATTACCTGAAGGATTGTCAGGAGTTCATGATGTGTTCCACATTTCACAGTTAAAGAAGTGTCACGCGGAGATGGCTGACATACCTTTGAGAGACACAGTGCCTCTGGAAACTATTCAGTTGGATAATCATTTGACCTACGAGGAGAAACTAATTAAGATCCTCGAGTTTGCCAGTCAAGTCACTCCCAGCAAGGTTATCAAGTTTTGCAAAGTTCAATGGAGCCACCACACAGAGGATGAAGCCACCTGGGAACGAGAGGAAGATTTGCTCAAAGACAACCCTCACCTATTTTCTAGCCAACCCGAATCTCGAGGGCGAGATTCATCTTAAGGGGGTAGGTTTGTAACATCCCAAATTTCAATTTGGAATGTTATACATTAAATCATCAATGCATATCATATTTTATTTTTCTTTTGGTTGATCCTAGAAATTCTACGCAACTCAATGACCCACGAAGAGAGTTGGGGATTTCGTTATTTTCATATTTGAGTTCTCTCAAATTTTGAGAATAGGATCATTTGATTTTATTTATTTTATCATCAATTATTTCTATTACAACAATATGAGAGAGGGAATAAAATGACTTTCCCAAAATAAAGAAATATTGAGGATTTAATAATAAAATCAAATAAGATTTTATTTCGGAGTTTTTCGGTGTTTTATTTGAATTTAGGAAAAATGTGCGTTTTCCAAAATTGCATTTAGGTCCCAAATAAATGTTCACCTTGTGCGGCTTGATTTTAGAAGCCCGTGAAAATTTATTTCGGAATTTTTGGAGTCCGTTTAGTATTTATTTTTATATTTCTTCCGAGCGAAATAATTAAAAAAAGAGTGAACCGACCTACGGGCCGTGTCCGACTAGGGCTCCGGCCCGGCTAGCCTTTATAAGCTGGGGGAGGCCCAGCCCCAGCCAAACCCTAGCCGCCGCGCCCCAGCCCCGCACCGCCGCCAGCCGCCGCCTCGCCGCTCGCACGCGCGCCGCCGCCGTCGCCTCGACTTCCGTGCCATCATTTAAAAAAAAATTAGATCGGTTTTTCCGTCGGTTTTTTTAGTTTCGGTTTTTTTAAATAGATCAGGTTTTTCTGGTTTACTTAAATAGCAAGCGTTCGTCCGTTCGTTCATTCTAGCGAGCGTTCGTCATTTTTTTTCTTTTTCTCGGATTAAATCCGCGATTTTTCTGATCGCGATTGATGATCCGATTTTCGTTTTAGTATAACTTTTCGCTTGTTTATCGGAATCAGGCGATTCAAGCGCCTAGAGTTTCCTCTCGAAACCCTCTATCCGTTTAACCAACTTAAGCAAGATTTTGCTACTATAAAATTTGCCCTAGATCCAAATTACTAGAACGAAGTTATTTTCTTTCGCCGTTTGACTTTCGTTGTTTCGTTCGATTTGATTCTTTTTGCCAACCGGAGTTCTTAAGTTGAACCTTCTGGTTAGATCTCTTATTTGAGTTTTACCTGTGCATTAGATGAGTACTTATTGTATGCTTGTTTGTTTGTCTGCAATAGAATACCCAGAGTGCGCCGCCTGTTACTTCGAATCTCTAGGTTTCCCGGATCATCAGCAACGAAAGTAACACTTTGATCATACCTTTTCTACTACCCAGTTTTATTGCATTAGATCGACCCTCACACATTGCATGATTAGGATCTAATTAAATTGTGGGATGGGAAGTAGATGAGGTAGTACCTATTACCTGTTATTATCAAACCTTTGGGAGTTACTTCTACGTTTGCTTATTGTGCCATGCTATGCCAGTAAACGTGGATTGGGTGAGTGATATCCATGACAGATGTGAGTTTGATTAATTAATGGTTTATCTAAGGTGGCAACTTAAACACACATCTGGGTGGATTGAGGCACCTGGGTATTCCAAGACTTGCCTGTTTTTCTTTTGGACCGCCACCTAGGCTCAAAGGGATCATGAGACTATTCATACTAGAAACTTCTGTGTGCAGCCACAAGCTATTATGGGCTCTAGCATAGTTGATTAAGTTGTGCGAACTCTTATAGTGGTAGACTAGAAGATGTAGGGGATGTAGGTGGTACGGTCTACCCGATCGTAAGGTGCTAGCGCTTCTGAAAGACTATGTCTCGGTCATCCGTCTTCTCAAACACCATGTAGTGTGAGAAACCAAACGGAGGCAATCGAGTCTTGTGGGGAAAAGTGTGAAAACCTTTGCAGAGTGTAATAAACTAATCATGGTTAGCCGTGTCCCCGGTTATGGACATCTTGAGTATCTAGTACTTGGATTATCATGGGAATCTCAACATGTTACTAAAAATTAATTTTGTTGGGTTATATTTAAAGATGATGCTTAATTGGGATTGAGAATGCTGTCAACCATTCTCAATGTTTAACAACTACCATGATAGTTAAATAAAATTTATTCCTTTGAAGTAGGGAAAAATTGGCTTTACGCAAAACTGTAACCATAGAGCTTTCCACCAGCCAAATATGCTTTTAGTATAGCTGTTTCATTCCATTACTCTCTATGTGTTACCTTGCCAGCATATTCCATGTGCTGACCCGTTTCGGGCTGCAACGTTAATGTTGCAGACTTTTTAGACAACGATTAAGGAGTTTTTAGGTCGTGGTTCTTTACTCAGTGATGCCGTTGGAGTTGATGGACTCACTTATCTTCCAAGCCTTCCGCTGTTATCGTTATTAGATGGCCTTAAGCCATATTTATTTGTAATAAGTTCTCTTATGAGACACTCGATGTAATAAGTGTGTGATTGCTACTCTGCTATAAATCCTCCGAGTACTGTGTGGTGTCAGCATTACTAATCCAGGGATGACACCGGAGCATAGAGATCAGACTGTTTGAGGTCTGGTCGCTACATTGAGGGAGGCCAGATACCTGACCGCCGAGGTTTCGCATCGGCTGCCTGCCCGAGGGAAGGTCGTCCCTACTCCCAAACCCAACGAGAACATTGTGTTCATCGCCCACTTCCTCCGAGGTCTAGGCCTCACTCTGGATCCCTTCGTTAGGGGTTTGATGTTCTATTACGGGCTAGATTTCCATGATCTAGCCCCGGACTCCTTTCTCCACATCTCGGCATTTATTGTCGTATGTGAGGCCTTCCTCCGCATTACCCCTCACTTTGGCCTATGGCTCAAGACCTTTGACATAAAGCCGCATGCAGAGGCGCATTAATAAGCACGATCGCTGGAGCTCCATGGCCAAAGGGTTCCTTTCCAGAGGTGTCTGGATTATGGCAACGGGAGTGGTTTTACATCACAGCTCCCAGGAGTGCCAAGTGGGTGGCTGCCCCTGCTTTCCGCTCGGGCCCTCCACCACAACTGATGTCATGGATTAGCAGAGGGCTGAGCTGAGGTCCAGCCAAGGACATGCCTATACTGCAGAGCCGCATTCATGATCTCTTCGAAGGAGATTTCAGTCTGGTTCGTCGAGTCCAGCCTTGCAAACACCGGCCCCTCCACATGTGGGAATTCAACCCAGAAGGACCGCGCACTATTCAGAATTTCCTCGGCCTGACGCACGAGGAGATGTATAAATCATTCTTCGGACCCCAAATAGAGTGTCCGGATACTACCGAGGACGTGGGCCTGAGCAGCAACCGCACGGCCGACAAAGTAAGTAATCCTCTAGCCGAACACACCGTCTTTCATTTATCATGACGTCATTCTGAGAAATCACTCTTTGACTAGGACTGGTTAACAAAGGCGAAGATGATTCGGTGTTCGGCCCCCTTCCTAAGGGTTTGGACAATCCTATACTAGAAAAGATGCTCGAGATAGCACCTTGCCCGGAGCCCTCAAAGGAAGATACAGGGGGGAATAGTGAGAGCGAAAGCGGGCCCCCATTGCTACCAATTCCAACTGAGGGAATGAGCGTCTCCGTGAAGGAGGATAACCAAGGGGAAGAATCTGACCTTCTCTCGCTCTGGTGAAGGAAGAGGATTGCCTCTGAAGATCCGGAAACAAAGGCTTCCGAACGGGAGAAGAAGTCTCCACCAGAGGGTCCTGCCTCAGAGGGCGCTTTTGCTGAACAAAGTCCGCGCGGGGATCAGCCCTCTAATGAGCCGTAAGTGATCAAAAAGTACTTTAATAGTGAATATATACTACCTTACCCCTGAGGAAAATAACCAAAGCATTTATCTTGCAGTTCGGATCTTAGCCCTTCTCAGCAAAGCTCGTCTTTAGGGGATCTTCTTCCGGAGATGATGGAGAGTGAAACGCCTCCCCCGGACTCCTCCGCTCAAGAAGCGAGCGACCTTGAAGTGTCGTCACGGAGGGCCTTGCCGGATCAGGTGAGGCCAGAAGATATTCCTATGGTCACCCGAAGTCCCTAGTATCCGGCTCTTGAAGAGAGCAACCAAAAGAATCTGGCACCGTCTGGTATGCTGTCGGTGCGGAACGACACCTATGGGATCACGAGAATCCCTACTACGGTTAGCGGGGCGTGGGGTCGTGAGAAGAGCGGATCAAGCAGGTAGCACACGGTTTTTTTATCCAGGTTCGGGCCGCAAGGATGCGTAAAACCCTACTCCTGCTTTGGTGGGTTGGATATCTATGTTCTTGAGCTAGCTATGGGGCATGAGGAGCTCCAAAAAGCCGAATCCTCCTCCTGGTCGCCTCGGGCCTCCTTTTATAGAAAAAGGGGTTTCCACAGTGGCACACAGGAGGTGGAAAGGGAACAGTGATGCGAGGTTATCCCTCGCATTACATGACAAGGCGCATTTAATGCGTCTTGCTTAGGTGTCCTTGCTTTATCGGGGACGGGGGAGAGATTTGCCTCGTTCGTCGCCGCTCCTTCTTATGTCGACACGCGCCCTAGCCAGCGACGCCTGCAATGCCACGTAGGTAGGCAGGCAGCTGAGGTGGCGCAGTGGTGGGTCTTCACGAAGATCTACATGCCGCCACGCAGGTGCCTGCCCAGCTGGTTGGGTCGGCAGCTGCATGCGAACGGCGGTGGAGGTTTAGTCGGCGTGGGCCTGATGGTGGCCCTGCGGGTGTCCTCGGCAAGGGCCTTGCCGGGGCCCCGGCAAGGGTCTTGCCGAGGCGCCTGCTGTCAACCCCGGCAAGGCGCTTGCCGGGGGCCTTGTGGTCTTCCTCGGCTGGGATCCCGCCAAGGGTTGTCGTCTCCTTAGTGAGTATCCGGTCTTGAATGTCTTCACAAAGATCTGCATGTCGCCACGGGGATGTCTCCCGAATCCTTGCCCTTTGGGGGCAGTGCACTCAAGGGTGATTCGCTTCGTAGGTGCGGGACGAGTCGCCGCGGCAAGGGTCTTGCCGGGGCTGCTAGAACCGTCTCCCGGCAAGGATCTTGCCGGGGGAGTCCGCTTCATCCCTTTTTCTCTTCATGGTCTTGGTCTTGGCGTCGTAATTCTCTTGAGCTTCGGTCTTACCCTGGCTCACCTCCCTTGCCTTGCTTGGTGTGGTGGTGCCCGTGGCTCAGACTGCCCGTGCACAGTTATAGGGGTACAAAAAGTGTACCCCTCTTTTTGTACACCGACAGGAGCCCCCGGGCCTGGTCCATACATAAGCGCAACGCATTGTTTGGGCTAGGCCCAAAAATGGTGCGCAGGCAGGCGGGGCTATTTTTACCATGGTAATATTCTTCGTGCGCTGCGCTTCCCACGATTCCCACGCATGGCGCGGCGTGGGGAGGTGTGTGTGATGTGGGCGGCATGCGTGGGGTTGGTTCCCGCGGGCATGTATCACACCACAGTTAATGTTAAAGGAGGCGGCCCGTGTTTTCCCCCATAAGAAAGGAATAACCGCGGGCGCGCTGCTCACTTTCTCCTCTTTCCTCGTGCCTTTTCCAATCTCAGAGCCGCCATTTCCTCTCTTCCTTCCTTCCTAAGCTTCCTCCCTTGCCCGCCGTCATTGCTTCGCCATCCCCCTTCCTCAGCCCTCTAAACTTCTTGGTTGCCATGGCGCCCAAATTCGCCAAGGGCAAGGGGTGGCTAAGGGCGCCGGGACTGTGGAGCCGCCGGAGAGCGCGCTGTCAGGGGACCGGACGAAGTCCGCCTTTTTCTTCCCCTCGACGGTTGATGTTCAAGAGCTCCGGGCCTCCTTCAGGCCCCTAAGGGGAGCGAAGATGGGGGGAGAGAATTCGGGACACCCGGCAACGCGCATCATTCCTGCTGCTTGCGCCGATCCTGCTCCAAATCGGTATCCCTTTTTCGTTGATTATCTTTCTTGCGGGTTATGCCCCCCTTTCTCCAATTTCTTCTGCGATGTTATGCACACCTTCGGCTTTCGTCTCTTGGATTTTACTCCGAATGCGGTGGCGTGCATGGCTTTCTTCGCGCATCTTTGCGAAGGCTTTGTCGGGGTGCAGCCCAACACGGCGCTCTTTCGCCATTACTTCTTCCCTCGGATCCAGCCGGGAGGTGCCGTCTCTGATTGCATCACCTGGATCCCAAGATCCAAGGGGGCGTACCCGGACGGTGCCGTGAAGGAGAGGTGGGAGGAATGGCGTGGCCGGTGGTGCTGGATTGAAGATGAAAACCCGTCGGAATTCTGCAAGGTCTGCCGAGTGCCGCCGGTCCGCGGCAGTGATTGGAGTGATGTCGACGTCGCCGATGGGAGGCTCACCGTCGGCACCACCAGGATTCTCCGGCTCACCCGGGCTGGACTCACCCTTGAGATGATCGGGGCGGACTTCATTCGTCGTCGGATCGCCCCGTTGCACAACAAGGGGAGGCCAGCCTGGATTTTTACGAATCCAGCCGACATTATGCGACTCCGCCCGGCCTCGATCACAACTTCACAGTGCTGGCGCATGACCACTTCTTCCAGTGGCTTTTCCAGCTTGATGTGGGTCGTGATGGCGAGGTCAAACGGACCGGCAAGGCCGCGAGGGCTGCCGCAAAGGTTGGCAAGGCCCTCAAGGGGCCGTTTTTCAAGCTGCCGGCGGGGGTGGTTCCGTTGTGCAACAATTCACGTCAGTCTGAGATCATCGCCATGATGCCGGACTGCAACGTGCACGGCCCTGTCCCGAGCTGGAAGGAGCCGAGGGACGCGAATGTGCAGCAATTCTTTGACACCATGATCGAGGTGTACGTCAATGCTGATGCCGAGTGGTGGCTTATCATGGACACCACCCAGGCAGAGCTGGACTACATCGCCACTAGGGCGAGGAAGGCACAACTTACCATAGGGGCCGGCAGCGCCGGGTGTGTGGAGGACAAGGCCGCAATGGCTGCCAAGGAAGAGGAGCTCACCCGGTGGGCGGCGGCCTCCAGGGAGGTTAGCAGCGCCGACACTGGATCTCCGCTCGTCGAAGACACGGCCGACGAGTCGTCATCGGAGGAGGACGTGGCGGCGGGCTCGACACCAACCAGGGGAAGAGGGCGAGTCCTGCGGCGGGCTGGCTCTGGCGAGCCGGTCCGGCCCGGCAGGGCTACGCGGCCTCAATTGACCCTGGAGGGGTCTGGGCGTCACACGAGGGCCACGACAGCCAAGAGGCTGACGAAGGCCGCTGAGAAGAAGAAGACAACGGCCCCTTCTTCATCTGGGCGCGCACAAACCTCGCCGTCTTCGCCTCCTCCGGCAGATGTCAACTCGGATGTTGACGCGGTGGTCACTTTTGATCTCGGGCCTCTCAGCCCGAAGAGGAAGAGGAACGTGGTGGAAGAGGAGGAGGGGGATGACGAGTAAGTATTCCATTCCTTATTGCCATTTCCATTCCTCTGAATTAAGCCACCCATCTTGATTCGTTTTTGCTTTTGCATGGATGCAGAGACGTTGGCCCAGAGGGTGAAGAGGGTGAAGGCCTCGGCGAGCAGTCAGCCCCCAGCTGGGGCTTCAAAGACGCCACTGGTGGTGTTGAGCAGCCCGGACAGCAGCCCCCGGCGTAGCCCCCAACATAAGTTCTTCACCCTCCTCTTACTCGACATGTGGTAGGCGTTCAATGCTATGGTGTTGACCTTGCCAGGTTTGCAGGAGGGGAGCGGCAGCAGGAGGAGCCGCAGAGGGCTACCCCCAACACACCACCCACATCGACTACGCCGCCGCGAGGGGCATCCCCGGCAAGGGCATCAAGCACGGAGCCCACACCCATGGAGGAAGAGGGGAACTTGGGCGCTGGTGACTCTGCCATGGTGCCGGATGCTGGCGGGGAGGGGACTTCTGCTTCACAGCCTGGCACTGGTGAGTTGCCTGTCCTCCGTCTCTGTTTTTCCCTTATTCTTTTTCTTGGCTTCAATGCTCCCATTACTACCCAGGCCCTCATTCAATAGGTATGGAGGACGTGGATACTGTTGTTGGGAACGTTGCTGAAGAGGCCGCCAGGGATGCTGACGAGGTCGCCGCTGATGAGGCCGCCAAGGATGCTGCTGAGGACACCGCTACGGGGGCCACCAAGGCGACCGGCGATGCTTCTGCCGAGGGCGCCAACAGTGGGCCTGCCGGGGACGCCGGCAAGGCCACTGCCGAGGAAGAGGTGGTTGATGATCAGCCTCCCTCCTCCTCAACCTCGGGCCCCGGCAGATATCTGAAGGTGGGCGACGATCTTTTCGTCCATCTCCCAGGGGCGTCAAGTTCCCGGGCGCCCGCTGAAGGGGAAGTCTTTGACGGCGAGGTGCTTGCCACCACCGGGCTCGAGGTTGTCGGTGAGCCGGGCGTTGGCGGTGATGGTTCTCCAGAAGAGCAGCTTTTCCGTGCCATGGGGGCCAACTTCTGAAAACTCCAGGCTCTCTACCGTGTCCGTCTGGACAAGGTTAAGTCTAGGATGGCAACGGTGGACCAGGCGGAGGTGGATTTCAAGGCGCGCGTTGCTGAGACACAGACCTGGTTCCACCAGACTCGCGAGGAGCAAAGGGCCCTTCAGGAGGAATTGGCCAAGCACAATGTCGAGCTCACCATGAAGATGGCTGACATCGAGAAGGCCCAGGAAGAGGCGGCGAACTTGGCTACCGCAGACGAGGCTGTCCGGAACCAGCATCAAGCCGCACTGGATTCCCAGGAAGAGGACCTCACCGTGCGCGAGGCGAAGCTTGCCGCAACGCTCCGTGGCAAGGATGAGGAGCTCGAGGCCCTTGTCGCGCGGCGGACTCGCGAGATGGAGCAGAGGCACAAGGAGGCACTCGATGCCCAGGCTCTGGCCCATGCCGGCAAAGTAAGGGAGTTGGAGGTGGCGCAGGACGAGCTGAAGGAGCAGGCCCTCAAGCTGTCCAACGAGAAGAGCACGCTCAACAGCGCCTTGGTGGAGGCGCAAGGAGCGGTCATCAGCAGGGCTGGGGAGCTCTCCAAAGCGCAAAACTCCGTCAGAGATCTCAAGCTGAAGCTGGAGCATCTCGAGAAGATGTTGTCGGAGAGCAGGGCTCGGGAGGAGACCTTTACCAGGAGTCTGGAGGAGGAGAAGCAGCTGCGGGCGAACGAGGCCGCCTCCCACCAGGATTATGTGGCGGGCGAGAACAGATAGATTAGCCATCTGGAGGAGGTCGCCGGTAGGGTCACCTCGCAGTTAGCCACCATGGGGATGCCAAACGTGAGGTACGCCCCTGAGCGCAGCGGGATCGTCAACACCAAGCTGACCTTGTTCTTCGAGGGCGTCCTCAGAGCCTTGGCTTATCTTCACTCCAACCGAGCGGCCACGTTGGCCGGGGAAGCCCGACGACTTTGCCGGGGGTCATGACCAAGGTCCTCACCAAGATGGCGTACTGGAATCCCGACCTCGACTTCGGTGCCGCGATGGATAGCTTGCCGGAGGGTATTGACCTCATGGTGCTCAAGGAGCGCATCAAGCCCGTCATCAGCAGCGTCGACGAAATCAAGAGGGTGGAAGGCCAGCGCTGGGATTAGGCATCCCGTTCTTCACCGCCGCTGCAGGTTCACGACCAAGACAAATTTCATCTTTAGTTAGAACCGCAGCAATGATGTGATGTAATATAACTCTGCAGTACTTTTAATTCCATGCACGTTATTTCCCCGTTCAATTCCTCTTTGTATGTGCGCCCTACGCCGATTGGGTAGGCTCGCCGGCGCGGAAGCCCCTAGCGGCGTTTATGAGGATGGATCCCCATGGGCCTGCTGGGTACGCATGCTGTCGGACGAGCCACCTTTCCGTTCTGAACGCGGCCGCTCGAACTGTCGAGCTTGACTCGAGTCAGAATCAAGAGCGTTGTTGATCGCGGAAGGCTACTCTGCCATTCTCGACGCAGCCGCTTGAGCTGTTGAGCGGACTCGAAACAGGGCAAGGGCATTGCCGATCGTGGGAGAGCCCCCTAGCATGCAGGTTTCTCATACAAAGGCGTGACATCTCCAGGGGGAATAACCTCATATAAAAAGGATAGAACAAATAAGGGTTCAGTGCAACTTAGCTTCTGTTTGTAGTCGCTCGAGCGCTGATCTTCCGGCCTCCTTCCTTCTCCAAGAGCCACGAAGACGAAGGACTGCTGGGCTGATTGCTAGAGCTAATTCTCACAACTGCGCCCCCCTACCTGGCGCGCCAGAGATGTTGGTGCGGAACGACACCTATGGGATCACGAGAATCCCTACTACGGTTAGCGGGGCGTGGGGTCGTGAGAAGAGCGGATCAAGCAGGTAGCACACGGTTCGTTTATCTAGGTTCGGGCCGCGAGGATGCGTAAAACCCTACTCCTGCTTTGGTGGGTTGGATATCTGTGTTCTTGAGCAAGCTATGGGGCGTGAGGAGCTCCAAAAAGCCGAATCCTCCTTCTGGTCGCCTCGGGCCTCCTTTTATAGAAAAAGGGGTTGCCACAGTGGCACACAGGAGGTGGAAAGGGAACAGTGATGCGAGGTTATCCCTCGCATTACATGACAAGGCGCATTTAATGCGTCTTGCTTAGGTGTCCTTGCTTTATCGGGGACGGGTGAGAGATTTGCCTCGTCCGTCGCCGCCCCTTCTTGTGTCGACACGCGCCCTGGCCAGCGACGCTTGCGATGCCACGTAGGTAGGCAGGCAGCTGAGGTGGCGCAGTGGTGGGTCTTCACGAAGATCTGCATGCCGCCACGCAGGTGCCTGCCCAGCTGGTTGGGTCGGCAGCTGCATGCGAACGGCGGTGGAGGTTTAGTCGGCGTGGGCCTAATGGTGGCCCTACGGGTGTCCTCGGCAAGGGCCTTGCCGGGGCCCCGGCAAGGGTCTTGCAGAGGTGCCTGCTGTCATCCCCGGCAAGGCGCTTGCTGGGGGCCCTGTGGTCTTCCTCGGCTGGGATCCCGCCAAGGGTTGTCGTCTCCTTAGTGAATATCCAGTCTTGAATGTGTTCACAAAGATCTGCATGTTGCCACGGGGATGTCTCCCGAATCCTTGCCCTTTGGGGGCAGTGGACTCAAGGGTGATTCGCTCCATAGGCGCGGGACGAGTCGCTGCGGGAAGGGTATTGCCAGGGCTGCTAGAACTGTCTCCCGGCAAGGATCTTGCCGGGGGAGTCCGCTTCGTCCCTTTTGCTCTTCATGGTCTTGGTCTTGGCATCATAATTCTCTTGAGCTTCGGTCTTACCCTGGCTCACCTCCCTTGCCTTGCTTGGTGTGGTGGTGCCCGTGGCTCAGACTACCCGTGCACAGTTATAGGGGTACAAAAAGTGTACCCCTCTTTTTGTACACCGACATATGCGGTCGGACGCACTGAGGGATCTTCTGAAGCGAGCGACCATCTCAGAAGAACACCGTATGTTGATGGGCACGGTGATGGAAAGGATTTCGTCCGTCGAAAGCGGGTGGCATGACGCCTTTATGAGTCTACTGACGGGCTTTGAGGTACATAAAATGATATACATTTGTGATAGTACCGCACATTTTTAGGTGTGCCCTGTGTAGATAGTAGCCCCTGAGACTCTGGTTATTGCCAAGAACGGCGGCAAACAGAGGATCGTAGTCCCAGGTAATAACCATACCGCTTTTATGTGCAGGTGGTGGAAGCTCCGGTGGCTAGCCGGACTAATGAGTTTGCTGAACTAAAGCGGCAACTGGATGCGGCAGATGATGACATCGAGCTTGTTAACAAGCGGCTTGACGAGGCACATGGTAAGTAATGTTTTCTGGTGAATGTCACATAGTAAGAGCAGCGTGATGCCAGTATCTTTAATATGTTGTGACTGCAGATGGAGCTGCCACCATGGAGACCCTTCAGGCGGAGCTTGCCCGAGCCAAAGAACAAACAAGGATTAGTAATGCGGCCACTTTAAAGGCGGCCGAAGAGTTAAGAGCCGAAAAGGCTGCACATTGCAAGAGCAAAGATAAAATGGCCAAGATGGCTGTAAAGTTAAAAGACACTGCCGACCGTTGTCAGTTCCTTGAAGAAGAAAACCTGGCGAGGGCGACGGACCTCGAGAAGGCCACAATCACGACCAAGGACACCCGCTCTGCCATGAGAGCGAAGAAGGAGGAACTGCGTGAAGCCGGGGATATTGCGGCTGGGAAGCCCTTTATGCTGCGGAGGAAGTTCGGAGATCCGTGGTATGCCCCTCTGGATCGGCTGTGGAGTTCGACAGAGGCATATATGGACTTGGCGGCGAGCGCTGTCGATGCGGCCGAATACTTTCGAGATCAAACAGATCGTGAAGTGGACAAGCTGTTCTGGTCGCAGTTTAACATTCCAGAGCGTCCGCTTCCATTGACTGATCAGCTAGCCGAATGGGCCGAACTCAATAGGTTGTCCGGACTCACCATGAGGTCTGTCGTGGACCAGCTATGGCCAGAAAGGCCAAAGCCAAACAACTATTTTAGCCTGGTGCAACAGTTGCTTGGTGCGGTGCCGTGCATCAATGCGATGAAGAGGTCGGCGTGCATAGAAGGCTCGCGGATGGCCCTTGCCCGTGTCAAAGCATACTGGGCGGAGATGGATGCTACCACTGTTGCGGCACAGGGTTCGGCCATAGGCCGAGTGGCTGCCGAGCACTATTTTGAAGAGGTTCTTCAGGGTGCTCGTTTGATAGAGGCCCAGTGCTTGAAGAATATTACGTTTGATTGACATGTACTCCCATTGTAAAAACAATGTTTATGAAATTTATTAAGGCTGTATTTATACTTTTGCCTGAAAGTAATATGATGCCTCCTGTGCGGCCGTTTATGTACATATGTATATAACCTGAAAGATTGCAATTGTCGGGTTCAACCCCCACGCATATAATGCGGAGGTGTTCGCAGAAGATGCGTGTTCACACTTAATCCAACATCTTGGTCCTATTAAGGAGGTGATAGCGCAGCGAACGAGGCAACCGGACTATAATGCTTTAACACTTTCACTTAGCCAGAGGAGTTTGACAGTGGGGCTACTGCTACTATATAGCCCCTGGTGGCTCCGCACTCACCTGAATTCGGGGTGCGTACATGCCTGGCCGGGAAACGGCCCTTCGTTAAGGCGGAGGAATTCTAAGATTCCGATAGGTCATCGAGTGGTTGACCAGTCTCACGCTATATCATGACAGTCAGTTTTCGGCTTTCTCTACTGAGGTGCTCGTCCGGATGAACCAGGGCACAATTGTAGTAGTTCTCCTGGTGCCGCCTTAGCCGATAGAGCGGAACGTAAGGCAGCAAAACACAGGAGCCGGGCAAACCCACATTTGACCAAAGACATGATTCGGAGCTGATGCATATAAGGCCAAACTCGCGACGCCGAACACTCCCTAAGGTATTCGGTCCTTATGGTGTAAACCGGGCCTAAACAGTGCCCTTTGTAAGAAACCCCTAGTGTCCAGGTACGTGCATTATTCTAACATGGCCACATGCCAAGACGTCAGCATCCTTCTCAATTGTACTGAGAATCTGAGGGATGTGTATCAACAAGAGACAGTAAAAAAGGTTGACCCAGGGTCTTAATCTAGAAAGAATCCTTGGAACGGGTCCCTGCTGCACGTCTGCGCCTGTGTATCCATTGTGCCGTATCCTAGACGGGTGTAGCACGATGGTCATCTGTAAAAGAGAGGAACTTAGGTGAAAAGTTGTCATGCAAAAAGGTAGGTTTAAAGAACCATGTACAATTCAAGATGAGTAAAAATTGCCACTTGTCTGCGCGTGTTGAGCCCCTTGTATTTGTAATAGGGGTATGGCCATCAAACCTGTATGAATTACATATAGCTGCGCTGGACTCGTCTAACCATGTCCATGGTCTTGACGACCTATCGAATGCTTTAGTTGGTGAGGCCGTTTTAGTGTGCGGCTGTCAAGGCAGCCACACTATCTTCGGTGCGCAGGGATCGCTCAATATTTCCATTTACTGTAATGATGCCACGTGGACCGGGCATCTTAAGCGTGAGGGAAGCGTAATGAGGTATTGCATTAAAGCGAGCGAAAGCTTCGCGTCCAAGTAGTGCTTGATAGCCACTTTGGAACGGAGCAATGTGGAAGGTTAAATTTTCGCTACGGAAGTTATCGGGGAAGCCGAATATAACCTCTAGTAGCAGGGAGCCCGTGCAATGATCCCCTGGGCCTGGCGTTACTCCTTTAAAGGTAGTATTGCTGTGGCAAATTTTCTTTGGGTCTATCCCCATTTTGCGGACTGTGTCCTGATATATCAGGTTTAGACTGCTGCCACCGTCCATCAGGACTCGTGTGAAGTGGTATCCGTCAATTATTGGATCTAATACCAAGGCAGCCCATCCTGCGCGCCGGATACTTGCCGAGTAATCCTGATGGTCGAAGGAGATCGGTTGAGACGGCCAGTGGTAGAACTCCACGGTGATAGGCCCTTGGGCATATTTATCTGGGAGTGCCGCTTTGTTTCTCCCCTTTATCACGTGTAACACGTTTACTGTTTTGACTTCTGCTGGAAATTTCTTCTGTTCCCCAGTGCTTTGCTTGCGCAGCTCATCCTCGTCCTCGCTTGGTGTATCCTGCCCCTTATGTTCGGCGTTGAGCTTGCCGGACTGCTTGAAGACCCAACATTCTCTATGGGTATGATTTGCAGGTTTATCGGGGGTGCTATGGATCTGACATATTTGGTCCAGAATTTTTTTTAGGCTAGACAGTTCATCTCTGGTGCCTTTAGAGGGCGGCTTTTGCTGACCTGGCCGAGAGCTTCTGAATCCGGCGTTTACCGTCGTGCTCTTCGGGTTGTCTTCTTTATTCCGGTGCTTATTATTTTTGCTGCATCGTGATTTCCCGTTTCCATCTCTAACTTCGGATGTACTTGGGTCGCTGATGCTGCATCAGGCTAGCCAGCTGTCCTCGCTCGCGCAAAAGCGGGTCATGAGGCTTGTTAATGCTTCCATTGTTCTCGGCTTTTCTTGGCCGAGGTGTCTGGCAAGCCATTCGTCTCGGACGCTGTGTTTAAAAGCTGCCAAGGCTTCGGCGTCTGGACAGTCGACTATTTGGTTCTTTTTAGTAAGAAACCTGTTCCAAAGCTTTCGGGCTGACACTCCGGGCTGTCTATCTGGCGGGATGGCCATTTTAATTTTTGGTTGCGGGGGATCTAAGGCCTCCTCATCGAATTCAGGTAGCAACTTCCGCTTCGGGTAGCTCTTGGTGTGGCGGTTACCGCCGTACTTCGCCGATGTGTTGAGTACTTACTCCATCTGATTCTGAGTGTGTCTTGCGCAACCTTGAGCCTTTGCTTCTGCTTTTTTAGACTCCTCGCGGTGGCAACAAGCCTTTGATGGGCATTCTGTTGCTCCGGGTGTCTATCCGGAGTGATGTCGTCTGGACTATTATCTTTGACAGAGTCGGGTTGTTCGGTTTGATTCTCCGTGTTGCCGTGGTCCGGCGATGTTTCACCCTGCTCTAACGCTGGGTCTATATGATCGTTGTTTCTGCCAAGGCGGGATTTGGGGCGGCGCTTACGCCGCCGCTTTGACTGCTTCTCGAGGGGACAACCCTTCGTTGCGTCCTTCCGTTCCTCGTCGTCGTCTTCTTTTGGTGTGTCCACCATGTATACGTCATGTGATGAAGTGGGCGTCCAGTGCCCTGTGGGCGTCCAGTTCCCTGTGGGCAGTGGTTCCTGTTCGTCTCCTGCATCGTCGTCCATACCGTCGATGTCTTCGGAGTCGGAGTCGAGCATGTCGGTTAAGTCATCGACAGAGGCTACTAAGTTGGTGGTGGGTGGGCGGCGAATTTCTTCGTCATCCGCATCCCAATCCTGCCGGACATAGTTCGGCTCGGATCCTCCTGACAAGGAGAGAGACCTTAATGAGTTCAGTATATCGCCAAAGGGCGAGTGCTGAAAAATATCCGTGGAGGTAAACTCCATGATCGGTGCCCAACCGGATTCGATAGGAACGGGCGCAGGCGGTTCGGAGTCCGTGGCCGGAGAAGAATCCGGCAGTTTAGCAACACGGCTCTCGTGAAGGGTAAGGTCGATATTTGGCTCGATCGCCGTTGGGGATATGGCCTCTGTGGCGGGGTCTATCCACCCGTCCATGGGAGGCGCAACTAGCTCCGAATTAAGGGTTCGAGCGGCTGCCGGTGCGATTTCTTGAACACTGTCTGATGGCGGAGCTAAATCATACTCATCGTGACCGCGTGGCGCACAAGGCAGGGGTTCGAATCCGTCGAAGATCAAGTCTCCGCGGATATCGGCCTTGTAGTTTAAGCTTCCAAATCTGACCTGGCGGCCAGGGTCGTGACTTTCGGTCTGCTCCAGATGGCCAAGCGAGTTGGCCCGCAGTGCGAAGCCGCCGAACACAAAGATTTGTCCAGGGAGAAAAGTCTCGCCCTGGACTGCATCGCTATCGATGATAATGGGAGCCATCAAGCCTAACAGCGATGACACAGAGGAACTCTCAATGAAAGCACCAATGTCGGTGTCAAAATCGGCGGATCTCGGGTAGGGGGTCCCGAACTGTGCGTCTAAGGCGGATGGTAACAGGAGGCAGGGACACGATGTTTTACCCAGGTTCGGGCCCTCTTGATGGAGGTAAAACCCTACATCCTGCTTGATTTATTCTTGATGATATGAGTATTACAAGAGTTGATCTACCACGAGATCAGAGAGGCTAAACCCTAGAAGCTAGCCTATGGTATGATTGTATGTTGTCCTACGGACTAAAACCCTCCGGTTTATATAGACACCGGAGAGGGTTAGGGTTACACAAGGTCAGTTACAAAGGAGGAGATATCCATATCCGTACTGCCTAGCTTGCCTTCCACGCCAAGTAGAGTCCCATCCGGACACGAGATGAAGTCTTCAATCTTGTATCTTCATAGTCTAACAGTACGGCCAAAGGATATAGTCCGGCTGTCCGGAGACCCCCTAATCCAGGACTCCCTCAGGGAGTGCCCATACCCGTGTGATTATGTCTCCTTCTTTGGGGGTGGAGATGGAGTTGTTGTTGATGTAGGCTTCTTCCTTAATTTGCGCTTAGGACAAAATTTTGATCCCTTAGGTCATCGATATCCTGCTCCAGGCTTAGTATCTTTTTTTCATAATTCTTGCTTGTTTTCCTGCAAGAGGCGAAAAGGGATAAACTCGATCTTAGGTTTCTTTTCTCTATCCGGGAGGCTTGACTTTTTGAACTCCACATGCATGTCCCCAGGTTGAGGTAATGGGAATTCATCTTCATATGAGCTCGTCTCCTCCTTTCCCTTAGGTTCATAGTACTCTTCTTCTTCCGTAGTCCAACCACAATGCTCCACATCCCCATAGACCTTAGGATTTGCAAGGTAATCAGCCACATAGCTTTCTCCTTCCCAATCCTGGGACGACATGTTGCTCAAATCTGTAGTAGGATAGCTCGAAACAAAGACAAGAGATATTTGCGTGATACGATGGTCAAAACCTTCGGGAGATTATATAATGAATTTTTACCGACCAAAAGAAGTATCGTGCAAGAAAACGGGGGCCGGAGAGCACACGAGGTACCCACGAGGCAGGGGGTGCGCCCAGGGGGGTAGGGTGCGCCCTCCACACTCGTGGAAGCCTCTTGTCCTTTCCAGTCTGCTTCTTATTTTCCTATTTTCTTATATATTCCAAAACAGAGAAATATTGCCATTAGAACTATTTTGTAGTCGGTTTAGTTACCGTACCACGTACCTATTCCTTTTCGGAGTCTGAAACATTCTGGAAAGTGTCCCTTATGTATTCCTCCGGGGTTACGGTTTCAATAATATTAGTTTCCACATTATGGTATTACCTGAGATATAATGTTTGATTCTTTGACCATTCACCACCTTCGGATTTGTGCCTTCGAAGTTGTTGATTTTTATGGCACCGGAATGATAGACCTCCTCGATGACGTAAGGGCCTTCCCATTTAGAGAGAAGTTTGCCTGCAAAAAATCTTAAACAAGAGTTGTATAGCAACACATAATCACCTATATTAAACTCACGCTTTTGTATCCTTTTGTCATGCCATCTTTTAACTTTTTCTTTAAACAGCTTGGCATTTTCATAGGCTTGGGTTCTCCATTCATCAAGTGAGCTAATGTCAAATAACCTCCTCTCACCGGCAAGTTTGAAATCATAATTGAGCTCTTTAATGGCCCAATATGCCTTATGTTCTAGCTCAAGAGGTAGGTGACATGCTTTTCCATAAACCATTTTATATGGAGACATACCCATAGGATTTTTATAATCAGTTCTGTGAGCCCATAATGCATCATCAAGTTTATTGGACCAGTTCTTTCTAGATCTATTAATAGTCTTTTGCAAAATTAATTTGAGCTCTCTATTACTTAATTCTACTTGACCACTAGACTGTGGGTGATAAGGAGATGCAATTCTATGATTAACATCATACTTAGCAAGCATTTTACCAAAGGCACCATGAATAAAGTGTGAACCACCATCGGTCATTAAATATATAGGGACTCCAAACCTTGGAAAAATAACTTCTTTAAGCATCTTAATAGAGGTGTTATAATCAGCACTACTAGTTGGAATAGCCTCTACCCACTTAGTAACGTAATCAACAGCAACTAAAATATGTGTATACCCATTAGAGGAAGGAAAAGGTCCCATATAATCAAAGCCCCAAACATCAAATGGTTCAATAACAAGTGAATAATTCATAGGCATTTCCTGATGTCTACTAATATTACCAATTCTTTGACATTCATCACAAGACAAGACAAACTTACAGGCATCCTTGAAGAGAGTAGGCCAACAAAAACCGGATTGCAATACCTTGTGTGCAGTTCTATCTCTAGCATGGTGTCCTCCATAGGCTTTAGAGTGACACTTGCGTAGGATCTATTCCTGTTCATGCTCAGGTACACATAGTCTAATAACACCATCTACTCCTTCTTTATAAAGATGTGGGTCATCCCAGAAGTAATGCCTTGAATCATAAAAGAACCTTTTCTTTTGCTGGTATGTGAAACTAGGTGGTATAAATTTAGCAACAATGTAATTAGCATAATCAGCATACCACGGAGCAGTACGAGAAGCAGTTATGACATTTAATTCTTCATCAGGAAAGCTATCATCAATAGGTAGTGGGTCATCAAGAACATTCTCTAAACTAGACAAGTTGTAGAAAGAGAACCCATCTAATAAGTCTTGGTTTAGCATCTTTCTTTTCCATAAGATATTTAATAGAAGCATGATCAGTGTGTATAGTTACTTTAGAATCAACAATATAAGGTCTAAACTTATCACAAGCAAATACAACTGCTAAGAATTCCTTTTTGGTAGTGGCATAATTTCTCTGGGCATTGTCTAGATTTTTACTAGCATACTGTATAACATTCAATTTCTTATCAACTCTTTGTCCTAGAACAGCACCTACAACTTAATCACAAGCATCACACATAATTTCAAAGGGTAAATTCCAATCAGGTGGCTGAACAATAGGTGCAGAAATCAAAGCTTTCTTATGTGTTTCAAATGCTTCTACACAATCATCATTAAGGACAAAAGGAATATCTTTTTGTAATAGGTTAGTCAGAGGCCGAGAAATTTTTGAGAAGTCCTTAATGAACCTCCTATAAAAACTGACATGACACAGAAAAATTCTTATACATTTGATGTCCTTGGGACACGGCATCTTTTCAATAGCATCAACTTTAGCTTTGTCAACTTCAATACCTCTTTCAGAAATTTTATGCCCCAAGACAATACCTTCATTAACCGTAAAGTGGCACTTCTCCCAATTCAAGACAAGATTAGTTTCTTCACATCTCTGCAAAACTCGATCAAGGTTGCTCAAGCAATCATCAAAAGAGGATCCATAAACGGAGAAATCGTCCATGAAAACCTCACAAATCTTTTCACAAAAGTCAGAGAATATAGCCATCATGCATCTTTGAAAGGTATTAGGTGCATTACATAAACCAGAAGGCATATGTCTATAAGCAAAGGTACCGAAAGGGCAAGTAAAAGTGGTCTTTGCTTGATCATCAGCTGACACAGGTATTTGAGAGAAACCAGAGTAATCATCTAAAAAGCAAAAATGTGTATGTTTAGATAATCTTTCTAGCATTTGATCAATAAAAGGCAAAGGATAATGATCTTTTTTAGCAGCTTTAATTAATTTGCGGAAATCCATTACCATCCTATGACCTGTAATAATTCTTTGTGGGATCAATTCATCTTTATCATTAGGAACAACGGTAATACCTCCCTTCTTAGGGACACAATGGACATGACTTACCCACTAACTATCAGCAACGGGATAAATTATACCTGCCTCAAGGAGTTTTAATATTTCCTTTCTTACCACTTCTTTCATCTTAGGATTTAGCGGTCGTTGGTGATCAATAACTGGTTTGCATCCTTCTCCAAATTTATTTTGTGTTGAAATAGAGTGGGACTAATGCCCTTAAGATCATCAAGAGTATATCCAATAGCAGCACGGTGCTTCTTTAGAGTTTTCAATAATTTCTTTTCTTCACGCTCTGAAAGGTTGGCACTAATAATAACATGATATATCTTCTTTTCATCAAGATAAGCATATTTAAGAGTATCAGGTAACGGTTTAAGCTCAAACACGGGATCACCCTTGGGTGGAGGAGGATCCCCTAGGATTTCAATAGGCAAGTTGTGTTTCAGAATAGGTCCTTGTTTAAAGAATGCTTCATCTATTTCCCTTCTTTCATTCATGAACATATCCTTTTCATGGTCGAGCAGATATTGTTCTAAAGGATCATTAGGAGGCACAGCAATAGAAGCAAGACCAATAATTTCATCCTTACTAGGTAATTCCTCATCATGGGGTTGTCTACGAAATTTAGAGAAGTTAAACTCATGAGACATATCACCCAAACCAATAGTAACAACATCCTTTTCGCAATCTATCCTAGCATTAACAGTATTTAAGAAGGGTCTACCAAATATAATGGGACAAAAGCTATCTTGTGGGGAACCAAGAACAAGAAAATCAACAGGATATTTAACCTTCACACACAAGACTTCAACATCTCTAACAATCCCTATCGTTGAAATAGTATCTCTATTGACAAGCTTAATTATAACATCGATATTTTCTATCTCAGCAGGTGCAATATCATGCATAATTTCTTTGTATAAGGTATGAGGTATTGCACTAGCACTAGCACCCATATCACATAAGCCATGATAACAATGTTCTCCTATTTTAACAAAAATAACAGGCATGCCTATAACAGGTCTATGTTTATCCTTAGCACCAGGCTTAGCAATTCTAGCAGTTTCTTCACAGAAATAAATAACCTGCCCATCAATATTATCGGCCAAGAGATCTTTAACCATAGTAATATTAGGTTCAACTTTAATTTTCTCAGGGGGTTTGTGTGTCCTAATATTACTCTTGTTGACTACGGTTGAAGCTTTAGCATGATCCTTAATTCTAACAGGGAAAGGTGGTTTCTCAACATAAGCAGTGGGAACAACATGATCATCATAAGCGATAGTTTTTTCTTCAACTTTAATAGGTTCAACTACTTTTGTTTCAATGGGAGGATTATATTTAAACCACTTCTCCTTAGGAAGATCAACATGAGTAGCAAAAGATTCACAGAAAGAAGCTACTATCTCAGAGTCAAGTCCATATTTAGTGCTAAACTTACAGAAAACATCAGTATCCATAAAAGATTTAACACAATCAAACTTAGGTGTCATACCTGACTCCTTACCTTCGTCGAGATCCCAATCTTCAGAGTTGCGTTTAATCCTCCCCAATAAATCCCATCTGAATTCAATAGTCTTCATCATAAAAGAACCAGTACAAGAAGTATCGAGCATGGAGCGATTGTTGTCAGAAAGCCGAGCATAAAAATTTTGAATAATCATTTCTCTTGAGAGCTCATGATTGGGGCATGAGTATAACATTGACTTAAGCCTCCCCCAAGCTTGAGCGATGCTTTCTCATTCGCGAGGCCAAAAATTATATATATAACTACGAGCATGGTGAACAAGATGCATAGGATAAAACTTCTGGTGAAATTCCAATTTCAATCGCTTATAGTCCCATGATCCCATATCATCACATAGCCTATACCATGTCAATGCATCTCCCTTCAAAGATAAAGGGAAGACCTTCTTCTTGATAACATCATCGGGCATACCTGCAAGCTTAAATAATCCACAAACTTCATCCACATAGATTAAGTGCAAATCGGGATGCAATGTTCCATCTCCTGCAAAAGGATTAGCTAGCAGTTTCTCTATCATACCCGAAGGAATTTCAAAGTAAACATTTTCAGTAGGTTCAGTAGATTGAGGGGTAACTAGTTGTGGTTCCGGACGAGGTGAAGATACCCCGAACAAACCCCTCAAAGGATTATGTTCCATAGTAACAAGTGACAGTAAATTTCAGCACACTATATAAATTTTTCCTTACCAAATTCCACCTACCAAAGGCGCTTCACTCCGCGGCAATGTCCCAGAAAAGAGTCTTGATGACCCACAAGTATAGGGGATCAATCGTAGTCCTTTCGATAAGTAAGAGTGTCGAACCCAATGAGGAGCAGAAGGAAATGATAAGCGGTTTTCAGCAAGGTATTCTCTGCAAGCACTGAAATTATCGGTAACAGATAGTTTTGTGATAAGGTAATTGGTAACGAGTAGAAAGTAATAAAAGTAAATAAGGTGCAGCAAGATGGCCCAATCCTTTTTGTAGCAAAGGACAAGCCTGGACAAACTCTTATATGAAGGAAAGCGCTCCCGAGGACACATGGGAATTATCGTCAAGCTATTTTCATCACGATCATATGATTCGCGTTCGGTACTTTGATAATTTGATATGTGGGTGGACCGGTGCTTGGGTACTGTCCTTACTTGGACAAGCATCCCAGTTATTATTAACCCCTATTGCAAGCATCCGCAACTACAACAGAAGTATTAAGGTAAACCTAACCATAGCATGAAACATATGGACCCAAATCAGCCCCTTACGAAGCAACGCATAAACTAGGGTTTAAGCTTCTGTCACTCTAGCAACCCATCATCTACTTATTACTTCCCAATGCCTCCCTCTAGGCCCAAACAATGGTGAAGTGTCATGTAGTCGACGTTCACATGACACCACTAGAGGGATGACAACATACATCTCATCAAAATATCGAACGAATACAAATTCACATGACTACTAATAGCAAGACTTCTCCCATGTCCTCAGGAACAAACGTAACTACTCACAAAGCATATTCATTTTCATAATCAGAGGGTTATTAATATGCATAATGGATCTGAATATATGATCTTCCACCAAGTAAACCAACTAGCATCAACTACAAGGAGTAATCAACACTACTAGAAACCCACAGGTACCAATCTGAGGTTTGGATACAAAGATTGGATACAAGAGATGAACTAGGGTTTGAGATGATATGGTGCTGGTGAAGATGTTGATGGAGATTGACCCCCTCCCAATGAGAGGATCGTTGATGATGACGATGGTGATGATTTCCCCCTCCCGAAGGGAAGTTTCCCCGGCAGAACAGCCCCGTCGGAGCCCTAGATTGGTTCTGCCAAGGTTCCGCCTCGTGGCAGCGGAGTTTCATCCCATAATCTTGCTTATGATTTTTTCTCGGATGAAAGACTTCATATAGCCAAAGATGGGCATCGGAGGGCCACCAGGGGGCCCATGAGGCAGGGGGCGCGCCCCCACCGTCGTGGCTGGTGGGTGGCCCCCCTCTGGTGCTTCTTCGCTCAGTCTTTTTTATATATTCTGAAAATAACTTCCGTGAAGTTTCAGGACTTTTGGAGCTGTGCAGAATAGGTGTCTAATAGTTGCTCCTTTTCCAGCCCAGAATTCCAGCTGCCGGCATTCCCCCTCTTCATGTAAACCTTGTAAAATAAAAGATAAAAGGCATAAGTATTGTGACATAATGTGTAATAACAGTCCATAATGCAAGAAATATCAATATAAAAGCATGATGCAAAATGGACGGATCAATGCCTATATAATGATCATTTCTTGGATATCGTCATGATTATTTGAAGTTCTATCAATTGCCCAACAGTATTTTTTTACCCACCATTTGCTATTTTTCTCGAGAGAAGCCACTAGTGAAATCAACGGCCCCCGGGCCTCTTCTTTAATATATTTGCCTTTGCAATCTATTTTCCTTTGCTTTTATTTTCATATCTATTAAACAAAAAATACAAAAATACCTTGCTGCACTTTATTTTATTTGGCGTTTGATCTATCAATTATTACAACTCTCTCACGCCCGTTTGCCAATTTCTGGCGCCGTTACCCGAAAGGGATTGACAACCCCTTTAACACGCCGGGTTGTGAGTATTTATTATTTATGTGCAGGTGCTATTTATGTAGTGTTGCTTGGTTCTCCTACTAGTTCGATAACCTTGGTCTCATCGCTCAGGGAAATACCTGCCGTTGCTGTGCTGCATCATCCCTTCCTGTTTGGGGAAATACTGACATAGTTCTAGCAGACATCAGTGGCCACCTCATGACTCCTCCGACTTCATCACCAAGTCTCCTGGTCCAAGAAAAATCATCGCGATGGTTTTATTCCGTTTGGACTCCGTTTGGTATTCCTTTTCTACGAAACTCAAAAACAAGGAAAAAATAGGAACTGGTAGTGGGATATAGGTTAATAGGTTAGTCCCAAAAATAATATAAAATAGCATATTAATGCATATAAACATCCAAAACAGATAATATAATAGCATGGAACAATCAAAACTTATAGATACGCCGGAGGCGTATCAAGCATCCCCAAGCTTAATTCCCGCTCGTCCTCGAGTAGGTAAATGATAAAATCAGAATTTTTGATGTGGAATGCTACCTAACATATTTATCCATGTAATTTTCTTTATTGTGGCATGAATGTTCAAATCTGTAAGATTCAAAACAAAAATTTAATATTGACATAAAAACAATAATACTTCAAGCATACTAACAAGGCAATTATGTCTTCTGAAAATAACATGGCCAAAGAAAGCTTATCCCAAAAAAATCATTAAGTCTATCTATGCTCCATCTTCATCACACAAAATATTCAAATCATGCACAACCCCGATGACAATCCAAGCAATTGTTTCATACTTTTTGACGTTCTCAAACATTTTTAACTTTCACGCAATACATGAGCGTGGGCCATGGACATAGCACTATAGGTGGAATTGAAGGTGGTTGTGGAGAAGACAAAAGGAGGGAGATAGTCTCACATCAACTAGGCATATCAACGGGCTACGGAGATGCCCATCAATAGATATCAATGTGAGTGAGTAGGGATTGCCATGCAACGGATGCACTAGAGCTATAAGTTTATGAAAGCTAAAAAAGAAACTAAGTGGGTATGCATCCAACTTGCTTGCTCATGAAGACCTAGGGCATTTGAGGAAGCCCATCGTTGGAATATACAAGCCAAGTTCTATAGTGAAAAATTCCCACTAGTATATGAAAGTGACTACATAGGAGACTCTCTATCGTGAAGATCATAGTGCTACTTTGAAGCACAAGTGTGGAAAAAAGGATAGTAACATTGCCTCTTCTCTCTTTTTCTCTCATTTTTTCTTTTTTTGGGCCTTCTCTTGTTTGTATTTTGGCCTTCTCTTTTTTTCCTCGCATGGGACAATGCTCTAATAATGAAGATCATCACACTTTTATTTACTTACAACTCAAAAATTACAACTCATACTAGAACAAAATATGACTCTATATGAATGCCTCCGACGGTGTACTAGGATGTGCAATGACCCAAGAGCGACATGTATAAAAAATGATGAAAGGTGGCTTTTCCGCAAATACAATGTCAACTACATGATCATGCAAAGAAATATAACAATGATGGAACGTGTCATAAAAAACTAAACGTGGAAAGTTGCATGGCAATATATCTCGAAATGGCTATGGAAATGCCATAATAGGTAGGTATGGTGGCTGTTTTGAGGAAGGTATATTGTGGGTTTATGGTACCGACATAAGTTGGGTGGCACTAGAGAGGCTAGCAATGCTGGAAGGGTGAGAGTACGTATAATCCATGGACTCCACATTAGTCATAAAGAACTCACATACTTATTGCAAAAATCTATTAGTCATCGAAACAAAGTACTACGTGCATGCTCCTAGGGGGATAGATTGGTAGGAAAAGACAATCGCTCATCCCCGACCGCCACTCATAAGGAAGACAATCAAAAAATATCTCATGCTCCAACTTTGTTACATAACGGTTCACCATAAGTGCAGCTACGGGACTCACAAACCTTAACACAAGTATTTGTCAAATTCAAAACTACTCACTAGCATGACTCTAATATCACCATAATTATATCTCAAAAAATCATAGGGAATCAAACTTCTCATAGTATTCAATGCAATTTATATGAAAGTTTTTATTATATCCCTCTTGGATGCCTATCATATTAGGACTAAATTTATAACCAAAGCAAATTACCATGCTGTTTAAAGACTCTCAAAATAATATAAGTGAAGCATGAGAGTTCAACAATTTCTATAAAATAAAACCATTGTCGTGCTCTAAAAGGATATAAGTGAAGCATTAGAGCAAAATTGCCAAACTCAAAAGATATAAGTGAATCACATAGAGTATTCTAATAAATCACAAATCATGCGTGTCCCTCTCAAAAGGTGTGTACAGCAAGGATGATTGTGGCAAACTAAAAAGAAAAGACTCAAATCATACAAGACGCTCCAAGCAAAACACATATCATGTGGTGAATAAAAATATAGCCTCAAGTAAAGTTACCGATAGACGAAGACGAAAGAGGGGATGCCTTCCGGGGCCTCCCCAAGCTTAGGCTCTTGGTTGACCTTGAATATAACCTTGGGGTGCCTTGGGAATCTCCAAGCATAGGCTCTTGCCACTCCTTATTCCATAGTCCATCAAATCCTAACCCAAAACTTGAAAACTTCACAACACAAAACTCAACAGAAAATCTCATAAGCTCTGTTAATATAAGAAAATAAATCACCACTTTTGGTACTGTTGTGAACTCATACTTTACTTATATTGGTATAATATCCACTGTATTCCAACTTATCCATGGTTCATACCCCTCGATACTACTCATAGAATTATCAAAATAAGCAAACAACACAAAGAAAACAGAATCTGCCAAAAACAGAATAGTTTGTAGCAATCTATAACTCTCGAATACTTCTATAACTCCAATAATTCTGAAAAATTAGGACAACCTAAGCAATTAGTTTACTAATATTCTACAGAATTGTAAGATCCCAATTTTCATTTGGATGTTTCTAATAGATCATTCATATGCATCCATGATTTATGCATTTTGCCCCATTTGTTTTATTTGATTTTTGATCCAAGGAACTTTGAGCAACTCAAGGATGAAAAGAGAGAGTTGGAAGTTTCCCTAAAAACCAATTTTGAATTTTTTTCGAAGTTGGGAGTTTGGATCAAATTTGGTTTCACCAAAAAAATTCATTTCCATTATATCAAAAATAAAATAAAGAGAGAAGATAAAATGACTTCTTCAAAATCAGAAAAGAAAATATCGAAAATAGAATTTGGAACCAAAATATATTTGTTGAGTTTTATTTTCAATTTATTTTATTAGCGTAGCAAAACGTTTATTTTTGAAAGCTTGCATTTTAGGCCGGATAAAAGTTCACAAGGTCATATATAAGACCATATAACTATGTGAATTTTATGGGAATTCTTAGACTTATTTTCATTTGTCTTTCGGTGCTTTAATGCTGCTGTAAAAAATGTTTAAAAATACACAGCCCAGCAGGCCCATGCCCAGGCGCTATCTTCTTCTTCCTCTCAACGTTACGCATGCACGCAGGCAGCACACCATCCTAGCGCCCACCCCTCCCATCTTCTCCCTCGCTCCAAAACCGCTCTGAATCAGTTCCCCTTGCCTCCCTGCACCTTCCCCCCTTCACTAGTGCGCCCTAAATTCCCCCTCTAATGGCCATTAGAAGCCCAAGTAACAGCCACCATTAACATCATAAAGTCGGCAATGCTCAGTTCATCTCCATACCTCCCCAAGCCCTATATAAAGCACCCCTGGGAGCCCCTCTCACCCCTCGTCCGAAGCCCTCTCTTTCTGGAGTTTTTCCCCTCCCTAACCTCGCCAATTGCTCGCCGGAGTTCATGAATTCCGGCGACCTTTCACCGTGCGTACAGGAAATGATCTACAACCACAACTTGTGCAAGTGGTTCACCTCATCGTCCTCTACATCGTTCCGCACGCGTCCTTCGCCGAAGCACACCGGAGCTACCTTCTTCCTCGTCTCCGGTGACAAGTCTGGTGAGCACCCAGCCAACGAATCACAGAGTGCCACTTGTCCCTGGCCAATTTTTTTCAAGAATTTTTCCAAAGTCAGATTCTTTACCAAATCTTCTTTCTTGTATATCTTTTAGTCTATAGATCTGATTTAGTTGATTCTTTTGCCTACTAGTTCATAGAAATCCCATCTATACAGAGAACCAAACGAAAAGTATTTTTGAAAATTTTAAAATTTGAATTGAAACAGATCTGAATTCAAACCTCGTTAGGCCGTATCTCGAGTTTTGTAACTCCGTTTTAGGTGATTTTTTTGCAAATCGAAGCTCGTAACATGTACTTTCTATTACAACCAAAACCATTTATTTTGGTTGATGTAAAAATTGCATTCTGTATAGAAACTTTATTTGGTTGTTTTTGAAGTTTTCCGAAGTCCTCTCTTTGTTTTCTTTTTGATTCTTTGCTTGTATGCTTATGTATGTTATTGCTTGCTTACGCTAGATCATCTGGAGTGCGAAGCTTGCTACTATGAATCTTTAGAGTTCAACGAACGTCAGCAAGGCAAGTTCGCACTTTGATCATAATTTTTAATACCCGGTTTTTACTATGCATTAGTTTAACCCTTTAAGATTGCATGAGTAGGATTGGGAACATGTGGTTATGCTATGTAGTTCATGTGGTAGGAACCTATGACCTTTGATCACCCCGGAAATTTTCGTTATGTCATATATTGCTTAGCCATGCTCATAGACTGGGATTGGTATGCGTGATCCATGCAAGTTGTGAGAGATAATAATTTTGGGACAACATAAGGTGACAACTTTAATACACATCTGGGTGGATTGTTTGGGGCACCTGGAGTAACCAGTGCTTGCCCAAGGGGAATCCTGGAGTACCCGTGTGATTACCCTAGGTCCGTCACCCAGGCTCAAAGGGATCATAAGATATTTCATGCCTAGAAACTTCCGTGTGCAGCCACAAGCCTTTATGAGCTCTGGCATAGTTGAGTAAGTTGTGTGACCTCTTTCCATGGTAGACTAGCTGATGTAGGGGAAAGTAGGTGTACCGGTCTACCCAGGGTTAAGGAGAAACGCTTCTGAAAGGCTATGTCTCGATCTTCCGGTCATGGAGGTGGTCGAGTCTTGTGGGGAAAAGTGCACAAACCTCTACAGAGTGTACAGACTAATCATGATTAGTCGTATCCCCGGTTATGGATAACTTGAGTATCTAGAAGTGAATTATTGGTTGATCTCATCACTTTTAATGAAATTATTGGGTTGCTAATAACTTGGGAATTTTGGGTTTGAGTTGGAGGAACCTTCTCAATAATGGCATTTTAACTTAGTAGTAATAAAAAATTATTCCTTTGTTGTAGGGTAAAATTTGCTTTATGCAAAAATTAAACTTAGAGCATCCACTAGCTAAATTTGCATATAGAGATAGTTTTTTCCATTATTATTCTATGGTGTGAAATTGCCAGCATATTCCATGTGCTGACCTACACGGCTGCAACGTCTCATCTTCCAGACTTTTCTGACGAAGGTTAAAGGTGCGATAGGTCATTGTTCCACACTCAGTTTGTCGTGGAGTTGGATGGACTCATTTACTTTCAATGCTTCCGCAGTTATTTTTATTTAGATGGCCTTTGGCCATATTATTGTAATAAATACTCTTCTGAGGACCTTGATGTCATAAAGTGTGTGATTGAACTCTTTTATAATTCCTCGAGTACTATGTGTGTCAGCATACCGATCCAGGGATGCCACTTAAGCATAGAGACTTCGATCCATCTGGGGGCCAGGTCGCTACAAGATGGTATCAGAGCACACGCTGAATGTAGGACGCGACCACTAGGAAATGGAAAGCCATATGAAGAACACTCTATTTTACGACTTCCTTAAATATCCGTTGGTGTATACTTTTCTCTATTCACTTCTATCTCTTCTGCACTTCAATAAAATAGTTGTTGAACCCCATCACCAAGTTGCTTAGCCCGATGAGACCATGACCTATGAAGACATCATTGAAGAAGAAGAACAATAAGAAGCTAGAGTTGACTTTGATTTGAGAAGATTTAGTTCAGACCACCACTACCAAGTTGAGTCCAACGAATGATTGCGGTAGTATGAAGAGATCATATCTCTTGTGGATATGACCTTACTTGTAGGTTTTTGCTTGTGTGGTGTGATCTGTGTGAATTGCTTGATTTGAAATTTTCTTTCTATCATAAGCATATGGGTAGTGATTTCTCTCATTAGGCCCCTATTATATTCTAATTTCTCATCCACTCTAAACCTAACAAAAGCCTCCAAAACGTGACCCGGAATTCCCACTGGAACTTACCCAGTTGATCCAGAACCAAAATGCCCTCATGTAGCTACTCATCCAGAATCAAAACCAGAACAACAACAACCCACCACCACCACCCCCGGTCGACAACCTTACCCGTTTCCTGAGGTTGAATCCACCAGTGTTCTCTAGCAGCACGGAGCCGATCATTGCAGATGACTGGCTTCGCAAGATCGGAAGAGAGCTGACCACCGCAGGATGCACTGATGCTGAGAAGGTGCGCTTTGCCGCACATCAACTGGATGGACCAGCAGCCTCGTGGTGGGAGAATTACACCACCACATTCCCCATAGCCAATGTGACTTGGAATCAGTTCCAGTAGGCGTTCTGTACAACACATGTTTCAGCCGGAGCTATGAGTCTGAAGATGCGTGAGTTCCGCAACTTACGCTAGGGAAATTGTTCTGTTGGTGATTATGTGGAGGAATTCAGCAAGTTATCCAGGTATGCTCCCGGGGACGTGGCTGATGATGCCGCTAAGAAGGAGAAATTTCTGGAGGGACTAAACGATGATCTGGGACTTCAGTTGACTGTGGAGAATCACAAAAGGAAGTACGGACAGGGAAAGTACAACTCTGGTGTTCAGCAGAAGCCCCACTATACCCCATACTCGGGAAATAATGGACCAGGATCTGGCAAGTATAGTGGACACACTCACCATAACCATGGAGGACATTCACATTATGGAGGGAATGGACACAACCATAATGGCCATAGGAATGGCAATGGGAACGGAGGAAACAATAATCAGCATCAGTCCAACCCCGCTACACCGGAAAAGAAGGATCTAAGCCACATTACCTGTTTCAAGTGCGGGAAAACCGGACACTACGCCACCGATTGCCCTGAGGCCAAGAACGGGAACAGTAATGGAAGCTTTGGAGGCAAGAAGCCCAATCCCTTCACCAGAGGTCAGGTGAACCATGTTAATGTGTAGGAAGTTTATGACCAACCTGACGCCATTGTTGGTAAGTTCTTGATTAATTCATTTACAACCCTTGTTGTTTTTGACACTGGTGCATCATATTCATTCATATCAAGGGGGTTTGTGGATAAGTTTAAGTTGCCGACCGCAGCCCTTAAGTCACCTATGTTAGTGAGTTCCCCAGGAGCAGAGTATATGGCTAGTCGGGGATGTTTTTAGTTGCCATTGACCATAGGGAGACATGTTTTCCCCACAGACCTCATCATCCTAGAATCACAAGGATTGGACGTAATTCTAGGCATGGACTAGCTATCCAATTATGAAGGGAATATTGATTGTTCCCGTAAGTCGATTCTTCTCACCACCCTAGAGGGGAAACGGATCAAGTATGTGTCGAGGCATACGCCAAGGAGGACTCAAGTGAATTCTCTTTCGGGAGTTGTTCAGGAGGAAGTGCCAGTTGTGAAGGATTATCCCGATGTATTCTCCGAGGAATTGCCCGGCATGCCACCAAATCAGGACATAGAGTTTTTGATCAAACTGTTACCAGGCAACGGACCAATATCCAAGAGACCGTACCGGATGCCTGCAAATGATCTGGAGGAAATTAAGAAGCGGATTAAGGAATTATTGAAGAAAGTTTATATTCGACCGAGTTCATCACCTTGGGGAGCCCCATTGCTTCTAGTTGAGAAGAAGGATGGATCCTTGAGAATGGTGGTAGATTATCATGCGCTGAATGAGGTGATGATCAAGAACAAGTACCCTCTACCAATGATCAATGATTTGTTTGACCAGCTACAAGGAGCAAAAGTTTTCTCTAAGATCGATCTTTGATCAGGATATCATCAGCTGAAGATTCGAGAACAGGATATACCCAAGACAGCCTTTACCACGAGATATGGGCTTTATGAGTACACGGTCATGTCTTTTGGTTTGACTAATGCCCTTGCCTATTTCATGAGTATGATGAATACGGTATTCATGGAGTTCTTGGATAAGTTTGTTGAGGTATTCATTGATGACATATTGATTTACTCGAAGAATGAAGAAGAACACAAGGAACATTTGTGCTTGGTTCTTGAGAAGCTTAGGGAACAACAATTATACGCAAAGTTCAGCAAATGCGAATTTTGGTTGATGGAAGTCGGATTTCTTGGACATGTTATATCAGGAGAAGGAATAGCAGTAAACCCCTCCAAGGTTGAAACCGTCACTGAATGGAAGGCACCCACCTCAGTCAGAGAGATTCACAGTTTTCTTGGACTTGCAGGATATTACCGGAGGTTTATTGAGAATTTCTCCAAGATCGTGAAGCCCATGATAGAGTTATTGAAGAAAGACACTAAGTTTGTTTGGACCGACAAATGTGAGGCCTGTTTCCAGGAGCTAAAGAAACGTTTGGTCACAGCCTCAGTGCTAATTCTTCCGAATATACACAAGGATTCCCAAGTATATTGAGACGCTTCTCGTCAGGGACTTGGAGATGTTCTTATGCAAGAAGGAAGAGTTGTTTCATATGCGTCACGTCAACTTCGACCTCATGAGCGGAATTATGCTACACATGATTTGGAGTTAGCAGCCGTAGTGCACGCTCTCAAGACCTGGAGACATTTTCTTATTGGAAATAGGTGTGATGTTTACACAGATCACAAGAGTTTGAAATACATCTTCACGTAGAAGGAGTTGAACCTCTTGCAGAGAAGATGGTTGGAGCTCATAAAGAATTATGATATGAAATTGCACTATCACCCAGGAAAGGCCAATGTTGTGGCAGATGCATTGAGCCGCAAGAGCTACATCAATACCCTCACAGCAGGAGGATTTCCTCAACAATTAGTTGATGATCTCAGAGATCTTCGATTGGAGATAGTACCGTGAGGTTTTGTTGCCGCAGTGGAAATTCAATCCACTTTGTTGGGAAAGATCCGAGAATCCCAAAAGTTAGACAAAGGTATTGCGGAGATAAAGGGAAGGATGAACCAAGGAAAGGCAGAAGGATTTCGTGAGGATGAACATGGAACCTTATGGTTTGAGCAGCGTATATACATGCCAAATGACCCAGAGATCAAGAAATTGATTCTTCAGGAGGCTCATGATTTGCCTTATTCAATACACCCTGGCAATAGCAAGATGTATTTGGACTTGAAGGAAAGTTTCTGGTGGACAAGTATGAAGAAGGATATTGCCGAGTATGTCGCAGTATGTGACGTATGTCCGAGGGTTAAGGCAGAGCACCAGAAACCAGCAGGATTACTTCAGCCTGTGCCGATACCAGATTGGAAGTGGGACAAGCTTGGCATGGACTTCATTATAGGATTACCCAGGACCCGATCAGGCTAATATTCTATTTGGGTAGTGGTTGATTGCTTGACTAAGGTAGCTCACTTCATCCCCGTGAAATCCACATATACAAGTGCTAAGTTAGCCAAGATATACACGACCAGGATCGTATGTCTCCATGGAGTTTCGAGGACCATCGTATCAGATAGAGGAACACAACTTACCTCAAAGTTTTGGCATCAGTTACATGAAACTTTGGGTACCAGGCTGGAGTTCAGTACAACTTTCCATCCGTAGATAGATGGGCAGACGAGAGAGTCAATCAGATTCTGGAGGACACGTTGAGAGCTTATGCGCTAGATTATGGATCTAGTTGGGATGATAATTTGCCTTACGCAGAGTTCTCATAGAACAACAGCTATCAAGCTAGTTTGAAAATGGCCCCTTTCGAAGCTTTGTACGGAAGGAGGTCCATGACACCATTGATGTGGGATGAAGTTGGAGACCGTAAATTATTTGGACCAGATTTAATTAGAGATTCAGAGGAGAAAGTCAAGCTGATCCGCGACAGACTCAAGGTAGCCCAATCCAGACAGAAGAGTTATGCCGATACTAAACGCAAGGAGGTAACCTATGAAGTCAGAAATAGAGCATACCTACGTGTGTCGCCACTTCGAGGAGTTAAACGATTTGGAGTCAAAGGAAAGTTAGCACCACGGTTTGTGGGGCCATACAGAGTTTTAGAACGATGGGTGAAGTTGCCTACAAGTTGGAATTACCAGAAGCCTTGTCAGGAGTTCATGATGTGTTTCACGTTTCCCAGTTGAAGAAGTGCCATGCAGAGATGGCCGATATTCCTTTGAGAGATACAGTGCCACTAGAGGACATACAGTTGGATAGTGAGCTGACCTATGAGGAGAAGCCCATTAAGATTCTCGAGACTGCAAGCAGGGTTACCCGCAGCAAGGTCATCAAGTTTTGCAAGGTTCAGTGGAGTCATCATACTGAGGAAGAAGCCACCTGGGAACGAGAAGAAGACCTCCAACAGGACCACCCACACCTTTTTGCTAGCCAACCCGAATCTTGAGGGCGAGATTCATCTTAAGGGGATAGGTTTGTAACATCCCAATTTTCAATTTGGATGTTTATAATAGATCATTCATATGCATCCATGATTTATGCATTTTTGCCCCATTTGTTTTATTTGATTTTTGATCCAAGGAACTTTGAGCAACTCAAGGACGAAAAGAGAGAGTTGGAAGTTTCCCTAAAAACCAATTTTGAATTTTTTTTTCAAAGTTGGGAGTTTGAATCAAATTCGGTTTCACCAAAAAAATCATTTCCTTTATATCAAAAATAAAATAAGGAGAGAAGATAAAATGACTTCTTCAAAATCAGAAAAGAAAATATTGGAAACTGAATTTGGAACCAAAATATGTTTGTTGATTTTTATTTGCAATTTATTTTAGTAGCAAAGCAAAAAGTTTATTTTTGAAAATTTGCATTTTAGGCCGGATAAAAGTTCGCAAGGTCATATATAAGACCATATTACTATGTGAATTTTCTGGGAATTCTTAGACTTATTTTCATTTGTCTTTTGGTGCTTCAATGCTGCTATAAAAAATGTTTAAAAAAATGCAGTCCAGTAGGCCCATGCTGAGGCGCTATCTTCTTCCTTTCAACGTTACAAAACACACGCAGGCAGCACCCCACCCCTCCCATCCTCTCCCTTGCTCCAAAACCGCTCTGAATCGGTTCCCCTCAACTCCCTCTACCTTTTCCCCTTCACTAGTGCACCTTAATTCCTCCTCCAATGGACATTAGAAGCCCAAGTAATAGCCACCATTAACATCATAAAGACGGCAACGCTGAGCTCATCTCCATACCTCCCTAAGCCCTATATAAAGCACCCCTGGGAGCCCCTCTCACCCCTCGTCCGAAGCCCTCTCTTTCTGGAGTTTTCCCCCCTCCCTAACCTCGCCAATTGCTCGCCGGAGTTCGTGAATTCCGGCGACCTCTCACCGTGCGTACAGGAAGCAATCTACAACCACAACTTGTGCAAGTGGTTCACCTCATCGTCCTCTACATCATTCCGCATGCGTCCTTCGCCGAAGCACACCGGAGCCACCTTCTTCCTCGTCTCCGGCGACAAGTCCGGTGAGCACCCAGCCAGCGAATCACAGAGCGCCACTTGTCCCTGGCCGAATTTTTTTCTTTTTCAAGATTTTTTCCAAATTCAGATTCTTTACCAAATCTTTTTTCTTGTATATCTTTTAGTCTATAGATCCGATTTAGTTGATTCTTTTTCCTACTAGTTCATAGAAATCCCATCTATCCAGAGAACCAAACGAAAAATATTTTTGAAAATTTTAAAATTTGAATTCAAACATATCTGAATTCAAACTTCGTTAGGCCGTATCTCGAGTTTCATAACTCCGTTTTAGGTGATTATTTTTGCAAATCGAAGCTCGTAACATGTACTTCCCGTTAAAACCAAAACCATTTATTTTGGTTGGTGTAAAAATTGCATTCTGTACAAAAAATTTAATTGGTTGTTTTTAAAGTTTTCCGAAGTCCTCTCTTTGTTTTGTTTTTGATTCTTTGCTTGTATGCTTATGTATGTTATTGGTTGCTTACGCTAGATCATCCGGAATGCATTAGTTTAACCCAGTTTTTACTATGCATTAGTTTAACCCTTTAAGATTGCATGAGTAGGATTGGGAACATGTGGTTATGCTATGTAGTTCATGTGGTAGGAACCTATGACCTTTGATCACCCCGAGAATTTTTGTTATGTCATATATTGCTTAGCCATGCTCGTAGACAGGGATTGGTATGTGTGATCCATGCAAGTTGTGAGAGATAATAATTTTGGGACAACATAAGGTGGCAACTTTAATACACATCTGGGTGGATTGTCTGGGGCACCTGGAGTAACCAGTGCTTGCCCAAGGGGAATCCCGGAGTACCCGTGTGATTACCCTAGGTCCCCCACCCAGGCTTAAAGGGATCATAAGATATTTCATGCCTAGAAACTTCCGTGTGCAGCCACGAGCCTTTATGGGCTCTGACATAGTTGAGTAAGTTGTGTGACCTATTTCCGCGGTAGACTAGCTGATGTAGGGGAAAGTAGGTGTACCGGTCTACCCAGGGTTAAAGGGAAACGCTTCTGAAAGGCTGTGTCTCGATATTCCGATCATGGAGGTGGTCGAGTCTTGTGGGGAAAAGTGCGCAAACCTCTGTAGAGTGCACAAACTAATCATTATTAGTCGTATCCCCGGTTATGGACAACTTGAGTATCTAGAAGTGAATTATTGGTTGATCTCATCACTCTTTTAATTAAATTATTGGGTTGCTAATAACTTGGGAATTTTGGGTTTTAGTTGGAGGAACCTTCTTAGTTATGGCATTTTAAATTAGTAGTAATAAAAAAATTATTCGTTTGTTGTAGGGTAAATTTTGCTTTATGCAAAAATTAAACTTAGAGCCTCGACCAGCTAAATTTGCATATAGAGATAGTTTTTGTTCCATTATTATTCTATGGTGTGAAATTGCCAGCAGATTCCATGTGCTGACCTACACGGCTGCAACATCTCATGTTGCAGACTTTTCCGACAAAGATTAAAGGTGCGATAGGTCGTTGTTCTACACTCAGTTTTCCGTGGAGTTGGATGGACTCATTTACCTTCAATGCTTCTGCAGTTATTTTTATTTAGATGGCCTTTGGACATATTATTGTAATAAATACTCTATTGAAGACCTTGATGTAATAAAGTGTGTGATTGAACTCTGTTATAATTCCTTGAGTAATGTGTGTGTCAGCATACCGATCCAGGGATGACACTTAAGCACAAAGACTTCGATCCATTTGGGTCAGGTCGCTACATAAATAATCAGAATTTATCACGCTTGTGTTGAAAATGAAAATTATTTTCCTGAGCGCAAAAGTTTCTATTTTTCAGCAAGATCAAATCAACTATCACCGTAAGCCATCCTAAAGGTCTTACTTGGCACAAACACTAATTAAAACACAAAGCCACATATAACCAGAGGCTAGATGAATTATTTAATGCAAAACAGAACCTAAAAAGAAAAAACAAAAAATAAAATTGGGTTGCTTCCCAACAAGCGCTATTGTTTAACGCCCTTATCTAGGCATAAAAACATGGATAGATCTAGGTATAATCATAATAATGGTAAGGCAAATCTTGAAAACTCATCTCATACTCCCTTCGTTCAGTAGCAAGTTTTCTCTTTGGTAAGAAAAAGTAATCAAAAGGGCTAAATTTAATGGGATAGGAATACCCAAGATCAAGTTCGGGAGGAGTTGGTTCCTCCTTCGGCCCCTCATATTGTATAACCAACTCATCATTATAAGCATTATTTTGGTAGAAAGTCATGAGCTTGTGTCCAGGAGAGAAACCCAATCTGTTGTTTTCTATAGCAAAATTAGCATTAAGCTCGGAAATATTATCAACTAAAACATCGGTAGGGACCCTCTTTCTTAAATTTTCATTATAAGCATCATGATCTAAAGATCGTAAACGCATTATGTCCTCTTGATTAAAGAGAATTCCCTCTATGGGAGGACGACCACCATCAAATTTATAATGCGCGAAAATTTCACTAGCTTCTTTCATAATAATCTAAACTCATGTGCTAGAAATATAGTGGTGGCGCGCTTAACCGAAGAATGCTCAATATTAGAAAAATCTAGAAAAATCCTTTGTATGGATGGATGTATGTGAACAAATTGTCTTTCAAGTTCAACCACGAGCAAGGTTATAACATCTGCAAGACTACTAGTTTTATGGAGAATAGATCCACCCAAAGTGGGAAGCGCACCGGCACAAGTAAAGAAATCTTGAATAACCCCTTTTCTAATAATATTGTCGCTACCCGTGTGAGGTTTTTTAGTGTGAAAGATAGTAGATTCTTCATGAGGATTGGTATTAACACAAGCATCAAAGTTTCCCCCATTGTTACTACTCTCCATTTCAACGATAACCTCCCCAGATTCAGACATGGTGGAAGCAAACAAATCAAGCAATCTGAAAGCAAACGAAGAAGACAAATGGAAGAGGGGCGAAGAAAAGACAAAACTTCTCAAAAATCATTTTAGAAGTGGGGGAGAGGAAAATGAGAGGCGAATGGCGAATAATGTAATGCAAGAGATGAGAATTTATGATGGGCACTTGGTATGTCTTCACTTGGCGTAGATCTCCCTAGCAACGGGGCCAGAAATTCTCCCTGATACTTCTTGAGTTTGCGTTGGTTTTTCCCTTGAAGAGGAAAGGGTGATGCAGCAAAGTAGAGATAAGTATTTCCCTCAGTTTGAGAACCAAGGTATCAATCCAGTAGGAGACCACGCACAAATCTCCAAATACCTGCACAAACAAACATACAACTTGCACCCACTGCAATAAAGGGGTTGTTAATCCCTTCACAGTTATTTGCAAAGGTGAGATTTGATAGAGATAGATAAACGGTGAAGTCAATATTTTTGGTATTTTTGGAGAATAGATCGGAAAGTAAAAGATTGCAAAAATAGTAAATCGGAAACTAATATGATAGATCGGAAACTTATATGATGCAAAATAGACCCAAGGGCCATAGGTTTCACTAGAGGCTTCTCCCAAGATAGCAAATAATACGGTGGGTGAAAAAATTACTGTCGAGCAATTGATAGAAAAGCGCAAAGTTGTGACGATATCTAAGGCAATTATCATGAATATAGGCATCACGCCCATGTCAAGTTGACCGAAATGATTCTGCATCTTCTACTAGTACTCGAATCGACTGCTATTCATCATGCATCTAGAGTATTAAGTTCATAAAGAACAGAGTAATGCATTAAGCAAGATGACATGATGTAGAGGGATTAACTCAAGCAATATGATGAAAACCCCAACTTTTTATCCTCGATGGCAACAATACAATACGTGCCTTGTTGCCCCTACTGTCACTGGGAAAGGACACCGCAAGATTGAACCCAAAGCTAAGCACTTCTCCCATTGCAAGAAAAACCAATCTAGTTGGCCAAACCAAACCGATAATTCGAAGAGAATTACAAAGATATAAAATCATGCATAAAATAATTCAAAGGAGATTCAAATAATATTCATAGATAAGATGATCATACACAATTCATCTGAGGTAAAGTACTCACGCTTCATCAGAAGGGTAATACAGTTGATGTAGAAGCCCTTCGTGATCGAATCCCCATCCGGCAGTGTCGGTGTACTAGAGTAGGGGTACCCTATTACCCCGAACTCGTGCATGGGCAGTTGCAGCGCCCCGCGGCAAGGCTTGCCGGGTTACCGCCAGGACCCTCCGTGGTTCCCTTGAAGACCATTCAAGAACAAAGTATTCAAATCAAAGCCCCGGCAAGAGGAACTTGCCGGGAAGGCCAACCAAGGCCCCGGCAAGAGGAGCTTGCCGGGAAGAGACAAGACCCCGGCAAGAGGAGCTTGCCGGGAAGGCCACTCAAGACATACCAAGAAGGCTTGCCGCGACGCGCCCTACGTCCCGGCAAGAACCGGCGAGCGACAAGCTTCCAGACGCGACAAGACGACGACCGCGGCAAGGAGCATGCCGCGGGAAACCCCCACTTCGTGCCCGCGCTCCAGCTCACCTGCTAACGTGTCGCTCTGGGCTCTCCCAGAGCGCACGTGGCGGGAGGCCGTGCAGCTAGGGGTACGTGGTGGGAAACGGAGATGAAGAGAAGCCCATCGTGGCAAACGGTGGCACTCCTAACGGTCACCTTTTGCACTGTTTAGGAGACTCAGACAGGCATTTAATGCCTTTGTCCCCTGCCGTCAGAGTTAGGTAGGGCGCACTGTATCCACAGTAGCGGTAGCTGCACCTACTGCATCCTTTTCCATTTTTACCCTTCTTGTCTACGTTGCCCCCTGTCGGTGACCCCTTGAGAGTATAAAAGGAGGCCCAAGCGCAACGTAGAGAAGGGTTCAGAGAATTCAGAGGCTTGAGCAGTTCGGCTCGTTCAACACCAGGAACACTCTCAAGCTCAGTCTGGCAGCGTCCATCGCTCCTGAGCAAGAATCCAATATACACAAACAAGCAGCAGTAGGGTTTTACGCATCCGTGCAGCCCGAAGCTGGGTAAAATCGCCCGCGTGCACTGCCTCGATCTGCTCTTTGTGCGCTCTCCGCCCCCCACCGAACCGAAAAGGGGCCCTGTCCCCATAGGTGTTGGCGGGAATCAGCATCGCCCCCGACATCTCTGGCGCGCCAGGTAGGGGGCATCGAGATCGTGCGAACCCGATCCGGCGTGCACGCAAGCTAAATCTTCATCGTCATGGCTCGCAAGGAGCGGGCGAGCAAAAGAACGACGCCAGTACGGCAACAGAAAAAGCTAAGTCATGCAAAACTTTAGATATTTCCTTTCTATATAAGGTTATCCGCCTCGGAGATCTTGTTCTTTGTACGAAAAACCTGTGCGCGGAGGAATCAACTCATAGCTAGTCGCGCCCTTACTTTGTTTCGAGTCCGCTCAACAACTTAAGTGAGCTGCTAGCACCCTTACTTTGCTTCGAGTCCGCTCAGCAACTTAAGTGAGCTGCTAGCGCCGTTACTTTGTTTCGAGTCCGCTCAACAACTTAAGCGAGCTGCAACTAGTTGCGACAAGATTACTTGTCGGTAGCGACCCCGCCAGCAGGCTGCTGAAGTTCCGCACTCGGCGCTCGCGGCAAGGGTGCCTGCACCGGCAAGTTTCCCTAGAAAGCGTAGGGTGGACGTACAAAGAAGGGTTGAACAAGAAGATAGCATGCGCTATTTATTTGAGATTTCTGCATAGACCTGTATGCCGAGGAGCCTTCTCGGGGCTAGTTGCGCTCCATGATTGCCTCGAGTCCGCTCGGCAACTTGTGCGGTTGCGCTAGAACCAGTAAACCTTTCCGGGAGGCGTTGTTCCCGAATAGCCGCTAAGGGCCCGTTCCCTCAAGCGCTACTGGCTGGATCGTACGCACCGGAAAGCATTCCAGCAGGCATAGGGAATATGTAGCGAAAAGTCGAAATTCGCAAGCAAGTTGAGTGCACTTCGGATGCTAATCACTTGCTATGTTTGAACGCAGTTATGGCCCGGGGGCTGGCAATGCCCTTAGGGCCAATCTTTTCGGCATCAAGAATGACGAAGTTCTTCGCCATAAGCCTTTCCGGCAACGATCTTGCCGGGAGCCGGTGTCAAGAACAACGAAGTTCTTCGCCATAAGCCTTTCCGGCAACGATCTTGCCGGGAGCCGGTGTCAAGAACAACGAAGTTCTTCACCAAAAGCCTTCCTGGCAATCAGCTTGCTGGAAGCCGACATCGAGAACGTCAAAGTTCTCTGCTGAAGATAAAAGCCTTCCTGGCAATCAGCTTGCCGGAAGCCGGCATCGAGAACGTCAAAGTTCTCTGCTGACGATAAAAGCCTTCCTGGCAACCAGCTTGCCGGAAGCCGGCATCGAGAACGTCAAAGTTCTCTGCTGAAGATAAAAGCCTTCCTGGCAATCAGCTTGCCGGAAGCCGGCATCGAGAACGTCAAAGTTCTCTGCTGAAGATAAAAGCCTTCCTGGCAACCAGCTTGCCGGAAGCCGGCATCGAGAACGTCAAAGTTCTCTGCTGAAGATAAAAGCCTTCCTGGCAATCAGCTTGCCGGAAGCCGGCATCGAGAACGTCAAAGTTCTCTGCTGAAGATAAAAGCCTTCCTGGCAATCAGCTTGCCGGAAGCCGGCATCGAGAACGTCGAAGTTCTCTGCTGAAGATAAAAGCCTTCCTGGCAACCAGCTTGCCGGAAGCCGGCATCGAGAACGTCAAAGTTCTCTGCTGAAGATAAAAGCCTTCCTGGCCACCAGCTTGCCGGAAGCCGGCATCGAGAACGTCAAAGTTCTCTGCTGAAGATAAAAGCCTTCCTGGCAACCAGCTTGCCGGAAGCCGGCATCGAGAACGACGAAGTTCTCTGCTGAAGATAAGAGCCTTCCCGACAAGCCAGTATCGTCGGGGGCTGTGAGTGCCAAGAATCGTCCACGGCAAACCAGAGTTGCCGAGGGCTGCGCTATCAGATAAGTCTTTCATCCCTCATCATGCATCCTCTTATGGACTGGGGAATGCGAAACCACGTTTCTTCCCGGAAACTGCCGTGCTCCCTTGACTCTAGGCCCTGGGGCTCGTTCTCGGGGCCAAGTTTGGTCGTAGTCGCGGCAGCAAGGGGATGAAGCGAGGAGACCGCACCCACCTCGTTCCTGCCTCCGTCAAAAGCGTGAGAAAGGTCGAGCGACGTGGGAAGGCGGCAGGGTCTGTTGCCGGGAGATGAAATGTCTGTCCGAGGGATACCAAGGATTTGCTCCTTGGCGTGGGTTTAACTCGCGAGACAAATAACCCGGCAAGCATCCCCTTTCATTAAAAAACATCCCACTCAGGTACAGTCCATAAAGGATGAAAAACATGAAACAGAGGATTACAGATTTTAGATACAGCTAAGGCCCGAAGGCTTACAAATTAAAAAGATAAGATGCCCGTGATCCCTTTCCTGTCCCCCTTTTCAGGAGGCAGGTCAAGGAGGCGAAAAGGGCAAAAGGAGTGCCTAGGCGAGCTACGGGTGCCAGAAGACACCAAAGGAACATCCCGGGGGCCGTCCGAAGGCTGGACGGCGACGGCGACGCTGGAAGCGGGGCTCGAAGATGGGGCGGCGGGACGTTAGCACGCTGTCGAGGGCACCACGCCCTCGTACTCCAGCTTGACGGCCTTGTCGCCTGCCCTCTTCCCCTTCCGCGGCCTCCCTACGCCAGCCGCCCAAGGAGACGACCCCGGGGAGTTCAAGAAGCCGGCGACCCGGATGATGGAGTCGCCGGTGCCGCGCAAGGCGGCGCCCGACGCCTAGTCGGACCCGCTACTCCGCCGCCCGCTACCCTCGTCGTCGCTGTCGCTCCCCTCCTCGTCGCTCTCGCTCGAGGAGGAGCCTTCCCTGTCGGAGGAGCTATCCACGCAGCACTTCACCCGAGTGCCGAAGCACCCGAAGGCCTTGACGGAGAGGAGATCGCCCTCCATCAACTTAAAATGGAGGGTAAACCCCTCCGTCAAGCTGTGGATGCGGGCGAACGTCTTCCACCCTCGATCAAGATACATCACATTAGGGGCTGGGAATGCAATGCGGACTCGCGTGCCGCTGATCCCACAGCCCCTCATGTGTAGTCTCAGCGTCTCGGGCGGCTCCACTTCCATCGCGCGCGCAAACGGGGCTGGAAGCCGGAGGCGACGACGAGGCGCCCGGCGCAGCCTGACGAAGAACTCGCAAGGGTCGTCCCCTATATGGACTGCCGTGGGGGGAAGAGCCGCCGGCGGAGGTGAAGCTGACGCGCCGCCCCGTCCGCCTCTTCCCCGAGCGCCTCGACCTCGTCCGCGACCTCGTCCCCTTCCTCTTCCCCTCAAGACTGGCTCAGCCACCACGGGCACAGAAGAGGGAGAGAGGCGCTGTCTGGTGGCGACCCTCGCCGCCACCGATGAAGGGCCTGGGTTCCCTTTCTCCATGGCAGATGAGAGAAAGGGGAGCAGAAGCTGAAGAAAGGAGAAGATGAGAGAGTGCGGGTTTCCATGCTCCCGTCCCGCTCTTTATAAAGGAGCGAGGTGGGGGCTCGGCCGCCCCGCTCAGCGAATCAAGGCACGGGAAGGGCAGGGAGTCGGGGCCAACCCGCTCGCGACGGCCCAGTTTCCCAATCCACCGTCCGTGACCTCAAGCGCATGGGAGCCGCGTGGCGGGGATGCAGAACTAAGGCGACAGATGAGGCGGCGTCGCTCCGCCCCGTGAATGCGGGGAGTGGACGTCCCGAAAACCGCGCACCGGCCCCGTCCAGTAAATGCACCACGCCCTCACACCTACCTCCGTTTAAGGAGGAGGGCGTGAATCGTCCCCATCATCGTGGCCTGACGCATGCTCGGGGGGGCTTAGCCCCACGCACGCCACCCACGATCTCGACGTCGCGTTTGACGTGTGCCGTTCTGGGCGTGCGCGGTGGGAGCGGAGTTAGATTCGGCATGACCTAGGCCGTGCGTGCCCGTGCACTGTTTTGGGCATGGCCCAACAGCGCTCGGCACCGTGTATGGCCCAGGCCCGGGGGCTCCTGTCGGTGTACTAGAGTAGGGGTACCCTATTACCCCGAACTCGTGCACGGGCAGTTGCAGCGCCCCGCGGCAAGGCTTGCCGGGTTACGGCCAGGACCCTCCGTGGTTCCCTTGAAGACCATTCAAGAACAAAGTATTCAAATCAAAGCCCCGGCAAGAGGAACTTGCTGGGAAGGCCAACCAAGGCCCCGGCAAGAGGAGCTTGCCGGGAAGAGACAAGACCCCGGCAAGAGGAGCTTGCCGGGAAGGCCACTCAAGACATACCAAGAAGGCTTGCCGCGACGCGCCCTACGTCCCGGCAAGAACCGGCGAGCGACAAGCTTCCAGACGCGACAAGACGACGGCCGCGGCAAGGAGCATGCCGCGGGAAACCCCCACTTCGTGCCCGCGCTCCAGCTCACCTGCTAACGTGTTGCTCTGGGACTCTCCCAGATCGCACGTGGCGGGAGGCCGTGCAGCTAGGGGTACGTGGTGGGAAACGGAGATGAAGAGAAGCCCATCGTGGCAAACGGTGGCACTCCTAACGGTCACCTTTTGCACTGTTTAGGAGACTCAGGCAGGCATTTAATGCCTTTGTCCCCTGCCGTCAGAGTTAGGTAGGGCGCACTGTATCCATAGTAGCGGTAGCTGCACCTACCGCATCCTTTTCCATTTTTACCCTTCTTGTCTACGTTGCCCCCTGTCGGTGACCCCTTGAGAGTATAAAAGGAGGCCCAAGCGCAACGTAGAGAAGGGTTTAGAGAATTCAGAGGCTCGAGCAGTTCGGCTCGTTCAACACCAGGAACACTCTCAAGCTCAGTCTGGCAGCGTCCATCGCTCCTGAGCAAGAATCCAATATACACAAACAAGCAGCAGTAGGGTTTTACGCATCCGTGCGGCCCGAAGCTGGGTAAAATCGCCCGCGTGCACTGCCTCGATCCGCTCTTTGTGCGCTCTCCGCCCCCCACCAAACCGAAAAGGGGCCCTGTCCCCATAGGTGTTGGCGGGAATCAGCATCGCCCCTGACAGGCAGGGTGCCAGAAAAGGTCCTTAGATGGGATCTCACGGGTACAGAAGGTTGCGGCAGTGGAAAAGTGTTTTCGTGGAAGCCTCTGGTGGTTTGGGTATATATGGGAATATAGAGGCGAAAGAATTAGTTCAGGAGGTGCCCGAGGGGTCCACAAGGGTGGGCGGCGTGCCCTCCATCCTTGTGACCGCCTCGTGGCTCCTCCAACTTCATCTCTAAGTCTCCTGGTAGTCTTCCGGTCCAAGAAAAATCATTGTGAAGGTTTTATTCGGTTTGGCTCCATTTGGTATTCCTTTTCTGCGAAACTCAAAAACAGGGGAAAAGTAGGAACTGGCACTGGGCTCTAGGTTAATAGGTTAGTCCCAAAAAATAATATAAAATAGCATATTAATGCATATAAAACATCCAAAACATATAATATAATAGCATGGAACAATCATAAATTGTAGATACATTGGAGACATATCAGTTAACTAAGATGAGACTTTCTCACCCATAGTGATGCTTAAGTCTGTCGGAATCATGTTAGCAATTGACTCATTTTATGAATATGAAAGCTGGCAAATGGACGTCAAAACTACATTCTTTAATGGATTTCTTAAAGAAGAGTTGTATATGATGCAACCAAAAGGTTTTGTCGATCCTAAAGGTGCTAACAAAGTGTGCAAGCTCCAGTGATCCATTTATGGACTGGTGCAAGCATCTCGGAGTTGGAATGTACGCATTGATGTTGTGATCAAAGCATATGGTTTACTTATGGAGAAACCTGTATTTACAAGAAAGTGAGTGGGAGCTCTATAGCATTTCTAGTGTTATACGTGGATGACATATTACTGATTGGAAATGATATAGAATTTCTAGATAGCATAAAAGGATATTTGAATAAGAATTTTTCAATGAAAGACCTTGATGAAGCTGCTTATATATTGGGCATCAAGATCTATAGGGATAGATCAAGACGTTTGATAGGACTTTCACAAAGCACATACCTTGACAAAGTTCTGAAGAAGTTCAAAATGGAAAAGTCTAAGAAAGGGTTCTTGCATGTGTTGCAAGGTGTGAAATTGAGTCAGACTCAAAGCTCGACCATGATAGAAGATTGAGAGAGAATGAAAGTCATTCCCTATGTCTTAGCCATAGGTTCTATTATGTATGCCATGCTGTGTACCAGACCTGATGTGTGCCTTGCCATAAATTTGGCAGGGAGCTACCAAAGTAATCCAGGAGTGGATCACTGGACAGTGGTCAAGAATATCCTGAAGTACCTGAAAAGGACCAAGGATATGTTTCTCGTTTCTGGAGGTGACTGATACGTCTCCAACGTATCTATAATTTTTTATTGTTCCATGCTATTATATTATCTGTTTTGGATGTTTATGGGCTTTATTATACACTATTATATTATATTATATTTGGGACTAACCTATTAACCGGAGGCCTAGCCCAAATTGTTGTTTTCTTGCATATTTCAGTGTTTTGAAGAAAAGGAATATCAAACGGAGTCCAAACGGAATGAAACCTTCGGGAGAGTTATTTTTGGAACGGAAGCAATCCAGGAGACTTGGAATAGATGTCAGGGAAGCTTTGAGGTGGCCACGAGCCAGGGAGGTGCGCCTGCCCCCTGGACGCGCCCCCACCCTCGTGGGCCCCTCGTGGCTCCCCTGACCGACTTCTTTCACCTATATATATCAATACACCCTAAAAACATCGAGGAGCACAATAGATCGGGAGTTTGGCCGCCAGAAGCCTCCTTAGCCACCAAAAACCAATTTAGACCCGTTCCGGCACCCTGCCGGAGGGGGGGAATCCCTCTCCGGTGGCCATCTTCATCATCCCAGCGCTCTCCATGACAAGGAGGGAGTAGTTCACCCTCGGGGCTGAGGGTATGTACCAGTAGCTATGTGTTTGATCTCTCTCTCCCTCTCGTTTTCTTGAGGTGGTACGATCTTGATGTATCGCGAGATTTGCTATTATAGTTGGATATTATGATGTTTCTCCCGCTCTACTCTCTTGTGATGAATTGAGTTTTCCCTTTGAAGTTATCTTATCGGATTGAGTCTTTAAGGATTTGAGAACACTTGATGTATGTCTTGCATGTGCTTATCTGTGGTGACAATGGGATATCACGTGATCCACTTGATGTATGTTTTGGTGATCAACTTGCGAGTTCCGTGACCTCGTGAACTTATGCATAGGGGTTGGCACACGTTTTCGTCTTGATTCTCCGGTAGAAACTCTGGGGAACTCTTTGAAGTTCTTTGTGTTGGTTGAATACATGAATCTTAGATTGTGTGATGCATATCGTATAATCATACCCACGTATACTTGAGGTGACATTGGAGTATCTAGGTGACATTAGGGTTTTGGTTGATTTGTGTCTTAAGGTGTTATTCTAGTACGAAGTCTATGATAGATCGGTCAGAAAGGATAAATTTGAGGTGGTTTCGTACCCTACCATAATCTCTTCGTTTGTTCTCCGCTATTAGTGACTTTGGAGTGACTCTTTGTTGCATGTTGAGGGATAGTTATATGATCCAATTATGTTATTATTGTTGAGAGGACTTGCACTAGTGAAAGTATGAACCCTAGGCCTTGTTTCCTAGCATTGCAATACCGTTTGTGCTCACTTTTATCATTAGTTACCTTGCTGTTTTTATATTTTCAGATTACAAAAACCTATATCTACTATCCATATTGCACTTGTATCACCATCTCTTCGTCGAACTAGTGCACCTATACAATTTACCATTATATTGGGTCTGTTGGGGACACAAGAGACTATTTGTTATTTGGTTGCAGGGTTGTTTGAGAGAGACCATCTTCATCCTATGCCTCCCATGAATCTTTTTGTTTCTTGTTTTATCACTAGTTTAGTTTATAAAAGAAAATTACAAAAAAATGGAATTGAGTTTGCCGCATACGCTTCAACTTTTGGCACTAAATCTTCAAATGATAAGCACAATTGCAATGTTGTTAGTATGAACTCCTTGAATATCCATAGTACTAATGATGATTTTACTAGTCATGATGAAAATGTCTCTTATAATCATGTCAACTTTTGTGGAGTGCATAGAGTTTGCAAGCATACACCAAATAGGGAAGATAGATTTTGCAAGAGGCATAAGTATTTGGAAACTAAGTGGTTGCAAGAGAGGCTAGATGTTTGTGCTGAAAATTTAAAATTTCTTCACCATACTTGTGAACTTTGCAATGAATATGTTCATTTAAATCTCCGATGCAAATTGTTCCATGATCGTATCGTGTCCAAAAATTGTGATGATTTGATTTCCCTTGCACATCATAATGAACTTAGTTTGCTTTCGGGTTATGAAGATATGAAATGTATAACTAAGCATATTCCAGAATATAACCTTGAGAAGTTCCTCGATATTTATCTAGAAGAAATTTTTATGTATTGTGTGGTGAATTGCATTGAAAATCCTTATATTGCCAATTACATAAAAAAAGAAAACAAATAGAGGATAAAGAGAATACTAATGAAAGAGAAGAGGCTTCCCAATATCCTCCTATTATTTCTTATGATGAATCGGGTAGTGAGGAGGAGCCTTCTATTCAACCAATCTCATCAATAAAGAGCTCCAAAAAGAGGAATAAACCCACACATGATGTGAAGAAGAAAAAGAAAAGACGGAGAAGCAAAGGTAAAAAGGCATCCCACCCAAATGTGTTGCTTCTATTACTCATTGTGATGATGATAATTGCTATACTACTATTGGTGCTATCCATACTATTAATGATGAGAGTGATTATGCTTATGATATGAAAAGGCCCAAGCTTGGGGATGCTATGTTTGATGAGAATGACATGTTTGAGAATGTATTTGCTGCAATTAATGTTTGTCCCAAGCTTGGGTATGCTACGTTTGATGAAGATGATATCTTTAGTCTCCCAAGTTTCGATGAGCAAATTTATTATGATGATAGCATGCCTCCTATGTACGATGGTTATATTGATGAAAGTGGGTTTGCAAGATTGTCAACTTTAGGAAGTAATGATCCCACTATTTTGGAGGGTGTTTAATCTTATTTTGATAATTATGAAAGTGGATTTAGAGAGGTCATGACTTTATTTAGTAATGATTCCACTATCTTGGAAGAGGTTTCAATCGATTATGATGAGAACAAAGTTGCTACTTATGATGATTATTGTGATGATACTTATGCTATAAAAAGTAGAGATGATTATATTTATAAAACTTGTCATGATTATGATCACCCTTTTTCTGAAAATTACTCCTTTAATGTGTAAACAATTTATAGCATTCGAGTTTCTTATGATGCTCCCACTATTCTGAACAAGAATAATTTTCCTTATGCGGAGAGTAATAAAATTTCTATGCTTGTAGATCATGAAAAGAATGCTTTATGTGATAGTTATATTGTTAAATTCATTCATGATGATACTGAAAATTATTATGAGGGAGGAATATATGCTTGTAGGAGTTGCAATAATATCAAGTTTCCTCTATGTGTTGAAAATCTTGAAGTTATGCTTGTTTTACCTTCCTATTAAAGTTTATTCTTGTTCCCACAAGTTGTTTGCTCACAAAATCCCTATGCATAGGAAGTGGGTTGGACTTAAATGTGCTAGTCATATTCTTCATGATGCTCTCTTTATGTTACAATTCTTATCTTTTATGTGAGCATCATTGAAATCATCATGCCTAACTAGGGGCGTTAAATGATAGCGCTTGTTGGGAGGCAACCCAATTTTATTTTTGTTCCTTGCTTTTTGCTCCTGTTTAGTAATAAATAATTCATCTAGCCTCTGCTTAGATGTGGTTTTATGCTTATAATTAGTGTTTGTGCCAAGTAGAACCTTTGGGAAGACTTGGGGAAACTCTTTGCGATCTTGCTGTAAAAAACAAAAACTTTAGCACTCACGAGATTTGCTGCCATTTTCTAATGGAGAGTGATATTTAGTTAATTCTTATTTAAGATGATTAATAGATAAATTCCTCACGTCCAGCAATTTATTTTATAATTTTTGGGGTTCCAGAAGTTTGTGTTAGTTACAGATTACTACAGACTGTTCTGTTTTTGACAGATTCTGTTTTTCATGTGTTGTTTGCTTATTTTGACGAATCTATGGCTAGTAAAAGATTTTACAAACCATAGAGAAGTTGGAATACAGTAGGCTTAACACCAATATAAATAAAGAATTAGTTAATTGTAGTACCTTTAAGTTTTGTGTTGTGAAGTTTTCAAGTTTTGGGTAAAGATTTGATGGATTATGGAACAAGGAGTGGTAAGAGCCTAATATTGGGGATGCCCAAGGCACCCCAAGGTAAATCCAAGGACACCAAAAATCCTAATCTTGGGGATGCCCCGGAAGGCATCCCCTCTTTTGTCTTCGTTCATCGGTAACTTTACTTGGAGCTATATTTTTATTCGCCACATGATATGTGTTTTGCTTGGAGCGTCTTGTATGATTTGAGTCTTTGCTTTTTAGTTTACCACAATCATCCTTGCTGTACACACTTTTTGAGAGACACACACATGAATTAGAATTTATTAGAATACTCTATGTGCTTCACTTGTATCTTTTGAGCTATATAGTTTTTGCTCTAGTGCTTCACTTATATCTTTTAGAGCAAGGCGGTGGTTCTATTTTATAGAAATAATTGATCTCTCATGCTTCACTTATATTATTTTGAGAGTCCTTTAGAACAACATGGCAATAATAAAAATTTCATATAAGTGCATTGAATACTAAGAGAAGTTTGATACTTGATGATTGTTTTGAGATATGGAGATGGTGATATTAGAGTCGTGCTAGTTGAGTAGTCGTGAATTTAATAAATACTTGTGTTGAAGTTAGTGATTCCCGTAGCATGCACGTATGGTGAACCGTTATGTGATGAAGTCGGAGCATGATTTATTTATTGATTGTCTTCCTTATGAGTGGCGGTCGGGGATGAGCGATGGTCTTTTCCTACCAATCTATCCCCCTAGGAGCATGCGCGTAGTACTTTGTTTCGATTGGTGTTAAACCTACTATCCTTTTACCACACTTGTGCTTCAAAGTAGCACCATGATCCTCATGATAGAGAGTCTCCTATGTTGTCACTTTCATATACTAGTGGTAATCTTTCATTATAGAACTTGGCTTGTATATTCCAATGATGGGCTTCCTCAAAATGCCCTAGGTTTTCATGAGCAAGCGAGTTGGATGCACACCCACTTAGTTTCTTTTTGAGCTTTCATACACTTATAGCTCTAGTGCATCTGTTGCATGGCAATCCCTACTCACTCACATTGATATCAATTGATGGGCATCTCCATAGCCCGTTGATGCGCCTAGTTGATGTGAGACTATCTTCTTCTTTTTGTCTTCTCCACAACCACCATTCTATTCCACGTATAGTGTTATGTCCATGGCTCACGCACATGTATTGCGTGAAGATTGAAAAGTTTGAGAACATCAAAAGTATGAAACAATTGCTTGGCTTGTCATCGGGGTTGTGCATGATTTAAATATTTTGTGTGATGAAGATGGAGCATAGCCAGACTATATGATTTTGTAGGGATAGCTTTTTTTGGCCATGTTTTTTGAGAAGACATGATTACTTTGTTAGTATGCTTGAAGTATTATTATTTTTATGTCAATATTAAACTCTTGTCTTGAATCTTTCGGATCTGAATATTCTTGCCACAATAAATAGAATTACATGGATAAATATGTTAGGTAGCATTCCACATCAAAAAATCTATTTTTATCATTTACCTACTCGAGGACGAGCAGGAATTAAGCTTGGGGATGCTGATACGTCTCCAACGTATCTATAATTTTTTATTGTTCCATGCTATTATATTATCTATTTTGGATGTTTATGGGCTTTATTATATACTATTATGTTATTTTGGGACTAACCTATTAACTGGAGGCCCAGCCCAAATTGCTATTTTCTTGCCTATTTCAGTGTTTCGAAGAAAAGGAATATTGTCAGGACCCCGACTCGATGTCACATCGATCTAGCCGGTAACACCTCATATCACTTTGCGGCCTCATGCACGGTATCCCCACGGGTGTCGCCTTACCTTTGCCCGGGACCGTTTGCGCCTTTTGGCTCACGTATATGATAGTGTCGCTAGCATCCATATGATAAGGAGCCCGGGCTGACATGACTAGTCGTAAACCCAAAGTGGCACAGACTTACAGGGACAGGCATCCATGACCCAGCTTCGAACGTGTCGGTCATCAGCAAGTGGGTCCGGGCTGTAGCACTGGGCTAGCAGGACTCCGGTAAATCGGGCTGTAGCGGGCTAACAGGACTCCGGTACTCAAAGCGTGACATTTCCCTGAAGGGACAGACACAGGAACGAAGAAGGACACATGCCGGCCAGCCTAAGTGTCCCAGAGCAGTAGCAAGCTACCATGGCTCAGCGGTAACACTAGGAGACATTTCCCGGTAAGAGAGGCTACTAAAGATAAACAACTAGATAGTCAGATCCCACACATACCAAGCATTTCAATCATACACACAATATGCTCGATATGTGCAAATACAACGAAGCATCACAACATGACTCTACGACACAAGTACTTTATTTAAGGCTTAGGGAGCCAAACATAACATACACAAAGGTACGGGTCACACGACCCAGCATTCAAGTCATACAGTCATACAAACCAGCAGCGGAAGTAACTTGTCTGAGTACAGACAACTAGTAAAATAAAAGAGGCTTGGAAAGCCTGGCTATACTACGTGGTCCTTCACAAGCTCAGGGTCACCACCTGGGTCTTTAGCCTACTCGTTGATGTCAATGTCTACATAGAACCCATCAGAAGGGGTTGCAGCGTCTTCTGTAAAAATGTAAATTATAGCAACATGAGTACAAAGGTACTCAGCAAGACTTACATCAGATCCTACATACATGCATATTATCAAGAAGGGTTGGTGGAGTTATTGCAGCAAGCCAGCTTTGACTCTTGGCTAGACTATCCTACGATACCTCAACTTGAAATGGTTTTTCGCACACGAGTCCACTACTCACCACTTCAATACACTACCGAGGATCCGCCTCCGTCTTCCTACGGAAGAGCCATCCTCGGCACTCACACTTATCTTGAGGCTTTTAGTAGTTTCCATTTACTTGTCTATGAACTGTATAGGCAACCAAGTAGTCCTTTACCGCGGACGCGGCTATTCGAATAGATTATGATAACCCTGCAGGGGTGTACTTCTTCATACATGTTTCCACCACTTAGCGTCTGCACACGACATGTGCTCGGCAGACTTCAAGCGAAAGCCGACGTGGGTGTAGACCACGACCTACCTAAACACTTAAGCCTCTGGTCCAGGTTTATCGCCTATTCAGGTTCCATCCGCAGGGAGTCCGGCCGAGGTTTCCCATACGGCCCCGAACGATGTGAACAGGGTTCCCGAGATACCTAACGGGTATTCGGTACACCCGGCCACGTACCTACCGCATCACAGCCCACCCCTACGGTCAGCGCTGTCCACGGCCTCCAGTAGGCTACAAACACCAGAAACTACTTGCAACTCCTGGACAGAGAGCTAGGGTGAATAAGAAGTCGAGCGGGGTCATATTTCAGGGCCCAATGCATGGTAGTAGCTGTATCTTAAATCACACATACAGATCTCAGTGCTTAAGGTCGGCTTCAATGAAACAACCCACCATGTACTCCTACATGGCCTCTCATCGATACCTTTACCAAATCGTGTTCACCACACCACTCTCGTTACCGAGATAATCATTTCACTCTAGCCATCACCCAGATGAACCAGACCTGACACGACTCTAAGCATAGCAGGCATAGCAAGGTAGGAACAACACATACATATGGCTCAATCAACTCCTACACATGCTAGTGGGTTTCATCTAGTTACTGTGGCAATGACAGGTCATGCAGAGGAAATGGGTTCAACTACCGTAGCACACAGCAGTTTGAAACGCGTTGTCTTAATGCAGTAAACGAGAGCAGGAGCGAGAACATGGGATTGTATCGATATGATCAAATGGTTGGTTGCTTGCCTGATGGTTCGATGCACTGATACGATTCTTCGTTAGGGTATTCACGGTACTCCTCGGAGGCAGAACCTGTCGCAAAGGACACCGATACACAACCATCACCAAACAATGTGCAACAATATGATGCATGCATGAAACATGGCAATATGAGTGTGTTGGGCTAATGCAACTAAAACCAGAAGGGTTTGAACAAATTTGAATCAAAGATTCAAATTTCAAACTCAAACATGGCCTTTTAAAGTGCTTTTCCTTGTTCTGCTTAAAACATCAATTTAACTTGTTTGATCATGCATGAAAATAGTACAGATGGATAGATTGGATTTTTCTGATCATTTTTCATATATAATTTGTCTAATTTGGAGTTACAGAATAAAAGTTATGAATTTTTGAAGTTTAAATAATATTCTGGAATTTCCTGATTTAAATTAAATCTAGAAATATATATATATTGCGCCAGCATGACGTCAGCATGACGTCAGTGGTCAACTGCGGCTGGCTGGGGTCAAACCTGACGTGTGGGGTCCACACGTCAGTGACAGGGGGGTTAAACAGGGTTAAATTAATCCTAATTAGGAATTAGTGGCGCTGGGGCCCACTGGTCAGTGTCAGGGGGGTTAATTAAGCGGTGATTAGCACTAATCTGACCACCTGGCCGACGGGGCCCACGCGTCAGTGACCCTGGGGGGGTCAAACCCCAGGTCAAACAGGTCAAACCCACCGGCGACATGACGCCGGCGGGGCCCGAGACGGCGGCGCGATGCGGAAACGCGCTACAGGGCACGGGCGAGGCCGTGCTTGGGCTCGTTGGAGAGCCCTTGCTCCCGCGCGTCGAACGGTGGTGGTGGCCGTGCCTGTGGTGGCCGATACCGACGACGGCGACGACCGTGGCGGCTGCCGGAGCTCGGTTGAGCTCGGGGTCGAGGCTACAACGGCTGCGGAGATGCGGGGTTGGCACCTACGGCTTCTACGTGGTGCGGTGAGGACGTGGGTGTGCTCGGTTGGGCGCTACGGTGACTGTGGCCACGACGGCGACGAGGCACGGCGGCGGCGAGCTTCGGAGCTCAAGGGGGCGGCAGCTACAGGATGCTAGGGACGACGGGGCAAGGGGGAATCGGGTCAGTGGCTCACCGCGGAGCTGCAGGGATGGTTAGCAGGCTCGGGGACGTCCGGTAGCTCCCGATTCGACGGCGACGATCTCCGGTGGCCGAGGAGGGGAACGGCGACGTGGGCGGCGATGCAGGGCTTCCGGAGACCCGTGGATCGGTGGGGAGGAAGAGGGGGTCGAGGCGGAGCTCCTGAGCTCAGCGGAGGGGCGAGGGGTGGCCGGTGACGGCTGCTATGGCGAACGGCGGCGATGGTGGTGTTCGGCCGTGAGAGAGAGAGCGAGGGAGAGGAGGGAAGAACCGGGGAGAGTGAGAGAGAGCAGGGGGGAGGGCGTGGCGTCGTCCGGGGCATCGAGACGAGGAGGGGAGGGCAGGCAGGCAGGCGAGCAGGTGGCGTGGCGCGGTGGCGCGCGCGCGCGCCGGCCACACTCCCCTCCCTCTGTCGAGGACGAAGACGACAGAGGAGGGAAGCGGGCTGGGCCGCCTGCTGGCTGGGCCGGCCAGCTGGCTGGGCCGGAGGCGCCAGGTAAGAGGCCCAGGTAAGGTTCCCCTCTTTTATTTATTTCTGTTTTCTAATTTCTGACATTTGTTTTGATTTAAATAAAATATTAAATCATTTTATAACCTTATGCCAATTTTTGCAGGAGCTAGATATATTATTCCAGAGCTCCTTTATAAATGGCATAATATTTGGACATATATTAATATATATAATTAATATATTTCCAATGCAAATATTTATGCATTAATTCCAAATGCCCAAAATAAATACCTATGAGCTCTTGAAAATATTGGTTTGATTTTTATCTCTGTCCAATATTTTCAGAGAGCAACATGAGCATTTTCTTGGACCTTTTTGGAGAAATTTTTATTTGGATCATTTTCAAAAATGATTCTGAGGGTTCCACAAATCCCCATTTCAAATTAAATGGAATTTTAAACATGATGCACACACTCTGATGCATGACTAGCTAGGGTGTGACAAATATCAAACGAAGTCCAAACGGAATCAAACATTCGGGAGAGTTATTTTTGGAACGGAAGCAATCCAGGAGACTTGGAGTGGACGTTAGGGAAGCTTCGAGGTGGCCACGAGGCAGGGAGGCGCGCCTGCCACCCTGGGCGTGCCCCCTGTCGGTGTCAAAACCGGCGGATCTCGGGTAGGGAGTCCCGAACTGTGTGTCTAGGATCGATGGTTACAGGAGACGGGGGACACGATGTTTACCCAGGTTCGGGCCCTCTCTATGGAAGTAATACCCTACTTCCTGCTTGATTGATCTTGATGAATATGAGTATTACAAGAGTTGATCTACCACGAGATCGTAATGGCTAAACCCTAGAAGTCTAGCCTATATGGGTATGGTAATGAGTATATGTGGTGTCCTTTTCAGACTACCCCCTTCGGTTTATATAGACACCGAGAGGATCTAGGGTTTACATGGAGTCGGTTACATAAGAAGGAATCATTGGTCGCCAAGCTGGCCCCCACCCTCGTGGCTGGTGAGTGGCCCCCCTCTGGTGCTTCTTCGCTCAGTATTTTTTATATATTCTGAAAATAACTTTGGTGAAGTTTCAGGACTTTTGGAGCTGTGCAGAATAGGTCTCTAATATTTGCTCCTTTTCCAGCCCAGAATTCCAGCTGTCGGCATTCCCCCTCTTCATGTAAACCTTGTAAAATAAAAGATAAAAGGCATAAATATTGTGACATAATGTGTAATAATAGTCCATAATGCAAGAAATATCAATATAAAAGCATGATGCAAAATGGACGGATCAATGCATATATAATGATCATTGCTTGGATATCGTCATGATTATTTGAAGTTCTATCAATTGCCCAACAGTATTTTTTTACCCACCATTTGCTATTTTTCTCGAGAGAAGCCACTAGTGAAATCAACGGCCCCCGGGTCTCTTCTTTAATATATTTGCCTTTGCAATCTATTTTCCTTTGCTTTTATTTTCAGATCTATTAAACAAAAAATACAAAAATACCTTGCTGCACTTTATTTTATTTGGCGTTCGATCTATCAATTATTACAACTCTCTCACGCCTGCTTGCCAATTTCTGGCGCCATTACCTGAAAGAGATTGACAACCCCTTTAACACGTCGGGTTGTGAGTATTTATTACTTATGTGCAGGTGCTATTTATGTGCAGGTGCTATTTACGTAGTGTTGCTTGGTTCTCCTACTAGTTCGATAACCTTGGCCTCATCGCTGAGGGAAATACTTGCCGTTGCTGTGCTGCATCATCCCTTCCTGTTTAGGGAAATACTGACATAGTTCTAGAAGACATCAGTGGCCGCCTCGTGACTCCTTCGACTTCATCTCCAAGTCTCATGGTCCAAGAAAAATCATCGCGATGGTTTTATTCCGTTTGGACTCCGTTTGGTATTCCTTCTCTGCGAAACTCAAAAACAAGGAAAAAATAGGAACTGGTAGTGGGCTCTAGGTTAATAGGTTAGTCCCAAAAATAATATAGAATAGCATATGAATGCATATAAAACATCCAAAACAGATAATATAATAGCATGGAACAATCAAAACTTATAGATACACCAGAGGCGTATCAAGCATCCCCAAGCTTAATTCCCTCTCGTCCTCGAGTAGGTAAATGATAAAATCAGAATTTTTGATGTGGAATGCTACCTAACATATTTATCCATGTAATTTTCTTTATTGTGGCATGAATGTTCAGATCTGTAAGATTCAAAACAAAAATTTAATATTGACATAAATACAATAATACTTCAAGCATACTAACAAGGCAATTATGTCTTCTGAAAATAACATGGCCAAAGAAAGCTTATCCCTACAAAATCATTAAGTCTATCTATGCTCCATCTTCATCACATAAAATATTCAAATCATGCACAACCCCGATGACAATCCAAGCAATTGTTTCATACTTTTTGACGTTCTTAAACATTTTTAACTTTCACGCAATACATGAGCGTGGGCCATGGACATAGCACTATAGGTGGAATAGAAGGTGGTTGTGGAGAAGACAAAAAGAGGGAGATAGTCTCACATCAACTAGGCATATCAACGGGCTACGGAGATGCCCATCAATAGATATCAATGTGAGTGAGTAGGGATTGCCATGCAACGGATGCACTAGAGCTATAAGTTTATGAAAGCTAAAAAAGAAACTAAGTGGGTATGCATCCAACTTGCTTGCTCATGAAGACCTAGGGCATTTGAGGAAGCCCATCGTTGGAATATACAAGCCAAGTTCTATAATGAAAAATTCCCACTAGTATATGAAAGTGACTACATAGGAGACTCTCTATCGTGAAGATCATAGTGCTACTTTGAAGCACAAGTGTGGAAAAAAGGATAGTAACATTGCCTCTTCTCTCTTTTTCTCTCATTTTTTCTTTTTTGGGCCTTCTCTTGTTTGTATTTTGGCCTTCTCTTTTTTTCCTCGCATGGGACAATGCTCTAATAATGAAGATCATCACACTTTTATTTACTTACAACTCAAAAATTACAACTCATACTAGAACAAAATATGACTCTATATGAATGCCTCCGGCGGTGTACTAGGATGTGCAATGACCCAAGAGCAACATGTATAAAAAATGATGAAAGGTGGCTTTGCCACAAATACAATGTCAACTACATGATCATGCAAAGAAATATAACAGTGATGGAACGTGTCATAAAAAACTAAACGTGGAAAGTTGCATGGCAATATATCTCGAAATGGCTATGGAAATGCCATAATAGGTAGGTATGGTGGCTGTTTTGAGGAAGGTATATGGTGGGTTTATGGTACCGGCAAAAGTTGCGTGGCACTAGAGAGGCTAGCAATGCTGGAAGGGTGAGAGTGCGTATAATCCATGGACTCCACATTAGTCATAAAGAACTCACATACTTATTGCAAAAATCTATTAGTCATCGAAACAAAGTACTACGCGCATGCTCCAAGGGGGATAGATTGGTTGGAAAAGACAATTGCTCATCCCCGACCGCCACTCATAAGGAAGACAATCAAAAAATATCTCATGCTCCAACTTCGTTACATAACGATTCACCATAAGTGCATGCTACGGGACTCACAAACCTTAACACAAGTATTTCTCAAATTCAAAACTACTCACTAGCATGACTCTAATATCACCATAATTATATCTCAAAAAATCATAGGGAATCAAACTTCTCATAGTATTCAATGCAATTTATATGAAAGTTTTTATTATATCCCTCTTGGATGCCTATCATATTAGGACTAAATTTATAAGCAAAGCAAATTACCATGTTGTTTAAAGACTCTCAAAATAATATAAGTGAAGCATGAGAGTTCAACAATTTCTATAAAATAAAACCACTGTCGTGCTCTAAAAGGATATAAGTGAAGCATTAGAGCAAAATTGCCTAACTCAAAATATATAAGTGAATCACATAGAGTATTCTAATAAATCACAAATCATGTGTGTCCCTCTCAAAAGGTGTGTACAGCAAGGATGATTGTGGCAAACTAAAAAGAAAAGACTCAAATCATACAAGACGCTCCAAGCAAAACACATATCATGTGGTGAATAAAAATATAGCCTCAAGTAAAGTTACCGATAGACGAAAGAGGGGATGCCTTCCGGGGCATCCCCAAGCTTAGGCCCTTTGTTGACCTTGAATATAACCTTGGGGTGCCTTGGGCATCCCCAAGCATAGGCTCTTGCCACTCCTTATTCCATAGTCCATCAAATCCTAACCCAAAACTTGAAAACTTCACAACACAAAACTCAACAGAAAATCACATAAGCTCTGTTAATATAAGAAAATAAATCACCACTTTCGTTATTGTTGTGAACTCATACTTTACTTATATTGGTATAATATCCACTGTATTCCAACTTATCCATGGTTCATACCCCTCGATACTACTCACAGAATTATCAAAATAAGCAAACAACACATAGAAAACAGAATCTGTCAAAAACAGAATAGTTTGTAGCAATCTATAACTCTCGAATACTTCTGTAACTCCAATAATTCTCAAAAATTAGGACAACCTAAGCAATTCGTTTACTAATATTCTACAGAAATTGTAAGATCCCAATTTTCATTTGGATGTTTATAATAGATCATTCATATGCATCCATGATTTATGCATTTTGCCCCATTTGTTTTATTTGATTTTTGATCCAAGGAACTTTGAGCAACTCAGGGACTAAAAGAGAGAGTTGGAAGTTTCCCTAAAAACCAATTTTGAATTTTTTCGAAGTTGGGAGTTTGGATCAAATTTGGTTTCACAAAAAAATTCATTTCCATTATATCAAAAATAAAATAAAGAGAGAAGATAAAATGACTTCTTCAAAATCATAAAAGAAAATATCAGAAATTGAATTTGGAACCAAAATATATTTGTTGAGTTTTATTTGCAATTTATTTTATTAGCATAGCAAAAAGTTTATTTTTGAAAACTTGCATTTTAGGCCGGATAAAAGTTCACAAGGTCATATATAAGACCATATAACTATGTGAATTTTCTGGGAATTCTTAGACTTATTTTCATTAGTCTTTTGGTGCTTTAATGCTGCTGTAAAAAAATGTTTAAAAATACACAGCCCAGCAGGCCCATCCCCAGGCGCTATCTTCTTCTTCCTCTCAACGTTACGCATGCACGCAGGCAGCACCCCACCCTAGCGCCCACCCCTCCCCTCTTCTTCCTCGCTCCAAAACCGCTCTGAATCGGTTCCCCTTGCCTCCCTCTACCTTCCCCCCTTCACTAGTGCGCCTTAAATTCCCCCTCTAATGGCCATTAGAAGCCCAAGTAACAACCACCATTAACATCATAAAGTCGGCAACGCTCAGCTCATCTCAAGACCTCCCCAAGCCCTATATAAAGCACCCCTGGGAGCACCTCTCACCCCTTGTCCGAAGCCCTCTCTTTCTGGAGTTTTTCCCCCTCCCTAACCTCGCCAATTGCTCGCCGGAGTTCGTGAATTCCGGCGACCTTTCACCGTGCGTACATGAAGCAATCTACAGCCACAACTTGTGCAAGTGGTTCACCTCATCGTCCTCTACATCATTCCGCACGCGTCCTTCGCCGAAGCACACCGGAGCCACCTTCTTCCTCATCTCCGGCGACAAGTCTGGTGAGCACCCAACCAGCGAATCACAGAGCGCCACTTGTCCCTGGCCGATTTTTTTCTTTTTCAGGAATTTTTCCAAATTCAGATTCTTTACCAAATCTTCTTTCTTGTATATCTTTTAGTCTATAGATCTGATTTAGTTGATTCTTTTGCCTACTAGTTCATAGAAATCCCGTCTATATAGAGAACCAAACGAAAAGTATTTTTGAAAATTTTAAAAGTTGAATTGAAACAGATCTGAATTAAAACTTCGTTAGGCCGTATCTCGAGTTTTGTAACTCCGTTTTAGGTGATTTTTTTGCAAATCGAAGCTCGTAACATGTACTTTCTGTTACAACCAAAACCATTTATTTTGGTTGATGTAAAAATTACATTCTGTACAGAAACTTTATTTGGTTGTTTTTGAAGTTTTCCGAAGTCCTCTCTTTGTTTTCTTTTTGATTCTTCGCTTGTATGCTTATGTATGTTATTGCTTGCTTACGCTAGATCATCTGGAGTGCGAAGCTTGCTACTATGAATCTTTAAAGTTAAACAAACATCGACAAGGCAAGTTCGCACTTTGATTATAATTTTTAATACCCAGTTTTTACTATGCATTAGTTTAACCCTTTAAGATTGCATGAGTACGATTGGGAACATGTGGTTATGCTATGTAGTTCATGTGGTAGGAACCTATGACCTTTGATCACCCCGGGAATTTTCGTTATGTCATATATTGCTTAGCCATGCTCGTAAACTGGGATTGGTATGCGTGACCCGTGCAAGTTGTGAGAGATAATAATTTTGGGACAACATAAGGTGGCAACTTTAATACACATCTGGGTGGATTGTTTGGGGCACCTGGAGTAACCAGTGCTTGCCCAAGGGGAATCCTGGAGTACCCGTGTGATTACCCTAGGTCCGACACCCAGGCTCAAAGGGATCATAAGATATTTCATGCCTAGAAACTTCCGTGTGCAGCCACAAGCCTTTATGAGCTCTGGCATAGTTGAGTAAGTTGTGTGACCTCTTTCCGTGGTAGACTAGCTGATGTAGGGGAAAGTAGGTGTACCGGTCTACCCAGGGTTAAGGGGAAACACTTCTGAAAGGCTATCTCTCGATCTTCCGATCATGGAGGTGGTCGAGTCTTGTGGGGAAAAGTGCGCAAACCTCTGCAAAGTGTACAGACTAATCATGATTAGTCGTATCCCCGGTTATGGACAACTTGAGTATCTAGAAGTGAATTATTGGTTGATCTCATCACTTTTAATGAAATTATTGGGTTGCTAATAACTTGGGAATTTTGGGTTTGAGTTGGAGGAACCTTCTCAATAATGGCATTTTAACTTAGTAGTAATAAAAAATTATTCCTTTGTTGTAGGGTAAAATTTGCTTTATGCAAAAATTAAACTTAGAGCATCCACTAGCTAAATTTGCATATAGAGATAGTTTTTTCCATTATTAATCTATGGTGTGAAATTGCCAGCATATTCCATGTGCTGACCTACACGGCTGCAACGTCTCATGTTCCAGACTTTTCCGACGAAGATTAAAGGTGCGATAGGTCGTTGTTCTACACTCAATTTGCCGTGGAGGTGGATGGACTCATTTACCTTCAATGCTTCCGCAGTTATTTTTATTTAGATGGCCTTTGGCCATATTATTGTAATAAATACTCTTTTGAGGACCTTGGTGTCATAAAGTGTGTGATTGAACTCTTTTATAATTCCTCGACTACTGTGTGTGTCAGCATACCGATCCAGGGATGCCACTTAAGCATAGAGACTTCGATCCATTTGGGCCAGGTCGCTACAAGATGGTATCAGAGCACATGCTGAATGTAGGACACGACCACTAGGAAATGGAAAGCCATATGAAGAAAACTCTATTTTATGACTTCCTTAAATATCCGTTGGTGTATACTTTTCTCTATTCATTTCTATATCTTCTGCACTTCAATAAAATAGTTGTTGAACCCCATCACCAAGTTGCTCAGCCCGATGAGACCATGACCTATGAAGACATCATTGAAGAAGAAGAAGAAGAAGAAGCTAGAGTTGACTTTGATTTGAGAAGATTTAGTTCAGACCACCACTACCAAGTTGAGTCCAACGAATGATTGCGGTAGTATGAAGAGATCATATCTCTTGTGGATATGACCTTACTTGTAGGTTTTTGCTTGTGTGGTGTGATCTGTGTGAATTGCTTGATTTGAAATTTTCTTTCTATCATAAGCATATGGGTAGTGATTTCTCTCATTAGGCCCTTATTCTATTCTAATTTCTCATCCACTCTAAACCTAACAGATGCCTCCAAAACATGACCCGGAATTCCCACTGGAACTTACCCAGTTGATCCAGAACCAGAATGCCCTCATGGAGCTACTCATCCAAAATCAAAACCAGAACAACAACAACCCACCGCCACCACCCCCGGTCGACAACCTTACCCATTTCCTGAGGTTGAACCCACCAGTGTACTCTAGCAACACAGAGCTGATCTTTGCAGATGACTGCCTTCGCAAGATCGGAAGAGAGCTGACCACCGCAGGATGCACTGATGCTGAGAAGGTGCGCTTTGCCGCACATCAACTGGATGGACCAGCAGCCTCGTGGTGGGAGAATTACACCACCACATTCCCTATAGCCAATGTGACTTGGGATCAGTTCCAGCAGGCATTCCGTACAGCACATGTTTCAGCCGGAGCTATGAGTCTGAAGATGCGTGAGTTCCGCAACTTACACTAGGGAAATTGTTCTGTTGGTGATTATGTGGAGGAATTCAGCAAGTTATCCAGGTATGCTCCCGGAGACGTGGCTGATGATGCCGCTAAGAAGGAGAAATTTCTGGACGGACTAAACGATGATCTGGGACTTCCGTTGACTATGGAGAATCACAAGAGGAAGTACGGACAGGGAAAGTACAACTCTGGTGTTCAGCAGAAGCCCCGCTATACCCCATACTCGGGAAATAATGGACCAGGATCTGGAAAGTATAGTGGACACACTCACCATAACCATGGAGGACATTCACATTATGGAGGGAATGGACACAACCATAATGGCCATAGGAATGGCAATGGGAACGGAGGAAACAACAATCAGCATCAGTCCAACCCCGCTACACCGGCAAAGAAGGATCTGAGCCACATTACCTGTTTCAAGTGCGGGAAAACTGGACACTACGCCACCGATTGCCCTGAGGCCAAGAACGGGAATGGTAATGGAAGCTTTGGAGGCAAGAAGCCCAATCCCTTCACCAGAGGTCAGGTGAACCATGTCAATGTGGAGGAAGTTTATGACCAACCTGACGCCATTGTTGGTAAGTTCTTGATTAATTCATTTACAACCCTTGTTGTTTTTGACACTGGTGCATCACATTCATTCATACCAAGGGGGTTTGTGGAAAGTTTAAGTTGCCGACTGTAGCCCTTAAGTCACCTATGTTAGTGAGTTCCCCAGGAGTAGAGTATATGGCTAGTCGGGGATGTTTTCAGTTGCCATTGACCATAGGGAGACATGTTTTCCCCACAGACCTCATCATCCTAGAATCACAAGGATTGGACATAATTCTAGGCATGGACTAGCTATCCAATTATGAAGGGAATATTGATTGTGCCTGTAAGTCGATTCTTCTCACCACCCTAGAGGGGAAACGGATCAAGTATGTGTCGAGGCATACGCCAAGGAGGACTCAAGTGAATTCTCTTTCGGGAGTTGTTCAGGAGGAAGTGCCAGTTGTGAAGGATTATCCCGATGTATTCTCCGAGGAATTGCCCGGCATGCCACCAGATCGGGACATAGAGTTTTTGATCGAACTATTACCAGGCAACGGACCAATATCCAAGAGACCGTACCGGATGCCCGCAAATGATCTGGAGGAAATTAAGAAGCAGATTAAGGAATTATTGAAGAAAGTTTATATTCGACCGAGTTCATCACCTTGGGGAGCCCCATTGCTTCTAGTTGAGAAGAAGGATGGATCCTTGAGAATGGTGGTAGATTATCATGCGTTGAATGAGGTGATGATCAAGAACAAGTACCCTCTACCAATGATCAATGATTTGTTTGACCAGCTACAAGGAGCAAAAGTTTTCTCTAAGATCGATCTTTGATCAGGATATCATTAGCTAAAGATTCGAGAACATGATATACCCAAGACAGCCATTACCACGAGATATGGGCTTTATGAGTACACAATCATGTCTTTTGGTTTGACTAATGCCCTTGCCTATTTCATGAGTATGATGAATACGGTATTCATGGAGTTCTTGGATGAGTTTGTTGTGGTATTCATTGATGATTTATTGATTTACTCGAAGAATGAAGAAGAACACAAGGAACATTTGTGCTTGGTTCTTGAGAAGCTTAGGGAACAACAATTATACGCAAAGTTCAGCAAATGCGAATTCTGGTTGATGGAAGTCGGATTTCTTGGACATGTTATATCAGGAGAAGGAATAGCAGTAAACCCCTCCAAGGTTGAAGCCGTCACCGAATGGAAGGCACCCACCTCAGTCGGAGAGATTCGCAGTTTTCTTGGACTTGCAGGATATTACCGGAGGTTTATTTAGAATTTCTCCAAGATCGTGAAGCCCATGACAGAGTTATTGAAGAAAGACACTAAGTTTGTTTGGACCGACGAATGTGAGGCCAGTTTCCTGGAGCTAAAGAAACGTTTGGTCACAGCCTCAGTGCTAATTCTTCCGAATATACACAAGGATTCCCAAGTATATTGCGACGCTTCTCGTCAGGGACTTGGAGGTGTTCTTATGCAAGAAGGAAGAGTTGTTTCATATGCCTCACGTCAGCTTCGACCTCATGAGCGGAATTATGCCACACATGATTTGGAGTTAGCAGTCGTAGTGCACGGTCTCAAGACCTAGAGACATTTTCTTATTGGAAACAGGTGTGATGTTTACACGGATCACAAGAGTTTGAAATACATCTTCATGTAGAAGGAGTTGAACCTCATGCAGAGAAGATGGTTGGAGCTCATAAAGGATTGTGATATGAAATTGCACTATCACCCAGGAAAGGCCAATGTTGTGGCAGATGCATTGAGCCGCAAGAGCTACATCAATACCCTCACAGCAGGAGGATTTCCTCAAGAGTTAATTGATGATCTCAGAGATCTTCGATTGGAGATAGTACCGTGAGGTTTTGTTGCCGCAGTGGAAATCGATCCACTTTGTTGGGAAAGATCCGAGAAGCCCAGAAGTTAGACAAAGGTATTGCGGAGATAATGGGAAGGATGAACCAAGGAAAGTCAAAAGGATTTCGTGAGGATGAACATGGAACCTTATGGTTTGAGCAGCGTATATACGTGCCAAATGACCCAGAGATCAAGAAATTGATTCTTCAGGAGGCTCATGATTCGCCTTATTCAATACACCCTGGCAATAGCAAGATGTATTTAGACTTGAAGGAAAGTTTCTGGTGGACAGGTATGAAGAAGGATATTGCCAAGTATGTCGCAGTATGTGACGTATGTACGAAGGTTAAGGCAGAGCACCAGAAACCAGCAGGATTACCTCAGCCTTTGCCGATACCAGATTGGAAGTGGGACAAGCTTGGCATGGACTTTATTATAGGATTACCCAGGACCCGATCAGGCTAATATTCTATTTGGGTAGTGGTTAATCGCTTGACTAAGGTAGCTCACTTCATCCTCGTGAAAACCACATATACAAGTGCTAAGTTAGCCAAGATATACATGACCAGGATCGTATGTCTGCATGGAGTTTTGAGGACCATCGTATCAGATAGAGGAACACAACTTACCTCAAAGTTTTGGCATCAGTTACATGAAACTTTGGGTACCAGGCTGGAGTTCAGTACAACTTTTCATCCGCAGACAGATGGGCAGACCGAGAGAGTCAATCAGATTATGGAGGACATGTTGAGAGCTTATGCGCTAGATTATGGATCTAGTTGGGGTGATAATTTGCCTTACGCAGAGTTCTCATATAACAACAGCTATCAAGCTAGTTTGAAAATGGCCCCTTTCGAAGCTTTGTGCGGAAGGAGGTGCATGACACCATTGATGTGGGATGAAGTTGGAGACCGTAAATTATTCGGACCAGATTTAATTAGAGATTCAGAGGAGAAAGTCAAGCTGATCCGCGACAGACTCAAGGTAGCCCAATCCAGACAGAAGAATTATGCCGATACAAAATGCAAGGAGGTAACCTATGAAGTCGAAAATAGAGCATACCTATGTGTGTCGCCACTTCGAGGAGTTAAACGATTTGGAGTCAAAGGAGAGTTAGCACCATGGTTTGTGGGGCCATACAGAGTTTTAGAACGATGGGTGAAGTTGCCTACAAGTTGGAATTACCAGAAGCCTTGTCAGGAGTTCATGATGTGTTTCACGTTTCCCAGTTGAAAAACTGCCATGCAGAGATGGCCGATATTCCTTTGAGAGATACAGTGCCACTAGAGGACATACAGTTGGATAGTGAGCTGACCTATGAGGAGAAGCCCATCAAGATTCTCGAGACTGCAAGCAGGGTTACCCGCAGCAAGGTCATCAAGTTTTGCAAGGTTCAGCGGAGTCATCATACTGAGGAAGAAGCCACCTGGGAACGAGAAGAAGACCTCCAACAGGACCACCCACACCTTTTTGCTAGCCAACCCGAATCTTGAGGGCGAGATTCATCTTAAGGGGGTAGGTTTGTAACATCCCAATTTTCAATTTGGATGTTTATAATAGATCATTCATATGCATCCATGATTTATGCATTTTTACCCCATTTGTTTTATTTGATTTTTGATCCAAGGAACTTTGAGCAACTCAAGGACGAAAAGAGAGAGTTGGAAGTTTCCCTAAAAACCAATTTTGAATTTTTTTCGAAGTAGGGAGTTTGAATCAAATTCGGTTTCACCAAAAAATTCATTTTCGTTATATCAAAAATAAAATAAGGAGAGAAGATAAAATGACTTCTTCAAAATCAGAAAAGAAAATATTGGAAACTGAATTTGGAACCAAAATATGTTTGTTGATTTTTATTTGCAATTTATTTTAGTAGCAAAGCAAAACGTTTATTCTTGAAAATTTGCATTTTAGGCCGGATAAAAGTTCACAAGGTCATATATAAGACCATATTACTATGTGAATTTTCTGGGAATTCTTAGACTTATTTTCATTTGTCTTTTGGTGCTTCAATGCTGTTGTAAAAAATGTTTAAAAAATGCAGTCCAGCAGGCACATGCCCAGGCGCTATCTTCTTCTTCCTTTCAACGTTACAGAAACATGTACGCACACACGCAGGCAGCACCCCACCCCTCCCCTCCTCTCCCTCGCTCCAAAACCGCTCTGAATCGGTTCCCCTCGCCTCCCTCTACCTTTTCCCCTTCACTAGTGCACCTTAATTCCTCCTCCAATGGACATTAGAAGCCCAAGTAATAGCCACCATTAACATCATAAAGACGGCAACGCTCAGCTCATCTCCAGACCTCCCCAAGCCCTATATAAAGCACCCCGGGGAGCCCCTCTCACCCCTCGTCCGAAGCCCTCTCTTTATGGAGTTTTCCCCCTCCCTAACCTCGCCAATTGCTCGCCGGAGTTCGTGAATTCCGGCGACCTCTCACCCTGCGTACAGGAAGCAATCTACAACCACAACTTGTGCAAGTGGTTCACCTCATCGTCCTCTACATCATTCCGCATGCGTCCTTCGCCGAAGCACACTGGAGCCACCTTCTTCCTCGTCTCCGGCGACAAGTCCGGTGAGCACCCAGCCAGCGAATCACAGAGTGCCACTTGTCCCTGGCCGAATTTTTTTTCTTTTTCAGGATTTTTTCCAAATTCAGATTCTTTACCAAATCTTTTTTCTTGTATATCTTTTAGTCTACAGATCCAATTTAGTTGATTATTTTTCCTACTAGTTCATAGAAATCCCATCTATCCAGAGAACCAAACGAAAAATATTTTTGAAAATTTTAAAATTTGAATTCAAACATATCTGAATTCAAACTTCGTTAGGCCGTATCTCGAGTTTCATAACTCTGTTTTAGGTGATTATTTTTGCAAATCGAAACTCGTAACATGTACTTTCTGTTAAAACCAAAACCATTTATTTTGGTTGCTGTAAAATTGCATTCTGTACAAAAAATTTATTTGGTTGTTTTTGAAGTTTTCCGAAGTCCTCTCTTTGTTTTCTTTTTGATTCTTTGCTTGTATGCTTATGTATGTTATTGGTTGCTTACGCTAGCTCATCCGAAATGCAAAGCTTGCTACTATGAATCTTTAGAGTTCAACGAACATCAGCAAGGCAAGTTCACACTTTGATCATAATTTAATACCCAATTTTTACTATGCATTAGTTGAACCCTTTAAGATTGCATGAGTAGGATTGGGAACATGTGGTTATGCTATGTAGTTCATGTGGTAGGAACCTATGACCTTTGATCACCCCAGGAATTTTCGTTATGTCATATATTGCTTAGCCATGCTCGTAGATGGGGATTGGTATGTGTGATCCATGCAAGTTGTGAGAGATAATAATTTTGGGACAACATAAGGTGGCAACTTTAATACACATCTGGGTGGATTGTCTGGGGCACCTGCAGTAACCAATGCTTGCCCAAGGGGAATCCCGGAGTACCCGTGTGATTACCCTAGGTCCGCCACCCAGGCTCAAAGGGATCATAAGATATTTCATGCCTAGAAACTTCCGTGTGCAGCCACAAGCCTTTATGGGCTCTGACATAGTTGAGTAAGTTGTGTGACCTCTTTCCGTGGTAGACTAGCTGATGTAGGGGAAAGTAGGTGTACCGGTCTACCCAGAGTTAAAGGGAAACACTTCTGAAAGGTTGTGTCTCGATCTTCCGATCATGGAGGTGGTCGAGTCTTGTGGGGAAAAGTGCGCAAACCTCTGAAGAGTGTACAAACTAATCATGATTAGCCGTATCCCCGGTTATGGACAACTTGAGTATCTAGAAGTGAATTATTGGTTGATCTCATCACCCTTTTAATGAAATTATTGGGTTGCTAATAACTTGGGAATTTTGGGTTTTAGTTGGAGGAACCTTCTCAGTAATGGCATTTTAACTTAGTAGTAATAAAAAAATTATTCGTTTGTTGTAGGGTAAAATTTACTTTATGCAAAAATTAAACTTAGAGCCTCGACCAGCTAAATTTGCATATAGAGATATTTTTTTCCATTATTATTCTATGGTGTGAAATTGCCAGCAGATTCCATGTGCTGACCTACACGGCTGCAACTTCTCATGTTGCAGACTTCTCCGATGAAGATTAAAGGTGCGATAGGTCGTTGTTCTACACTCAGTTTGCCGTGGAGTTGGATGGACTCATTTACCTTCAATGCTTCTACAGTTATTTTTATTTAGATGGCCTTTGGACATATTATTGTAATAAATACTCTTTTGAAGACCTTGATGTAATAAAGTGTGTGATTGAACTCTGTTATAATTCCTTGAGTACTGTGTGTGTCAGCATACCGATCCAGGGATGACACTTAAGCACAGAGACTTTGATCCATTTGGGTCAGGTCGCTACATAAATAATCAGAATTTATCACGCTTGTGTTGAAAATGAAAATTATTTTCCTAAGCGCAAAAGTTTCTATTTTTCAGCAAGATCAAATCAACTATCACCGTAAGCCATCCTAAAGGTCTTACTTGGCACAAACACAAATTAAAACACAAAACGACATATAACAAGAGGCTACATGATTTATTTAATGCAAAACAGAACCTAAAAAGCAACAACAAAAAATAAAATTGGGTTGCTTCCCAACAAGCGCTATTGTTTAACGCCCTTATCTAGGCATAAAAACATGGATAGATCTAGGTATAATCATAATGATGGTAAGGCAAATCTTGAAAACTCATCTCATACTCCCTTCGTTCAGTAGCAAGTTTTCTCTTTGGTAAGCAAAAGTAATCAAAAGGACTAAATTCAATGGGATAGGAATCCCCAAGATCAAGTTCGGGAGGAATTGGTTCCTCCTTCGGCCCCTCATATTGTATAACCAACTCATCATTATAAGCATTCTTTTGGCAGAAAGTCATGAGCTTGTGTCCAGGAGAGAAACCCAATCCGTTATTTTCTATAGAAAAATTAGCATTAAGCTCGGAAATCTTATCAACTAAAACATCGGTAGGGACCCTCTTTCTTAAATTTTCATTATAAGCATCATGATCTAAAGATCGTAAACGCATTATGTCCTCTTGATTAAAGAGAATTCCCTCTATGGGAGGACGACCACCATCAACTTTATAATGCGCGAAAATTTCACTAGCTTCTTTCATAATAATATAAACTCATGTGCTAGAAATATAGTGGTGGCGCGCTTAACTGAAGAATGCTCAATATTAGAAAATTCTAGAAAAATCCTTTGTATGGATGGATGTATGTGGACAAATTGTCTTTCAAGTTCAACCACGAGCAAGGTTACAACATCCGCAAGACTACTAGTTTTATGGAGAATAGATCCACCCAAAGTGGGAAGTGCACCGGCACAAGTAAAGAAATCTTGAATAACCCCTTTTCTAATTATATTGTCGCTACCTGTGTGAGGTTTTTTAGTGTGAAAGATAGTAGATTCTTCATGAGGATTGGTATTAACAAAAGCATCAAAGTTTCCCCCATTGTTACTACTCTCCTTTTCAACGATAACCTCCCCAAATTCAGACATGGTGGAAGCAAACAAATCGAGCAATCTGAAAGCAAACGAAGAAGACAAATGGAAGAGGGGCAAAGAAAAGACAAAACTTCTCGAAAATCATTTTCGAAGTGGGGGAGAGGAAAATGAGAGGTGAATGGCGAATAATGTAATGCAAGAGATGAGAGTTTATGATGGGTACTTGGTATGTCTTCACTTGGCGTAGATCTCCCTGGCAACGAAGCCAGAAATTCTCCCTGATACTTCTTGAGTTTGCGTTGGTTTTTCCCTTGAAGATGAAAGGGTGATGCAGCAAAGTAGAGATAAGTATTTCCCTCAGTTTGAGAACCAAGGTATACATCCAGTAGGAGACCATGCACAAATCTCCAAATACCTGCACAAACATACAACTTGCAACCAATGCAATAAAGGGGTTGTCAATCCCTTCACGGTTATTTGCAAAGGTGAGATCTGATAGAGATAGAAAAACGGTAAAGTCAATATTTTTGGTATTTTTTGTTTATAGATCAGAAAGTAAAAGATTGCAAAAATAGTAAATCGGAAACTAATATGATAGATCGGAAACGTATATGATGCAAAATAAACCCGAGGGCCATAGGTTTCACTAGAGGCTTCTCCCAAGATAGCAAATAATATGGTGGGTGAAAAAATTACTGTTGAGCAATTGATAGAAAAGCGCAAAGTTGTGACGATATCTAAGGCAATGATCATGAATATAGGCATCACGGCCGTGTCAAGTTGACTGAAATGATTCTGCATCTACTACTAGTACTCACATCGACTGCTATTCAGCATGCATCTAGAGTATTAAGTTCATAAAGAACAGAGTAATGCATTAAGCAAGATGACATGGTGTAGAGGGATTAACTCAAGCAATATGATGAAAACCCCAACTTTTTATCCTCGATGGCAACAATACAATACGTGCCTTGTTGCCCCTACTTTCACTGGGAAAGGACACCGCAAGATTGAACCCGAAGCTAAGCACTTCTCCCATTGCAAGAAAAACCAATCTAGTTGGCCAAACCAAACCGATAATTCGAAGAGAATTACAAAGATATCAAATCATGCATAAAATAATTCAAAGGAGATTCAAATAATATTCATAGATAAGATGATCATAAATCCACAATTCATCTGAGGTAAAGTACTCACGCTTCATCAGAAGGGTAATACAGTTGATGTAGAAGCCCTTCATGATCGAATCCACATCCGGCAGGGTGCCGGAAAAGGTCCTTAGATGGGATTGCATGGGTACAGAAGGTTGCGATAGTGGAAAAGTGTTTTCGTGGAAGCCTCTGGTGGTTTGGGTATATATGGGAACATAGAGGCGAACGTATTAGTTCAGGAGGTGCCCGAGGGGCCCACAAGGGTGGGCGGCGTGCCCTCCATCCTTGTGACCACCTTGTGGCTCCTCCAACTTCATCTCTAAGTCTCCTGGTAGTCTTCCGGTCCAAGAAAAATCATTGTGAAGGTTTTATGGTTCCATTTGGTATTCCTTTTCTGCGAAACTCAAAAACAGGGAAAGTAGGAACTAGCACTGGGCTCTAGGTTAATAGGTTAGTCCCAAAAAATAATATAAATAGCATATTAATGCATATAAAACATCCAAAACAGATAATATAATAGCATGGAACAATCAAAAATTGTAGATACGTTGGAGACGTATCAGTTAACTAAGATGAGACTTTCTCACCCATAGCGATGCTTAAGTCTGTCGGAATCATGTTAGCAATTACCACATTTTATGAATATGAAAGTTGGCAAATGGACGTCAAAACTGCATTCTTTAATGGATTTCTTAAAGAAGAGTTGTATATGATGCAACCAGAAGGTTTTGTCGATCCTAAAGGTGCTAACAAAGTGTGCAAGCTCCAGCGATCCATTTATGGACTGGTGCAACCATCTCGGAGTTAGAATGTACGCATTGATGTTGTGATCAAAGCATATGGTTTACTTATGGAGAAACTTGTATTTACAAGAAAGTGAGTGGGAGCTCTGTAGCATTTCTAGTGTTATACGTGGATGACATATTACTGATTGGAAATGATATAGAATTTCTAGATAGCATAAAAGGATATTTGAATAAGAATTTTTCAATGAAAGACCTCGATGAAGCTGCTTATATATTGGGCATCAAGATCTATAGGGATAGATCAAGACGTTTGATAGGACTTTCACAAAGGGCATACCTTGACAAAGTTCTGAAGAAGTTCAAAATGGAAAAGTCTAATAAAGGGTTCTTGCCTGTGTTGCAAGGTGTGAAATTGAGTCAGACTCAAAGCTCAACCATGATAGAAGATTGAGAGAGAATGAAAGTCATTCCCTATGTCTTAGGCATAGGTTCTATTATGTATGCCATACTGTGTACCAGACCTGATGTGTGCCTTGCCATAAATTTGGCAGGGAGCTACCAAAGTAATCCAGGAGTGGATCACTGGACAATGGTCAAGACTATCCTGAAGTACCTGAAAAGGACCAAGGATATGTTTCTCGTTTCTGGAGATAACTGATACGTCTCCAACGTATCTATAATTTTTGATTGTTCCATGCTATTAATTTTGGATGTTTATGGGATTTATTATACACTATTATATTATATTATATTTGGGACTAACCTATTAACCAGAGGCCTAGCCCAAATTGTTGTTTTCTTGCATATTTCAGTGTTTCGAAGAAAAGGAATATCAAACGGAGTCCAAACGGAATGAAACCTTCGGGAGAGTTATTTTTGGAACGGAAGCAATCCAGGAGACTTGGAATAGACGTCAGGGAAGCTTCGAGGTGGCCACGAGCCAGGGAGGTGCGCCTGCCCCCTGGACGCGCCCCCCACCCTCGTGGGCCCCTCGTGGCTCCCCTGACCGACTTCTTTCACCTATATATATATCAATACACCCTAAAAACATCGGGGAGCAGAATAGGTCAGGAGTTCGGCCGCTAGAAGCCTCCTTAGCCACCGAATACCAATTTAGACCCGTTCCGGCACCCTGCCGGAGGGGGGAATCCCTCTCCGGTGGCCATCTTCATCATCCCGGCGCTCTCCATGACGAGGAGGGAGTAGTTCACCCTCGGGGATGATGGTATGTACCAGTAGCTATGTGGTTGATCTCTCTCTCTCTCGTTTTCTTGAGGTGGTACGATCTTGATGTATCGCGAGATTTGCTATTATAGTTGGATATTATGATGTTTCTCCCCCTCTTCTCTCTTGTGATGAATTGAGTTTTCCCTTTGAAGTTATCTTATCAGATTGAGTCTTTAAGGATTTGAGAACACTTGATGTATGTCTTGCATGTGCTTATCTGTGGTGACAATGGGATATCACGTGATCCACTTGATGTATGTTTTGGTGATCAACTTGCAAGTTCCGTGACCTCGTGAACTTATGCATAGGGGTTGGCACACATTTTCGTCTTGATTCTCCGGTAGAAACTCTGGGGAACTCTTTGAAGTTCTTTGTGTTAGTTGAATAGATGAATCTGAGATTGTGTGATGCATATCATATAATCATACCCACATATACTTGAGGTGACATTGGAGTATCTAGGTGCATTAGGGTTTTGGTTGATTTGTGTCTTAAGGTGTTATTCTAGTACGAAGTCTATGATAGATCGGTCAGAAAGGATAAATTTGAGGTGGTTTCGTACCCTACCATAATCTCTTCGTTTGTTCTCTGCTATTAGTGACTTTGGAGTGACTCTTTGTTGCATGTTGAGGGATAGTTATATGATCCAATTATGTTATTATTGTTGAGAGGACTTGCACTAGTGAAAGTATGAACCCTAGGCCTTGTTTCCTAGCATTGCAATACCGTTTGTGCTCACTTTTATCATTAGTTACCTTGCTGTTTTTATATTTTCATATTACAAAAACCTATATCTACTATCCATATTGCACTTGTATCACCATCTCTTCGTCGAACTAGTGCACCTATACAATTTACCATTATCTTGGGTGTGTTGGGGACACAAGAGACTCTTTGTTATTCGGTTGCAGGGTTGTTTGAGAGAGACCATCTTCATCCTATGCCTCCCACGGATTGATAAACCTTAGGTCATTCACTTGAGGGAAATTTGCTACTGTCCTACAAACCTCTGCACTTGGAGGCCCAACAACGTCTACAAGAAGAAGGTTGTGTAGTAGACATCAAGCTCTTTTCTAGCGCCATTGCCGGGGAGGTTAGCGCTTGAAGGTATATCTTTAGATCTTGCAATCGAATCTTTTTGTTTCTTGTTTTATCACTAGTTTAGTTTATAAAAGAAAATTACAAAAAAATGGAATTGAGTTTGCCTCATACGCTTCAACTTTTGGCACTAAATCTTCGAATGATAAGCACAATTGCAATGTTGTTAGTATGAACTCCTTGAATATCCATAGTACTAATGATGATTTTACTAGTCATGATGAAAATGTCTCTTATAAGCATGTCAACTTTTGTGGAGTGCATAGAGTTTGCAAGCATACACCAAATAGGGAAGATAGATTTTGCAAGAGGCATAAGTATTTGGAAACTAAGTGGTTGCAAGAGAGGCTAGATGTTTGTGCTGAAAATTTTAAATTTCTTCACCATACTTGTGAACTTTGCAATGAATATGTTCATTTAAATCTCCGATGCAAATTGTTCCATGATCATATCGTGTCCAAAAATTGTGATGATTTGGTTTCCCTTGCACATCATAATGAACTTAGTTTGCTTTTGGGTTATGAAGATATGAAATGTATAACTAAGCATATTCCAGAATATAACCTTGAGAAGTTCCTCGATATTGATCTAGAAGAAATTTTTATGTATTGTGTGGTGAATTGCATTGAAAATCCTTATATTGCCAATTACATAAAAAAATAAAACAAATAGAGGATAAAGAGAATACTAATGAAAGAGAAGAGGCTTACCAATATCCTCCTATTATTTCTTATGATGAATCACGTAGCGAGGAGGAGCCTTCTATTCAACAAATCTCATCAATAAAGAGCTCCAAAAAGAGGAATAAACCCACACATGATGTGAAGAAGAAAAAGAAAAGACGGAGAAGCAAAGGTAAAAAGGCATCCCTCCCAAATAATGTTGCTTCTATTACTCATTGTGTTGATGATAATTGCTATACTACTATTGGTGCTATCCATACTATTAATGATGAGAATGATTATGCTTATGATATGAAAAGGCCCAAGCTTGGGGATGCTATGTTTGATGAGAATGACATGTTTGAGAATGTATTTGCTGCAATTAATGTTTGTCCCAAGCTTGGGTATGCTACGTTTGATGAAGATGATATCTTTAGTCTCCCAAGTTTTGATGAGCAAATTTATTATGATGATAGCATGCCTCCTATGTATGATGGTTATATTGATGAAAGTGGGTTTGGAAGATTGTCAACTTTAGGAAGTAATGATCCCACTATTTTGGAGGATGTTTAATCTTATTTTGATAATTATGAAAGTGGATCTAGAGAGGTCATGACTTTATTTAGTAATGATTCCACTATCTTGGAAGAGGTTTCAATTGATTATGATGAGAACAAAGTTGCTACTTATGATGATTATTGTGATGATACTTATGCTATAAAAAGTAGAGATGGTTATATTTACAAAACTTGTCATGATTATGATTACCCTTTTTCTGAAAATTACTCCTTTAATGTGTAAACAATTTATAGTATTCGAGTTTCTTATGATGCTCCCACTATTCCGAACGAGAAGAACTTTCCTTATGTGGAGAGTAATAAAATTTCTATGCTTGTAGATCATGAAAAGAATGCTTTATGTGATAGTTATATTGTTAAATTCATTCATGATGCTACTGAAAATTATTATGAGGGAGGAATATATGCTTGTAGGAGTTGCAATAATATCAAGTTTCCTCTATGTGTTGAAAATCTTGAAGTTATGCTTGTTTTAACTTCTTATTCAAGTTTATTCTTGTTCCCACAAGTTGTTTTCTCACAAAATCCCTATGCATAGGAAGTGGGTTGGACTTAAATGTGCTAGTCATACTCTTCATGATGCTCTCTTTATGTTACAATTCTTATCTTTTATGTGAGCATCATTGAAATCATGATGCCTAACTAGGGGTGTTAAATGATAGCGCTTGTTGGGGGGCAACCCAATTTTATTTTTGTTCCTTGCTTTTTGCTCCTGTTTAGTAATAAATAATTCATCTAGCCTCTGTTTAGATGTGGTTTTTGTTGGGGAACGTAGTAATTTCAAAAAAATTCCTACGCACACGCAAAATCATGGTGATGCATAGCAACGAGAGGGGAGAGTGTGATCTACGTACCCTTGTAGACCGATAGCGGAAGCGTTATGACAACGCGGTTGATGTAGTCATACGTCTTCACGGCCCGACCGATCAAGCACCGAAACTACGGCACCTCCGAGTTTTAGCACATGTTCAGCTCGATGACGATCCCCGGACTCTGATCCAGCAAAGTGTCGGGGAAGAGTTCCGTCAGCACGACGGTGTGGTGACGATCTTGATGTTCTACCGTCGCAGGGCTTCGCCTAAGCACCGCTACAATATTATCGAGGATTATGGTGGAAGGGGGCACCGCACACGGCTAAGAAAACGATCTCGTGGATCAATTTGTGTGTCTAGAGGTGCCCCCTGCCCCCGTATATAAAGGAGCAAGGGGAGGAGGCCAGCCGGCCCTATGGCGCGCCAAGGAGGAGGAGTCCTCCTCCTAGTAGGAGTAGGACTCCCCTCTTTCCTACTCCTACTAGGAGGGGGAAAGGAAGGGGGAGAAGGAAAGGGGGGAGCCCCCCCCCCCTCTCCTTGTCCAATTCGGACCAGGGGGAGGAGGCGCGTGGCCCACCCTGGCTGCCCCTCTCTCTCTCCACTAAGGCCCATAAGGCCCATTACTTCTCCCGGGGGGTTCCGGTGACCCTCCGGCACTCCGGTTTTCTCCGAAATCACCCGGAACACTTCCGGTGTCCGAATATAGCCGTCCAATATATCAATCTTTATGTCTCAACCACTTCGAGACTCCTCGTCATGTCCGTGATCATATCCGGGACTCCGAACTAACTTCGGTACATCAAAACTCATAAACTCATAATATAACTGTCATCGAAACCTTAAGTGTGCGGACCCTACGGGTTCGAGAACAATGTAGACATGACCGAGACATGTCTCCGGTCAATAACCAATAGCGGAACCTGGATGCTCATATTGGCTCCCACATATTCTACGAAGATCTTTATCGGTCAGACCGCATAACAACATACGTTGTTCCCTTTGTCATCGGTATGTTACTTGCCCGAGATTCGATCGTCGGTATCTCAATACCTAGTTCAATATCGTTACCGGCAAGTCTCTTTACTCGTTTCGTAATACATCATCTCGCAACTAACTCATTAGTTGCAATGCTTGCAAGGCTTATGTGATGTGCATTACCGAGAGGGCCCAGAGATACCTCTCTGACAATCAGAGTGACAAATCCTAATCTCGAAATACGCCAACCCAACATTTACCTTTGGAGACACCTATAGAGCTCCTTTATAATCACCCAGTTATGTTGTGATGTTTGGTAGCACACAAAGTGTTCCTCCGGCAAACGGGAGTTGCATAATCTCATAGTCATAGGAACATGTATAAGTCATGAAGAAAGCAATAGCAACATACTAAATGATCGGGTGCTAAGCTAATGGAATGGGTCATGTCAATCACATCATTCTCCTAATGATGTGATCCCATTAATCAAATGACAACTCATGTCTATGGTTAGGAAACATAACCATCTTTGATCAATGAGCTAGTCAAGTAGAGGCATACTAGTGACACTCTATTTGTCTATGTATTCACACATGTATTATGTTTCTAGTTAATACAATTCTAGCATGAATAATAAACATGTATCATGATATAAGGAAATAAATAATAACTTTGTTATTGCCTCTAGTGCATATTTCCTTCAGTCTCCCACTTGCACTAGAGTCAATAATCTAGTTCACATCGCCATGTGATTTAATACCAATAGTTCACATTACCATGTGATTAACACCCATAGTTCACATCGACATGTGACCAACACCCAAAGGGTTTACTAGAGTCAATAATCTAGTTCACATCGCTATGTGATTAACACCCAAAGAGTACTAAGGTGTGATCATGTTTTGCTTGTGAGAGAAGTTTAGTCAACGGGTCTACCACATTCAGATCCGTAAGTATTTTGCAAATTTCTATGTCAACAATGCACTGCACGGAGCTACTCTAGCTAATTGCTCCCACTTTCAATATGTATCCAGATTGAGACTTAGAGTCATCTAGATCAGTGTCAAAATTTGCATCTACGTAACCCTTTATGACGAACCTTTTTTTTCATGTCCATAATCGAGAAACATATCCTTATTTCACTAAGGATAATTTTGACCGTCGTCCGGTGATCTACTCCTAGATCACTATTGTACTCCCTTGCCAAAATCAGTGTAGGGTATACAATAGATCTGGTACACAGCATGGCTTACTTTATAGAACCTATGGCCAAGGCATAGGGAATGACTTTCATTCTCTTTCTATCTTCTGCCGTGGTCGGGTTTTGAGTCTTACTCAATTTCACACCTTGTAACACAGGCAAGAACTCTTTCTTTGACTGTTCCATTTTGAACTACTTCAAAATCTTGTGAGGGTATGTACTCATTGAAAAACTTATCAAGCATCTTGATCTATCTCTATAGATCTTGATGCTCAAATATTCCTTTATGCTTTGCAGAATAATTCTACATTATCTCCGATTAACAATGTCTTTCACATATACTTATCAGAAATGATGTAGTGCTCCCACTCACTTTCTTGTAAATACAGGCTTCACCGCAAGTCTGTATAAAACTATATGCTTTGATCAACTTATCAAAGCGTATATTCCAACTCCGAGATGCTTGCATATTTTGTTACTACCTTTAGGATTGACAAAACCTTCCGGTTGCATCATATACAACTCTTCTTTAATAAATCCATTAAGGAATACGGTTTTGTTTATCCATTTGCCAGATTTCATAAAATGCGGCAATTGCTAACATGATTCGGACAGACTTAAGCATAAATACGAGTGAGAAACTCTCATCGTAGTCAACACCTTGAACTTGTCGAAAAACTTTTTGCGACCATTCTAGCTTTGTAGATAGTAACACTACTATCAACGTCCGTCTTTCTCTTGAAGATCTATTTAATCTCAATGGCTCACCGATCATTGGGCAAGTCAATCAAAGTCCATACTTTGTTCTCATACATGGATCTCATCTCAGATTTCATGGCCTCAAGCCATTTCACGGAATCTGGGCTCATCATCGCTTCCTCATAGTTCGTAGGCTCGTCATGGTCAAGTAACATGACCTCCAGAACAGGATTATCGTACCACTCTGGTGCGGATCTCACTCTGGTTTACCTACGAGGTTCGGTAGTAACTTGATCTGAAGATACATGATCATCACCATTAGCTTCCTCACTAATCGGTGTAGTAGTCACAGGAGCAGATTTCTGTGATGAACTACTTTCCAATAAGGGAGAAGGTACAGTTACCTCATCAATTTCTACTTTCCTCCCACTCACTTCTTTCGAGAGAAACTCCTTCTCTAGAAAGGATCCATTCTCAGCAATGAATAACTTGCCTTCGGATCTGTGATAGAAGGTGTACCCAACATTTTCTTTTGGGTATCCTATGAAGATTTACTTCTCCGATTTGGGTTCGAGCTTATCATGTTGAAACTTTTTCACATAAGCATTGCAGTCCCAAACTTTAAGAAACGACAGCTTAGGTTTCTCGCCAAACCACAGTTCATACGGTGTCGTCTCAACGGATTTAGATGGTTCCCTTTTTAACGTGAATGTAGCTGTCTCTAATGCATAACCCCAAAACGATAGTGGTAGATCGGTAAGAGACATCATAGATCGCACTATATCTAATAAAGTACGGTTATGACGTTCGGACACACCATTACACTGTGGTGTACCAGGTGGCGTGAGTAGTGAAACTATTTCACATTGTTTTAACTGAAGGCAAAACTCGTAACTCAAATATTTTACTTCTGCGATCATATCGTAGAAACTATTATTTTTGTACGATGATTCTCCACATCACTCTGAAATTCTTTGAACTTTTCAAATATTTTAGACTTGTGTTTCATCAAGTAGATATACTCATATCTGCTCAAATCATCTGTGAAGATCAGAAAATAATGATACCTGCCACGAGCCTCAATATTCATCGGACCACATACATCAATATGTATGATTTCCAACAAATCTGTTGCTCGCTCCATTGTTCCGGAGAATGGAGTCTTAGTCATCTTGCCCATGAGTCATGGTTCGCAAGCATCAACTGATTCATAATCAAGTGATTCCAAAAACCCATCAGCATGGATTTTCTTCATGCGCTTTACACCAATATGACCTAAATGGCAGTGCCATAAATAAGTTGCACTATCATTATTAACTTTGCATTTTTTGGTTTCAATATTATGAATATGTGTATCACTACGATCGAGATCCAATGAACCATTTTCATTGGGTGTGTAACCATATAAGGTTTTATTCATGTAAACAGAACAACAATTTATACTCTTACTTAAATGAATAACCGTATTGCAACAAACATGATCCAATCATATTTATGCTCAACGCAAACACCAAATAACACTTATTTAGGTTCAACACTAATCCCAAAAGTATAGGGAGTGTGCGATGATGATCATATCAATCTTGGAACCACTTCCAACACACATCGTCACTTCACCCTTAACTAGTCTATGTTCATTCTGCAACTCCCGTTTCGAGTTACTACCCTTAGCAACTGAACCAGTATCATATACCGATGGGTTGCTACGAACACTAGTAAAATACACATCAATAATCTTTATATCAAATATACCTTTGTTCACTTTGCCATCCTTCTTATCCGCCAAACACTTGGGGCAGTTCCGCTTCCAGTGACCAGTCCCTTTGCAGTAGAAGCACTTAGTCTCAGGCTTAGGACCAGACTTGGGCTTCTTCACTTGAGCAGCAACTTGCTTGTCGTTCTTCTTGAAGTTCCCCTTCTTCCCTTTACCCTTTTCTTGAAACTAGTGGTCTTGTCGACCATCAACACTTGATATTTTTCTTGATTTCTACCTTCGTCGATTTCAGCATTACGAAGAGCTTGGGAATCGTTTCCGTTATCCCTTGCATATCATAGTTCATCACGAAGTTCTATTAACTTGGTGATGGTGACTAGAGAATTCTGTCAATCACTATTTTATCTGGAAGATTAACTCCCACTTGATTCAAGCGATTGTAGTACCCAGACAATCTGAGCACATGCTCACTGCTTGAGCTATTCTCCTCCATCTTTTAGCTATATAACTTGTTGGAGACTTCATATCTCTCAACTCGGGTATTTGCTTGAAATATTAACTTCAACTCCTGGAACATCTCATATGGTCCATGACATTCAAAACGTCTTTGAAGTCCCGATTCTAAGCCGTTTAAGCATGGTGCACTAAACTATCAAGAGGTCATCATATTGAGCTAGCCAAATGTTCATAACATCTGCATCTGCTCCTGCAATAGGTTTGTCACCTAGCGGTGCATCAAAGACATAATTCTTCTGTGCATCAATGAGGATAAACCTCAGATCACGGATCCAATCCACATCATTGCTACTAACATCTTTCAACTAAGTTTTCTCTAGGAACATATCAAAAATAAAACAGGGGAGCTAAACGCGAGCTATTGATCTACAACATAGATATGCTAATACTACCAGGACTAAGTTCATGATAAATTAAAGTTCAATTAATCATATTACTTAAAAACTCCCACTTAGATAGACATCCCTCTAATCCTCTAAGTGATCACGTGATCCAAATCAACTAAACCATGTCCGATCATCACGTGAGATGGAGTAGTTTCAATGGTGAACATCACTATGTTGATCATATCTACTATATGATTCATGCTCGACCTTTCGGTCTCCGTGTTCCGAGGCCATAATTGTTATATGCTAGGCTCGTCAAGTTTAACCTGAGTATTCCGCGTGTGCAACTATTTTGCACCCGTTGTTTTTGAACGTAGAGCCTATCACACCCGATCATTATGTGGTGTCTCAGCACGAAGAACTTTCGCAACGGTGCATACTCAGGGAGAACACTTGTACCTTGATAATTAGTGAGAGATCATCTTATAAAGCTACCGTCGAACTAAGCAAAATAAGATGTATAAAAGATAAACAGCATATGCAATCAAAATAAGTGATATGATATGGCCATCATCATCTTGTGCTTGTGATCTCCATCTCCAAAGCACCGTCATGATCACCATCGTCACCGGCGTGACACCTTGATCACCATCGTAGCATCGTTGTCGTCTCGCCAATCTTATGCCTCCACGACTATCGCTACCGCTTAGTGATAAAGTAAAGCATTATAGCGCAATTGCATTGCATACAATAAAGCGACAACCATATGGCTCCTGCCAGTTGCCGATAACTCAATTACAAAACATGATCATCTCATACAATAAAATTTAGCATCATGTATTGACCATATCACATCACAACATGCCCTGCAAAAACAAGTTAGACGTTCTCTACTTTGTTGTTGCAAGTTTTACGTGGCTGCTACGGGCTGAGCAAGAACCGTTCTTACCTACGCATCAAAACCACAACGATAGTTAGTCAAGTTGGTGATGTTTTAACCTTCGCAAGGACCGGGCGTAGCCACACTCGGTTCAACTAAAGTTGGAGAAACTGACACCCGCCAGCCACCTGTGTGCAAAGCACGTCGGTAGAACCGTCGGTCCGGGCCGCTTCATCCAACAATACCGCCGAACCAAAGTGTGACATGCTGGTAAGCAGTATGACTTATATCGCCCACAACTCACTTGTGTTCTACTCATGCACAACATCAACGCATAAAACCTAGGCTCGGATGCCACTGAAGGGAATGTAGTAATTTCAAAAAAATTCCTACGCACACGCAAGATCATGGTGATGCATAGCAACGAGAGGGGAGAGTGTGATCTACGTACCCTTGTAGACCGACAACGGAAGCGTTATGACAACGCGGTTGATGTAGTCGTCCCTCTTCACGGCCCGACCGATCAAGCACCGAAACTACGGCACCTCCGAGTTTTAGCACACGTTCAGCTCGATGACGATCCCCGGACTCCGATCCAGCAAAGTGTCAGGGAAGAGTTCCGTCAGCACGACGGCATGGTGACGATCTTGATGTTCTACCGTCGCAGGGCTTCGCCTAAGCACCGCTACAATATTATCGAGGATTATGGTGGAAGGGGGCACCGCACACGGCTAAGAAAACGATCTCATGGATCAATTTGTGTGTCTTGGGGTGCCCCCTGCCCCCGTATATAAAGGAGCAAGGGGAGGAGGCCGGCCGGCCCTATGGCGCGCCAAGGAGGAGGAGTCCTCCTCCTAGTAGGAGTAGGACTCCCCTCTTTCCTACTCCTACTAGGAGGGGGAAAGGAAGGGGGAGGGAGAAGGAAAGGGGGGCGCCCCCCCCCCCCCCCCCCCTCCTAGTCCAATTCGGACCAGGGGGGAGGAGGCGCGCGGCCCACCCTGGCTGCCCCTCTCTCTCTCTCTCCACTAAGGCCCATAAGGCCCATTACTTCTCCCAGGGGGGTTCCGGTAACCCTCCGGCACTCCAGTTTTCTCTGAAATCACCCGGAACACTTTCGGTGTCCGAATATAGCCGTCCAATATATCAATCTTTATGTCTCGACCATTTCGAGACTCCTCGTCATGTCCGTGATCATATCCGGGACTCCGAACTAACTTCGGTACATCAAAACTCATAAACTCATAATATAACTGTCATCGAAACCTTAAGTGTGCGGACCCTACGGGTTCGAGAACAATGTAGACATGACCGAGACATGTCTTCGGTCAATAACCAATAGCGAAACCTGGATGCTCATATTGTCTCCCACATATTCTACGAAGATCTTTATCAGTCAGACCGCATAACAACATACGTTGTTCCCTTTGTCATCGGTATGTTACTTGCCCGAGATTCGATCGTCGGTATCTCAATACCTAGTTCAATCTCATTACCGGCAAGTCTCTTTACTCGTTTCATAATACATCATCTCGCAACTAACTCATTAGTTGAAATGCTTGCAAGGCTTATGTGATGTGCATTACCAAGAGGGCCCAAAGATACCTCTCCCACAATCAGAGTGACAAATCCTAATCTCGAAATACGCCAACCCAACATTTATCTTTGGAGACACCTGTAGATCTCCTTTATAATCACCCAGTTACGTTGTGACATTTGGTAGCACACAAAGTGTTCCTCCAGCAAACGGGAGTTGCATAATCTCATAGTCATAGGAACATGTATAAGTCATGAAGAAAGCAATAGCAACATACTAAACGATCGGGTGCTAAGCTAATGGAATGGGTCATGTCAATCACATCATTCTCCTAATGATGTGATCCCGTTAATCAAATGACAACTCATGTCTATGGTTAGGAAACATAACCATCTTTGGTCAACGAGCTAGTCAAGTAGAGGCATACTAGTGACACTCTGTTTGTCTATGTATTCACACATGTATTACGTTTCCAGTTAATACAATTCTAGCATGAATAATAAACATTTATCATGATATAAGGAAATAAATAATAACTTTATTATTGCCTATAGGGCATATTTCCTTCAGTTTTATGATTATAATTAGTGTTTGTGCCAAGTAGAACCTTTGGGAAGACTTGGGGAAACTCTTTGCGATCTTGCTGTAAAAAACAAAAACTTTAGCGCTCACGAGATTTGCTGCCATTTTTTAATGGAGAGTGATATTTAGTTAATTCTTATTTAATATGATTAATAGATAAATTCCTCACGTCCAGAAATTTATTTTAGAATTTTTGGGGTTCCAGAAGTTTGCGTTAGTTACAGATTACTACAGATTGTTCTGTTTTTGACAGATTCTGTTTTTCGTGTGTTGTTTGCTTATTTTGACGAATCTATGGCTAGTAAAAGATTTTACAATCCATAGAGAAGTTGGAATACAGTAGGCTTAACACCAATATAAATAAAGAATTAGTTAATTATAGTACCTTGAAGTGGTGTTTTGTTTTCTTTCGCTAACGGAGCTCACAAAGATTTTCTTTTAAGTTTTGTGTTGTGAAGTTTTCAAGTTTTGGGTAAAGATTTGATGGATTATGGAACAAGGAGTGGTAAGAGCCTAATATTGGGGATGCCCAAGGCACCCCAAGGTAAATCCAAGGACACCAAAAATCCTAAGCTTGGGGATGCCCCAGAAGGCATCCCCTCTTTTGTCTTCGTTCATCGGTAACTTTACTTGGAGCTATATTTTTATTCGCCACATGATATGTGTTTTGCTTGGAGCGTCTTGTATGATTTGAGTCTTTGCTTTTTAGTTTACCGCAATCATCCTTGCTGTACACACTTTTTGAGAGACACACACATGAATTAGAATTTATTAGAATACTCTATGTGCTTCACTTATATCTTTTGAGCTATATAGTTTTTGCTCTAGTGCTTCACTTATATCTTTTAGAGCACGGCGGTGGTTCTATTTTATAGAAATAATTGATCTCTCATGCTTCACTTATATTATTTTGAGAGTCCTTTAGAACAACATGGCAATAATAAAAATTTCATATAAGTGAATTGAATACTAAGAGAAGTTTGATACTTGATGATTGTTTTGAGATATGGAGATGGTGATATTAGAGTCATGCTAGTTGAGTAGTCGTGAATTTAATAAATACTTGTGTTGAAGTTAGTGATTCCCGTAGCATGCACATATGGTGAACCGTTATGTGATGAAGTCGAAGCATGATTTATTTATTGATTGTCTTCCTTATGAGTGGCGGTCGGGGACGAGCGATGGTCTTTTCCTACCAATCTATCCCCCTAGGAGCATGCGCGTAGTACTTTGTTTCGATTGGTGTTAAACCTACTATCCTTTTACCACACTTGTGCTTCAAAGAAGCACCATAATCCTCATGATAGAGAGTCTCCTATGTTGTCACTTTCATATACTAGTGGGAATCTTTCATTATAGAACTTGGCTTGTATATTCCAATGATGGGCTTCCTCAAAATGCCCTAGGTTTTCATGAGCAAGCGAGTTGGATGCACACCCACTTCGTTTCTTTTTGAGCTTTCATACACTTATAGCTCTAGTGCATCTATTGCATGGCAATCCCTACTCACTCACATTGATATCTATTGATGGGCATCTCCATAGCCCGTTGATACGCCTAGTTGATGTGAGACTATCTTCTCCTTTTTGTCTTCTCCACAACCACCATTCTATTCCACGTATAGTGCTATGTCCATGGCTCACGCTCATGTATTGCATGAAGATTGAAAAGTTTGAGAACATCAAAAGTATGAAACAATTGCTTGGCTTGTCATCGGGGTTGTGCATGATTTAAATATTTTGTGTGATGAAGATGGAGCATAACCAGACTATATGATTTTGTAGGGATAGCTTTCTTTGGCCATCTTTTTTGAGAAGACATGATTACTTTGTTAGTATGCTTGAAGTATTATTATTTTTATGTCAATATTAAACTCTTGTCTTGAATCTTTTGGATCTGAATATTCTTGCCACAATAAATAGAGTTACATGGATAAATATGTTAGGTAGCATTCCACATCAAAAATTCTATTTTTATCATTTACCTACTTGAGGACGAGCAGGAATTAAGCTTGGGGATGCTGATACGTCTCCAACGTATCTATAATTTTTTATTGTTCCATGCTATTATATTATCTGTTTTGGATGTTTATGGGCTTTATTATACACTATTATATTATTTTGGGACTAACCTATTAACCGGAGGACCAGCCCAAATTGTTGTTTTCTTGCCTATTTCAGTGTTTCGAAGAAAAGGAATATCAAACGGAGTCCAAACGGAATCAAACATTCGGGAGAGTTATTTTTGGAACGGAAGCAATCCAGGAGACTTGGAGTGGACGTTAGGGAAGCTTCGAGGTGGCCACGAGGCAGGGAGGCGCGCCTGCCACCCTGGGCGCGCCCCCTATCGGTGTCAAAACCGGCGGATCTCGGGTAGGGGGTCCCGAACTGTGCGTCTAGGATCGATGGTTACAGGAGACGGGGGACACGATGTTTACCCAGGTTCGGGCCCTCTCTATGGAAGTAATACCCTACTTCCTGCTTGATTGATCTTGATGAATATGAGTATTACAAGAGTTGATCTACCACGAGATCGTAATGGCTAAACCCTAGAAGTCTAGCCTATATGGGTATGGTAATGAGTATATGTGGTGTCCTTTTCAGACTACCCCTTCGGTTTATATAGACACCGAGAGGATCGAGGGTTTACATGGAGTCGGTTACATAAGAAGGAATCTTTGGTCGCCAAGCTTGCCTTCCACGCCAAGTAGAGTCCAATCCGGACACGGTGCAGTCTTCGGCCTTCATGTCTTCATAGCCCATCAGTCCAGCCCATGGATAACAGGCCGGACGCCCGAGGACCCCTTAGTCCAGGACTCCCTCAGTAGCCCCCGAACTAGTCTTCAATAGCGAGGTGTTCGGCACACATATTGTCTTCGACATTGCAAGGTGGGTTCTCCCTTCGATGATCTCCAACTAATGTATTCGGCCATTGATCCAACGTTGCCTCCTTGGCTTCTACGCGTTGAATGATCTTTGTCCGCCGCATGTCGAGTGAATGTGGAAAGTCAGGGTATTTTTGCGAATAACACCCCATCCATGCAAGGAAGAGTGGCTATTTAAAGAGATTGGATCCCAGATCCATTCAGTGCTACACAGAAGAAATCCCCAGAGACTACTCAGGAGAAACTATTCCAGCATGGCTAGTGTTACCAGCTCCTCCGCTCGTTCCGGCCCAGATAAAGGCAAGTGGGAGAGGTGTTCCGTGTCTCATAGCCGATTGACGAAGTTGCAAACGCAGGGATTCCTTCCCCATGCGGATCTAGTCCCTGTTCGAACGGGGCTAGCTTCATTCAATGATGGGACTCAGGCAGAGAACTTCCCCAATCCGTCCGGGGGGAGCGAGTGTGTTTTTGTCCCCTACCAGCTAAGAGGCGTTAGATTTCCAATCCATCCATTCCTCTGAGGGCTTCTGGAATATTACGGCCTCCAGCTGCACAACTTCACTCCGACCTCTATTATTCACATTGCGGGTTACGTCGCTTTATGCAAACTTTTCCTGGGCGTTGAGGCTCACTTTGAGTTGTGGAGGAAGTTGTTTTGTCTCGTCCCACGCAATCACGAAGGGTCAATATTTGAGGTGGGCGGAGCCAAGGTATGGCATGTCGCCGATACCGGATATCCATCCGGCACACCAAGGAAGGCACCTGATGAATGGCCCTCTGAATGGTTTTATATAGAGGATGTTGCGCTTCCTGACCCGATTCGAAAGGGTCTTCCTAAATTTTCTCGCGTCCCACTGAAGAAACGCCACAGTTGGCGTCCCCAGAGTCTTGAAGAGGAAGACGGCGCGTAGGTTCGTCAGCTGATGAGCAGGATAAGAGATCCCACTCCGTCCAGACTCACAGTAATCAAGGTTATGGCGATTTCCATAGCGCGAGGGGTTTGGCCACTCCAATATAGAGGGCTTCCCATGTGGCACTACAATGGGGAGGACGAGGCCTCTCGCTGCAGCCGGAAAGGTCCGGATACCCCTGCCGCTTTGGCTAAGATATTAGCCGAACTGTTCAAAGGGGAGGAAAAGGAATTTCTCCGCATCAAATTTAGAGACGGGTACTCTATGTATAACCCTCCCAGCTAGGTAAGGCCCGACTCCTCCGTTTTTACTTCTTCCATCTCTGAATTGCCTTTGATAAACTTCTAGCTTGTTTGCTTATGATAGCACTGGCGAAAGGTCACCGAGGGATTTTATAGTCCCGTCCCACAGCCAGAGGACCACAACCGGGAGCTAGATCCAGGGTTCGAAGAGGATCTGGATATATTTGTGGTGCTTGCGGAGGGGGTGTTTTACCAGGTGAGCTACGATGGCACAGAAGTGGCCATCATCACCGACTACCCCGGTCTTCTTCCAGCTTCACACGTAAGTGATCCGAACACACCTTATTCAAAGCAGATCTCTCCTTCCTTCTTACCCACCGCACTATCTTGTGCTCAAAAGGGGAAGGGTTCCGCGCGCCATACTACTCCAAGGGTACCTCCGAAGAGAGCATCCCCCACTCCGGGCGAGCCTTCCAAGAGGAAAGCAAATGAAGATACGGCCGTGCCCTCATCGAAGAGGTATGAATTATCCAACCTGCACCTGAGCTGTCGCATCCAACCGTGACCTTCCTGTTATCCATGTGTTAGGAGAAAGACGCGCCAGACCGTATCCAGAGGTTTGGGTGGCCGTACTTCCCGCAGCCAGGATCCAGATCCTGCCATGAAGACGGGGGCTGATGCGGAGGCGAAGCCGGGTTGTCCTCCAGCCAAGGACTCGGATGATGTATCCATCACCAACTCGGAAGTGGAGAGTGCGATGAATCATCGGTGCCGCTGGGCCATTTTACAAGACCCTGGCTTTTCCAAAGAGTCGTTTAACGCCTTCAACTCGGACGATGCATACATCTGAGCTTCTCGAGATGGGATTAACAGGGCCACAAAGCAACATTTCAAAGATGTGCAGGTAAATTTATTTTGTCTGACTATGATAACCATATGCCAGTAGCCCCCGAGACTTAAAGGAGTTGAAACAACTGATTTAATGATCAATGTATGACCATGTGCTTACGGAGAAGAACACCCAGCTAGCTCAGGAGCTGGAAAAGTGTTAGCGCCGGCTACTTGCTGCCAATGCCGAACTGGAGAAATACAAGGCATCTCCCGGTAATGTTTCCTTCTATCGAAAATTCATAATGATACACCGATAGTGCGAATTTGGGTCCTAATCTTTGTGTTCGGCCGTTAGACCAAGTACAAGAGCAGCTGGACGCCGCTCGAAGCGAAGAACGCGGAGCCAAAAAGCTACTAGCAGCGGGCGAGCGTGTATTGACAGAAGTCGTTTAGGAGAAAAAGAAACTCTAGGACTCGAACTCCAAACTGGGCGAAGAACTGAAAGATGTGCGAGCTCAGCTAGCTGACTCTGTGAAGGAGAACAAGAAGCTATAAGGTGGCATATTCAGTATGTGGCCACTTTTTGTTTTATAACAGTGTTGGAGGTAACGGTAGCTGATATAGCTGAAATTTCAGGTGTTTTGACGAACCGCCCCAAAGAGGAGATGTCCGAATCATCGAGTGATCTTCTGCAAGGGCTGTCGCAGTTGCACGAGCAAGCTCGGCAGGCGATGCGGAGTGTAGCCAAGGCTTTATGGTCGTCCGACCCCTCTCCAGGAAGCATGGAGAAGCTGGTAGAGCTGTTCAAGGGAGGACGGCGGCGTATCCGGCTGTGGAAGATATCGGCATGCCGAGAGGGTGCGCGAGTGGCCTGGGCCATGGTGAAGACGCGGTATACCAAGCTAGATCCTAATCACATGGCTCGTGTCGGACCTCCAGGGTCGGATGGGGAAGAAACTCCCATTAGTTTAGTATATGACCAAGTAGAGGTGGCAGCCAAATATTCCCAACAGGATTGTAAGTTAGACTGCCTGTTGGAAGGTGTAGAGGAGGAGGTTTTCGAGTCCAAGTGAATGTATACTTTCCTCATCTAGCCGAATTGTACATCATTTGTCATGGCAGACCTTTTTGCCTCAACCTCCAGTCCTGAAGGTGCGGAGTGTTTCCGAATACCGTCGGAACCGAGTAGGCCGGGGTATGCCTAGAAAACTAGGCGTAGGGGTCATATTTGCTTGAACAGACAAGTTGTATCCAGCTAGCTATGTTATATTACATTGATATCGTAAGAAACATCTTCCAGAGAGAATAGTTCTGTTAAGGGTTCCTTTCCATGGGTGTGCATGCATTTAATGCGCATGTCCGAATTGTGATGTGAGCACCACGGTTTGTATAACTTCTGGGGGTGCACAATGGAGTGAGTTTGAATAACATCTTTAATTCACCGACCGAATATTCCCTTAAGAACGCTAGCTTTCGGCTTCACCCAGTCTGAGGTACACGTCCGGATGACCCAGTGGTAACAATCACAGAGGTGCTCCCTTTATGCCCTAGCCGAACTAACGGGAACGTAGGGCATAAGCACAGGAGCCAGGCAACCCAGCTTGGCCAAAACTTAAGTCATATCGATGCATATAATGGCAAAGAAAAGGTACATATGGAAAAACTCATATGTGAGGAGCTTGATGCTCAAGGAACGACAAGAACTTCTGTCCGAGAAGCCCCCAGGTACAAGTGGCGTACATGTTTAAAGATGTATGTGCCAATGGTGTGCGGTCTAGCCGCACTTAAAGCTTTAAAGCGAGAAAAAATAAAGTAATCGGAAAAGAGAGAAAAAATAATGGAAACTATAGGGGAGGAGGAGACGAACAATTGGTTTAGCGCTAGGCGTAGAATCTCCGGAGTCTGGCCGCGTTCCAGGGGTTTGGCTCGAGGCGATTGTCTGATGCATCGCGAAGACGGTATGCTCCTATGGTGAGAACTTCGTCAATTATGAAGGGACCCTCCCATTTGGGCTTGAGTTTGTCCTTTTTCTTCTCTGGGAGGCGTAGAACGAGTTCGCCGACGTTGTAAGTCTTGGCCCGTACTGTCGGATGTGGGGTTCCGGCAAACCCTAAAGGTTCAAACACTGGGGTGCACGCGAAGTCTTTTCCTCCCGCCGATCTATGCCCTAGCTCGCTAAGATCTCGCAGACGAACTCGCAACATAGAAAGACACAAGATTTATACTGGTTCGGGCCACCGTTATGGTGTAATATCCTACTCCAGTATGGTGGTGCTGGATTGCCTCTTGGGCCGATGATGAACAATACAAGGGGGAGAACAACCTCCTGAGGTTCAGGTGTTCTTGTGCTTGGCTAACTTGTGTGGGTGAGAGTGGGCTGAATCTGTCCGCTTGTGGTGGTGCCTAGCTCTACTTATATAGGCCTTGGTCCTCTTCCCAAATATTGAGCGGGAAGGGATCCAACAACGGCGGGCAAATTTGAAGGGGGACAACTAGTACAAGCCATCCTGACAAATGGTGGTCTCCGCCTGCGAAAGACTCTGGTGGTGACGCCGTCTCGGGCTCCACGATGACCTCCACCTTGCCGTCCTTCTGGTCCTAGTCTTGTTGCACCAAAATGGCAACCTTTGTCTGATGCCTCGCTACTCCTCACCTGTGTTGGCTTCATTAGCACCAAAGAGGAAACAAGGACACTACGCATGCTGGCGCCCGCCTGGCACCCGCCTGGTGTCGATCGGCATGGCTCACGTCACGAGAGCCTCGTGAGGTTTGCCTCGCCTTGATATCTCCGCTCCTCGTGTGCCTTCCTGACTAGGCCACTCCAGAGGAGGTCTTGTGTCATCCACCTCGCGAGGCTTGGCCCCTCGCGAGGGTCTTGGATGCCTTATTGATGAAGATGGGTCGTACGGCCTGCTGGCTTAGCCACGCAGCGGGCCATAGGCAGGCAAGTCTGGGGACCCCCGTTCCCAGAACGCCAACAGTAGCCCCCGGGCCCAAGGTGCGCTCGGGCTTGGCTTCGCGGCGAAGCCAAGGGTCAAGTACGGAGCACCGCGGGCCCCCAATAGCATGCGGCCTCGGTTGACGCGTGGCAGTTTATTGGTCATGGGCGTCTCCGCTTCCCCATGCTTCCTCGGCAACTGCACGACTTGACGAGTCCCTGCGACATGCAAGGAAAACCATCATTACCTGCTATCATGGGAAGTGTCGGTTGGCCTTCTCTTGCTATAAATGGGGAGGGGGCTGAGCCCCCGTTGCCCATCTCTTCCTTGCTCGCTTGCTCCTTCCTCCTTGATCCACTGCTAACATCTTCTTCCTCGCTTCGTCGGTAGCACCAATGGCGCCTATCAAAAGGTTCTCCGCCGAAGAAAAGGGGAAGGCCCCCGAGATGTCCCAGAGCAACTTTCGTCGAAGAAGAGGTCGATCTACCGCCGTGAGGAAGTGGCGATGCAGGTGGTGTCGAGGCCTTGGTGCGAGCAGCCTCCCCCAGGGTATCCTCTACCCCTGTATGCCCAAGCCGAGGACTCAGGAATGTGAAGCGACGAGCAGCGCCGCTGACGCCGTGCCCGGGGTCGCCGCACCGCGGCGACGCACGCCGTCGCTCCCGGAATCCACACCGCGGACTCCTCGCGCGAGCTGGTGCTATGGGCGCCGATGCCCCCAAGCTCTTGGATCCGCTTCCTGCGGTTCTTCTCCGACGTCATGCCACCGAGGGGGCCTCTCGAGCTCTGGTTGCAGCACGCCGACTGCGGTGCTCCGGCGATTGGAGCGGAGATCGAAGCGGTCCCCACCGGCAAGATCGTCATGACTCGTGGCTGGGGCGAGATCGCGCGGGTCTGCCGCGCGAGGGGCGCCCTCGTGATCCACCTTGAGTACGACGGCGTCTCCATGCTCTTGTTCAAGGTCTTGGGAGTCTAGCAGCTCTCCTGAGCTTCGCGAGACTTCAGAGACGAGCGACGACAGCTACGTGCCCCCGAGCTCTCGCCGCGCTCGGAGTAGTGCTGCCGCGTCCGGTCGTCGCCGCCGCTGATCTGGATGGGGTTGGCGCCGGCCTCCTGTGGCCCACTATTGATGATGGTGTCTGCCACGGGGGGTGTAGATAGGATCCTCCTTGGTTTTAGCTTTTGTTTCCTGCGAAGAATCATGAAGCGCCCCGTGGGGGCATGTAAGGGTTTGTAATGTCTTTTGTCCTTATCTTCCCTATTATGAAGATTTGATGAGCGCGCGTCCCGTTAAGGGTCGGTCCCCCCTTTATTTCCTCGCCATAACTTGTTGCTCTACGCCGACAGGTCCTGGTCCCCAGGCAGGCTACAGTGGTCGCTGGTATGCCAAGTCGTGTGCCATGGTCAAGGCCAGGAGGTGTGCGGCCCGAGGTCCAGTAAGAGCCCCTGAGGCGCGATGCTCAGGAGGTCCCCCTTAGCGCTCAAGCGGCCATGGTAAGGGAAGAAAGGGAGTTGACATGGACGCAGCGGGATTGCGGCAAGGCATGAGTGTCCATAAGGCCTAGACATTTAGCCGATCTGACTTATCTTGTGAACTTCGTGGTGATTCCTGATGTTGCGCTGGGGCTGCGCGCCAACTTGTGCGGCATAGCCAGGCCGACCCATACAAGTTTCCCTCCTCCCATGCTCTCCTTAGTGCTCTGCGTCCTCAGGTCCCGGCCCTCGAGCGAGCTCAGCCGCCGCTGGTATGCCAGGTCGTGATGCCATGGTAGAGGCAAGGGGGGTGAGGGCTGGAGAGCCAGTAAGAGCTCCTGAGTCGCGATGCTCAGGAGCCCCCCTTTTAACGCGCAAGCGAATTGCACAAGAGGAAAGGAGACTCGCGGTGCCACCTACTATCCTCCCCGCAGGGTCCCTGTGAACTGGCACAAGAAGAACATGGTTTGCCATTACAACCGTCAGCCTACCACTGGTTGGTCCGGATGAAGTGAAGGCACTGAGGGCCTGGCAAGGTGACGTGCGTGGGGCGTGTCGCGAGCCAGAGCTCGACCACTCAGATTTATCGACGTGGCAGGGATGGACCCATGCACCAGCATCGTGCCTGTGAGGAGGCCCCGTGAGAGGCGATGATCGAGCAGGTGATAACCGTAGGTAGGTTAAGCAGGGAAGGCAAATCGGCTTGGGTAAATGCAGGAAGATACATGCCACTGGGTCCGGCCCGAGCGGCTTGGGGATGATGCAGCCCGAGGGGCGCCCCCAGTAGGGTAAACTAAAGACAGAAGCAAATGGGATACATGCCGTAGGGACCGACCCACACGGCCTGGGAATAATGCAACCCAAGGGGCGCTCCCAGCTTAACGAGCTTGGAAGATGTCACCTGGTTCTGTAGACGAAGGAGAGTTGGTGCAGCTGAAGGCATGCGTCGAAGAAAGGACTCCTCATGATCCACCGGAGCCCTGAGCCTCGGGAGGCTCTGGGGGCTCAGGAGGCTCCCTGAAGACCGTCTCCATTCCCTCCAGGATGACGCGGTACCTGGCCTCTTGAGCTGCCAGGTCACGCCGCATGTTGCGCTGATAGGCCGACACCACGCTCGGCAAGCCGAGGGGCATGCGAACGTAGCTATGTGGCGGGCCCACGCAAACGGCCCACATGCAAAGGCCAGAAGCCCTCCTGAGACGCGGCCCTGTTGAGCCCTGGGACGTCGATGCAGACATGTAGCTCAGCACCCTCGCCTGGGTGGTGAGCCGCGCCCTGTGAGCGGCTGTCGCCGTGCATGGCTCTTGCGTCTTGCAGTTCCTTTGTGGTCTTGGCGATGAACTCCTGAGTGGTGGGCACCCCTTGCCCTATGTTCTCCCAAGGAAAACGTGCCGCGTAGCATGCCTCCAAGTGGTGCCCAAGCGCCTCCCTCGTGAGGTTGGCAAGGCCCTCCAGAAGAGAGCCCCCGAGCTCTGCCCGAGGAGGGCACGCCTTCCTATGCGATGGAGGGGGCGCCCCTGGGATGGACGCTGATCCTGACGAGGATCCTACCGCGACGCCATCCCCCTGAGGTCCTGCGCGGCACAGCTGCTTCTTCTTGGGGATGGCCTCCCGAGGGTCCTCACTTCTGCTGTGGGGGTCGTCGATTGCTGCAGCTTGTAAGGCGCGCTCGAGGGAGCACACTGCATCCCTTTCTTCACACGGGACCATGATGACCCCGCCACTTCCAGGCATCTTGAGGACATTGTAGCCATGGTGGGTGACCGCCATGAACTTTGCCAGGGCCAGATACCCGAGGATGGCGTTGTACGGCAGGCGGATGTGCACGACGTTGAAGTTGATGAGCTTGGTGCGGTAGTTGTCACGTGTGCCGAAGGTGACAGGCAGGCGGACCTGCCCTATGGTGTGGTGGAGCCGTCGGTTACTCTTGAGAAAGGTTTGGTAGGCTAGAGCTGCTCATATGGCACTTGGAGGTTGTCAAAGGTGTCGACGGACAAGACGTTGAGCCCTGCACCGCCGTTGATGAGGGTCTTGATAACCTTCACATTGCTGATGACTGGGGAACATTGGGAGGACGCCGGCGGTGGCCACGCACTTGAGCTGATCTGCCGAGTCGAAAGTGACGGCGCACTGGGACCACTTGAGCGGGCGCGCGGCCTCAAGCTTGGGGAGCGCCGTGTTCACCTCGCGAGCGAACCGTTTGAAGATGCACTAAGAGGCTAGGGCTTGGGCGCCGGCCAAGATGCAGGCGATTGCACGCAGCTCTTGGAAGCCCCCAGCCCCCTCGTCCTGATGATGGTCGTCGTTCCTTCTTGGTGGCGGCAGTGGAGGAAGACCGGCGTTGCTTTGGGGGAGATTCTCACGAGGCTGGTCCCTCCAGGCTCCCTCGCGAGGATGGTCTTGCCAGCGGTCCTCACGAGGCCTGTCGCGCCATTCTTGGCGCGGGCCATGGTCGTCCCAGCGTCCGCCTCCATGTCCTCCTCCGCGGCCGTAGCCCCGGTCGCTGCGCTCGTGACGTCGACCGTAGCGTCCATCTCATATGGCTCTGAGCTCTTGGCAGTCGCTGGTGTTGTGGGTGTTCGGGTTGTGGAAGGCGCAGAATGGTCGGCTGTTCTTGGATGACTCGGGCTGATCTCCGCCCTGTTTGGTGTCGGGCTCTGCAGCTAGCACTGTCGCTTCCTTGTGCTTCACGTCCTTGGCCTTGGCTTTGTTCTCCTCTGTGCCTGCGGCTGGCAGCTCAAGGAGAGAGAGGCGCCCCTCCTCAGCTCTTGCGCACTTGGTCGCCAGGTTGAACAGCTCCTGAGATGTGCAGAGCTCTTCGTGGATAGCGAGCTCTTCCTTCATCTTGACGTCACGGACACCGTTGGAGAACGCGGAGATGATGTCCTCGTCCGTGATATTGGGGATCTTGAGGCGGGTGCTATTGAAGCGCTGGATGTACTTCTGCAGGGTCTCCCCTGGTTGTTGCTTGATGCGGCGCAGGTCGCCCGTGGCCGGCCCGCGGTCGCGAGTGCCCTGGAAGTTGGCGATGAAGCGGTCGCACATCTAGTCCCAGGAGGAGATCGAGTCGTGCTGCAGGTTCAGGAGCCAGGAGCGGGCCCCACCTTGAGAGCCATGGGAAACCAGTTCGCCATAACTTTCTCGACGCCGTTGGCTGCTTCGATGCTCAGCTCGTAGAGCTGCAGGAACTCCGCGGGGTCGGCGGTGCCATCGTAGCGAGGAGGCAGATCCGGCTTGAACTTGCCTGGCCAGGCGACACTGCGCAGCTCGAGGGTGAAGGCACGGCAGCCGGCCGTGGGGGCCCGCCTTGGAGGTGGAGCTTGGTCTTGGCGAGGTCCGCGCAGTGCCGCTGCGAGCGGCGCACGGTCTTGACGAGGCGGCGCGGGAAGCGCGGGTGCAGCTTCTCGCGGTCGTGGGATTTCTTGGTAGCTTCTCTCTTCGCGCGCAGGCACTGGGCATGGAGGATCGCACCGCGGGGCCGCGTGGCTTGGTGCCAAGGCGCCGTCTTTGGACTGGGGTGGTGGAGGCGCGCCTCGGGCCTCGTCGCCCGTGGCCGGCTGAGGGTGAGGCAGAGAGATGGATAGTGCTGAGGAGCCCCCTGCGGCACGGACCAGCTCAGCGACGCGATTGAGCCACTCCTCGTAGAGGTCGTCGACTGGGCGGTAGCGCAGGAGCTCGTTTGCGGAGAGGAGTGCGGCTCGCGCCTCCATGGGGGCGCGGTGTGCATGAGATGAAGAACCGACCGGGGTCAGCGATGGAGTGGCAGTGCGGCCATCCTGCCGTACCGAAGGATGCAGCAAAGACGCTTGTTGCTCGTTCCCCACCAGGCCGGTGGCAGCGTTGGCGGCAGGAGACGGAGAACGATGTGGTGGCCCGCCGATGGGAGCCGTTTGAGCAACGCGGGCGGTGAGGGCAGCTCGACGCTCAGCTCGAGCACGGCGAGCGTCCGCCATGGAGACGATGGGGCGATGGAGCGATGAACTGATGGAAGGGAAGCTACGGCGCACCCCTACCTGGCGCGCCAAATGTCGGATGTGGGGTTCCGGCAAACCCTTAAGGTTCGAACACTAGGGTGCGCGCGAAGTCTTTTCCTCCCACCGATCTATGCCCTAGCTCGCTAAGATCTCGCGGACGAACTCGACGAACTCGCAACACAGAAAGACACAAGATTTATACTGGTTCGGGCCACCGTTGTGGTGTAATACACTACTCCAGTGTGGTGGTGGTGGATTGCCTCTTGGGCCGATGATGAACAATACAAGGGGGAGAACAGCCTCCTCAGGTTGAGGTGTTCTTGTGCTTGGCTAACTTGTGTGGGTGAGAGTGGGCTGAATCTGTCCCCCTGTGGTGGTGGCTAGCTCTACTTATATAGGCCCTGGTCCTCTTCCCAAATATTGAGCGGGAAGGGAGCCAACAACAGCGGGCAAATTTGAAGGGGGACAACTAGTACAAGCCATCCTGACAAAAGGTGGTCTCCGCCTTCGAAAGACTCTGGTGGTGACGCCGTCTCGGGTTCCACAATGACCTCGTCTTGCCGTCCTTCTGGTCCTGGTCTTGTTGCACCAAAATGGCAACCTTTGCCTGATGCCTCGGTACTCCTCGCCTGCGCTGGCCTCCTTAGCACCAAAGAGGAAACAAGGACGCTGCGCGCGCTAGCGCCCTCCTGGCACCCGCCTAGTGTCGATCGTCATGGCTCACGTCACGAGAGCCTCGTGAGGTTTGCCTCGCCTTGATATCTCTGCTCCTCATGTGCCTGCCTAACTAGGCCACTCTAGAGGAGGTCCTGTGTCGTCCGCCTCGCGAGGCTTGGCCCCTCGCCAGGGTCTTGGATGCCTTGTTGATGAAGATGGGCCGTACGGCTTGCTAGCTTAGCCACGCAGTGGGCCGCGGGCAGGCAAGTCTGGGGACCCCCGTTCCTAGAACGCCGACACGTACTTCTTTGCTTTGATATCTTCGAGCCTACTGTTGGTAAACTGTTGAATGGGCTTTTGCGACATCGCGTTCCTCCTCCAGGGCATCTAGGCTGTCCTGCTGATCGAGCTCGGCTTCTCTCTCTTCGTACATACGCACTCTAGGTGAGTCGTGAATAATATCGCAGGGCAATACGGCCTCTGCACCATACACCGTGAAGAAAGGTATGTACCCAGTAGTACGGTTGGCCATGGTCCGCAGCCCCTAGAGTACAGAGTCGAGCTCCTCAACCCAGTGATTGTCTGATTCTTTCAAAGACCGCACTAGTCTTGGCTTGATGCTGCTCATAATAAGACCATTGGCGTGTTCGACTTGACCGTTGGTTTGTGGGTGGTAGACGGAGGCGTAGTCGAGTTTAATACCTGGATTAGTACACCAGGTTTTTACCTCGTCGGCTATGAAATTGGAGCCGTTGTCAGTGATGATGTTGTGTGGGACACCATAACGGTGCACAACATCGGATATGAAGTCTATCACCGGGTCGGACTCAGCCGTTTTGACCGGTTTAGCCTCTATCCACTTAGTGAATTTGCCCACCATAACTAGCAGATAGTTTTTCTTATGGCTTCCCCATTTAAGGGGTCCAACCATGTCGAGTCCCCAGACCACAAAAGGCCAAGTGATGGGGATTGTTTGTAGGGCAGTGGGGGGTATATGGCTTTGATTGGCAAATAGTTGGCATCCGACGCAACGTTGGACAAGGTCCTGTGCACCCGCTCGGGCCGTTGGCCAATAAAACCCTATACGGAAGGCCTTGCTAACAAGGGCCCGAGCTGCGGCGTGGTGACCGCCGAGTCCGGCATGAATTTCAGCCAAGAGTTGCCGCCCCTCTTCCTCAGATATACATCATTGAAGGACTCCGGTGGCGCTTTTCTTGTAGACCTCTCCATCATGAACCTTGTAGGCCTTCGAGTGCCGGACAATGCAGCGGGCCTCATTCTAGTCCTCAGGAAGCTCCTTCCTATTAAGGTAGGCCAGGAAGGGTTCGCTCCATGGGGCAATGACTGCCATGATGAGATGCACCGACGGTGTTATGTCGATGTTTCCGAGATCTGGGGTTATGTCTGGGTCCAGACTAGTGTTGCCGTTTTCCCCCTGCCACACCACGGATGGCTTAAAGAGCCTTTCCAGGAAGATATTAGGTGGGACGGGGTCGCGCTTAGCGCCAATACGAGAAAGAACATCCGCCGTTTGATTACTTTCTCGAGCCACATGATGGAACTCGAGCCCCTCGAACCGGGCCGACATTTTTATGACTGCATTACAATACGCTGCCATCTTCGGATCTTTAGCGTCGAAATCTCCATTTATTTGAGATATTGCAAGGTTTGAGTCCCCGCGCACTTCTAGGCGTTGTATGCCCATGGAGACAGCCATCCGGAGACCATGCAATAAGGCCTCGTATTCGGCTGCGTTATTGGAGTCTGTGTATAGTATTTGGAGAACATACTGGATGACGTCTCCAGTAGGGGACGTTAAAACGACACCCGCTCCTAACCCTGCCAGCATTTTGGAGCCGTCAAAGTACATGACCCAAGTGGAGTATGTGTCGTACTCTTTAGGGAGTTCGGCCTCTGTCCATTCGGCGATGAAGTCAGCCAGTACTTGGGATTTGATAGCTCGACGTGGTTTATATGTGATGTCAAATGGCAGGAGCTCGATGGCCCATTTGGAAATTCGGCCCGTAGCATCGCGGTTGTTTATATTGTCATTGAGTGGTACTTCGGAGGCCACTGTGATCGAACACTCCTGGAAGTAGTGACGGAGCTTCCGGGATGCCATGAAGACCGCGTATGCTATTTTTTGATAATGAGGGTATCGGGATTTGCATGGTATAAGGACAGTAGATACGTAGTATACTGGCTTCAAAAGTGCGAATTTATGTCTGTCCTGTTCTCGTTCGACAACGAGTACGGCGCTCACCACCTGATGTGTTGCCGATATGTATAATAACATCGGTTCGCCAGAGTTTGGTGCGGCCAGGATTGGATTGCTTGCAAGAAGGGTTTTTATTTCTTCCAGTCCGGCTATTGTCGCGTCCCTCCACTCGAAGTGGTCGGTTCGTCGTAGAAGGCGATAGAGAGGCAGTGCATTTTCTCCTAATCTAGAGATAAAGCGGCTTAGAGCTGCCATGCAACCTGCAAGTTTTTGAACTTGCTTAAGGTCTGTTGGCTTAGCCAATTGTGACAAAGCTCGGATTTTGGCTGGGTTTGCTTCGATTCCTCTATTGGAAACGATAAATCCCAACAGTTTTCTAGCGGGGACACCGAAGACACACTTTTCCGGGTTGAGCTTAATGTCATACGCCCTGAGGTTGTCGAATGTAAGACGTAAGTCATCTATTAGTGTTTCCACATGCCTGGTTTTGATGATGACGTCATCAACGTAAGCTTCTACTGTATTTCCAATCTGTATCTCCAGGCATGTTTGAATCATGCGTTGATATGTGGCGCCGGCGTTCTTAAGCCCAAAGGGCATGGTATTGAAGCAGAATGGCCCGTATGGGGTAATAAATGCTATTGCAGCTTGATCGGATTCCTTCATTTTGATTTGATGGTATCCAGAGTATGCATCGAGGAAACACAGTGAGTCGTGTCCTGCTGTGGCGTCAATGATTTGATAAATGCGGGGAGGGGGAAGGGATCCTTAGGGCAGGCTTTGTTGAGGTCTTTGAAATCGATGCGCAGGCGCCAGGATTTGTCCTTCTTTGGTACCATCACCAGGTTTGCCAGCCAGTCCGGATGTTAGATTTCTCTAATGCATCCGGCCTTGATGAGTTTGGCCAGCTCCTCCCCCATGGCTTGTCTCTTGGGTTCGGAAAAGCGCCTCAATGTTTACTTAACCTGTTTAAACCCCTTTAATATATTGAGGCTATGTTCGGCCAGCTTGCGTGGGATCCCTGGCATGTCCGAAGGGTGCCAGGCAAATATGTCCCAGTTTTCGCACAGGAATTCTGTTACATCCCTGGTCCTGTTATGCACTAGGCCAGACCTCATGTGAGCATCATGTTTAAATTTTGAAACTTGAACTGAGGAATTTTGGAAGCCTCAAAAACTTAAATAAAAAAAAGGGGCAAAGAACCCTGGAAAATGCATTCAACGTTTCCAAAATGGCCTTAAATAATGTTGGTTATATTTTGGCAAGGGTTTTGCACCAAACCAAAAATAATGAACATTTTTGAGGAATATTTTGAGCACTGAATTTAAATCATTATTTTATTTGCATTTGGAATTATATTCATAACTTGTATAGAATATATTTCCAAATACCCCTGAAACATTTTATGTGCTTTTGGAAAAGTCCATTAAGCAGCATAAATATATCCAGAGGAGTTTTTGGCATTGTTGAATTATTTTTAAATTCAAAACAGTGGCAAAACAGAAACTAATAAAAGAAAACAGAAAACAGAGAAAAACTAGAAAAGCTTACCTGGCGCCAGCACCCGGCCCACCTGCCGGCCCAGCCCAGCGCCGCTCCAGCGAGCTGCTTGCCGGCCAGGCAGGCAGGCAGGTGCCCGACGACGACCGCAGCGCGCGCCACGCACCTGCTCGCCGCCTCGCCGCTCCCCTCGCCCGGTGACGTCGTGGATCGCCCTCCCTCTCTCCCCCGAACCCCCCAGACACCCCCTCTCCTCTCCAGCTCCTTCCCCTCGCGCTCCCCCGCCATGACCGATGCCACCACCGCCGTGCCTACGTCGTAGCCGTGCTCCCCGCCGCCCGTGCGTCCTCTCGTCGTGTCCAGGAGCTCCGCCGCTGTCCACTTCATCGAGCAAGCCGAGCCCCGAGCACTCGCAACGCCCGAGTCCACCGCAACGACCTCGCCCGAACCGCCGTCGCCGGAGATCCCCTTCAACGCCGTCGTCGCTCCGGTCCGTCCCCGGCCGCACCAAGGGCTTCGTCGAACTCCCCGTGAGCTTAGCCATCTTCCCCTCTCTTCTTTTCTTGCTCCCGAGCCGTGTAGCGACCTCCCGGAGCTCAAGCGCACCCACCGCCGTGGAGCTCGTCGCCGACGTGCTCCCGGTCATCCTCCGGCCACTCCACGGTGTCCATCATGCTCACCGCGTCACGTAGCACCTAACTAGCTACTCCCCGCACCTCACCGATCCCCCTAGCGACAAGTTCGACTTTGGCCGAACTCCGGTGGCCGCCAAAGTCGTCGCCGGCGCCAACTCCGGCCACCCCGACCCCAACGGACTCCACCAAGAGTTGCGGCTCGACCTCAGCTCCTCTCCGGTGGCCTCCGCGGCTCGTTTGGTTGCCGGAACGGCAAAAATCACTTCCGCCGCCGCGTCGGGCTCGCCGGCGGCTAAACGCCGGTGCAGCCGACCCGGGTTTGACCACGGGTGGGCCCTGGTTGACTCCCCTGAGTCAATGACAGGTGGGGCCCAGCCCTGTTAACTAATTAGGATTAGTTTAAATTAATTTTAGTTTAATTAATCACACTGACACGCGGGACCCACTGTCAGGTTTGACCCGGACGTGTCCCGTTGACCTGCTGATGTCACACTGACGTCAGGCTGACGCAGTAATTGATTTTCTGGATTTAATCTAATATAGGAAATTCCAGAATGTAGTTTAAACTTCAAAAATTCATAACTATTATTCTGTAACTCCAAATCAGACAAATTATATATGAAAAATGATCAGAAAAATCCAATCTATCCATCTGTACTATTTTCATGCATGACTAAACAAGTAACTTGATGTTTAATGCAGAACAAGGAAAAAACACTTTAAAGGGCCATGTATGAGTTTGAAATTTGAATCTTTGATTCAAATTGGTTCAAACCCTTCTGGTCTTAGTTGCATTAGCCCAACACACTCATATTGCCATGTTTCATGCATGCATCATATTGTTGCACATTGTTTGGTGATGGTTGTGTATCGGTGTTCTTGCGGCAGGTTCTGCCTCCGAGGAGTACTGTGATTACCCTAACGAAGAACTGTATCAGTGCATCGAACCATCAGGCAAGCAACCAACCATTTGATCATATCGATACAATCCTATGTTCTCGCTCCTGCTCTCGTTTACTGCATTAAGACAACGCGTTTCAAACTGCTGTGTGTTACGGTAGTTGAACCCATTTCCTCTGCATGACCTGTCATTGCCACAGTAACTAGATGAAACCCACTAGCATGTGTAGGAGTTGTTTGAGCCATATGTATGTGTTGTTCCTACCTTGCTATGCCTGCTATGCTTAGAGTCGTGTCAGGTCTGGTCCATCTGGGTGATGGACTAGAGTGAAATGATTATGTCGGTAATGAAAGTGGTGTGGTGAACATGATTTGGTAAAGGTATCGATGAGAGGCCATGTAGGAGTACATGGTGGGTTGTTTCATTGAAGCCGACCTTAAGCACTGAGATCTGTATGTGTGATTTAAGATTCAGCTACTACCATGCATTGGGCCCGAAACCAATGGACCCTCTCGACTTCTTATTCACCCTAGTTCTCTGTCCAGGAGTTGCAAGTAGTTTCTGGTGTTTGTAGCCTGCTGGAGGCCGTGGACAGCGCTGACCGTAGGGGTGGGCTGTGATGCGGTAGGTACGTGGCACGGTGTACCGAATACCCGTTAGGTATCTCGGGAACCCTGTTCACATCGTTTGGGGCTGTGAGCGAAACCTCGGCCGGATCTCCTCATGGATGGAACCCGAATAGGCGATAAACCTGGACTAGAGACTTAGGTGATTAGGTAGGTCGTGGTCGACACCCACGTTGGGCTTCCGCTTGAAGGTTGCCGAGTACATGTCGTGTAAACGACGGTAAGTGGTGAGAGCGTGTATGAAGAAGTACACCCCTGCAGGGTTATCATGATCTATTCGAATAGCCGCGTCCACGGTAAAGGACTACTTGGTTGCCTATACAGTTCATAGACAAGTAAATGGAAACTATTAAAAGCCTCAAGATAAGTGTGAGTGCCGAGGATGGCTCTTCCGTAGGAAGACGGAGGTGGATCCTTGGTAGTGTATTGAAGTGGTGAGTAGTGGACTCGTGTACGCAAAACCATTTCAAGTTGGAGTCTCGTAGGATAGTCTAGCCAAGAGTCAAAGCTGGCTTGCTGCAATAACTCCACCAGCCCTTCTTGATAATGTGCATGTATGTAGGATCTGATGTAAGTCTTGCTGAGTACCTTTGTACTCATGTTGCTATAATTTACATTTTACAGAAGACGCTGCAACCCCTTCTGATGGGTTCTTCGTAGACGTTGACATCAATGAGTAGGCTAAGGCCCAGGTGGTGATCCTGAGCTTGTGAAGGACCACGTAGTATAGCTAGGCTTTCCAAGCCTCTTTTATTTTACTAGTTGTCTGTACTCAGACAAGTTACTTCCGCTGCTGGTTTGTATGACTGTATGACTTGAATGCTGGGTCGTGTGACCCGTACCTGTGTGTATGATTATGTATGGCTCCCTGAGCCTTAAATAAAGTACTTGTGTCGTAGAGTCATGTTGTGATGCCATGTTGTATTTGCACATATCGAGCATACTGTGTGTATGTTATTGAAATGCTTGGTATGTGTGGGATCTGACTATCTAGTTGTTTATCTTTAGTAGCCTCTCTTACCGGGAAATGTCTCCTAGTGTTACCACTGAGCCATGGTAGCTTGCTACTGCTCTGGAACACTTAGGCTGGCCGGCATGTGTCCTTCTTCGTTCCGGTGTCTGTCCCTTCGGGGAAATGTCACGCATTGAGTACCGGAGTCCTGTTAGCCCGCTACAGCCCGGTTTACCGGAGTCCTGCTAGCCCAGTGCTACAGCCCGGACCCTCTTGCTGATGACCGACATGTTCGAAGCTGGGTCATGGATGCCTGTCCCTGTAAGTCTGTGCCACTTTGGGTTTACAACTAGTCATGTCAGCCCGGGCTCCTTAACATATGGATGCTAGCGACACTATCATATACGTGAGCCAAAAGGCGCAAACGGTCCCGGGCAAAGGTAAGGCAACACCCGTGGGGATACCGTGCGTGAGGCCGCAAAGTGATATGAGGTGTTACAGGCTAGATCGATGTGTCATCGAGTCGGGGTCCTGACAAATTCTCGTAGTGCGGCATCAACTGTTGGGTTCAGTTGAGCTCTGATGGATGCTGTCTTCTTGGGGTCCGTTGGGTGGACCTAGAATTTGACTATTTCTTCTACCGGTTTGAACGAGGTGGATTTGGGGCATTTGTCGAGGATCACATCGTCCCTATCCACAGTGGAGCATAGTGCGATTAATTCTTCGGCCGTGAGGGCTTCGGAATGCGCCTCCAGGGCCAGGGATGCGGTTTTGTTTTCAGCACGGAGTGCTATGTCCGGATCACTAACGCGAGTGATTATACCGTTTGGTCCGGGCATTTTGAGCTTCATATATCCATAGTGAGGTATAGCTTTGAAGCGTGTAAAAGCATCCCGCCCCAACAGGGCATGATATCCGCTGCTGAAAGGGGCCACTTGGAAGGTTATTTCTTCGGACCGATAGTTCTCCGGCGATCCGAATACCACGTCAAGTGTGATTTTGCACGTGCACCGCGCCTCCCAACTAGGAATAATTCCCCGGAAGGTTGTGTTACTTTGTTTGATGCGGCTCCTGTCTATTTCCATTTTATAGAGTTTGTCCTCATAAATGAGATTTAGTCCGCTGCCGCCGTCCATGAGGACCTTGGTGAGTCGAAACCCATCCACGATGGGGCTGAGGACTAACGCGGCTGGTGCTCGTGCTGTTCTATACTTTGGTTCGTCACCGGCGTTGAATGATATAGCCATGTTGTTCCATGGGTTTATTACAATGATTTGGCAGACTTCGTTGAGCTTGCGAAGTGCCCTTTTTCGCTTGTTATTTGAAGCGAATGTCTCGAAGACTGTCAATACTCTTGGGCCGTCGTCTTCTGGGGGGTGTTGTTCTGGGGCGTCCTTGATAAGGATGTCATCGCCGCTCTTGGCTACCTGTCGTAGTATGCAACATGCTCTAAGGCTGTGGGTTGCCACGGTATTTGTTGTTGTATGTATTTTGCATGGGCCATCGAGCCACCCTTCCAGAACGGTGTCGTGCCGTATAGTGGCTTTGTGTTTTTTGACTGTTGGACTGGGCGTGCCCCGAGGGTATGCCCTTTTCGCCTGTAGGGGAAGTTGGGTTGGGGCTGGTGGTTCCCAGCGAGCTGCCCGAGTTTCCCACGCGCTTTCCATCGCGCAGTATTTTTGTACGATGGTTGCTAAGTCAGAAAATTTTAGTATGCAGCGTCGATTGATGGCGTTGAGGATTCCTTCGTCCGCACAGTTTTTGCAAAACGCCGATATTGTGTCCTCGTCACGGCAATCCTTTACCTTGTCCTTGACAAGGAGGAATCTGGCCCAAAAGTGGTGGACCTTCTCCTGAGATTGTTGTTTTATGCTCATGAGAGCCTCTATGTCTAGGTGGGTGGGTGGATTAAATCCGACCCCCGACCTAACTGGTTGTCCGGAGTCCGATGACCTTCCAGACTAGACAGTCCGGGTTCCGGAATATCTTCTGATTGTTTGGAACCGCCGTCCGATGCTATGTTCAGAGGGCTGGTTGCGTCCTTTCGCGGGTGAGTATCCGACTCTTCATGAACGGAGATCCGAACATAGTCTGTCTTCAATATAGAAGAAGACTCGCCGTCCTACTCCAGGACTGCCGCGATCTGGTGGGTGACCAGTGGGGTTTCAGTTTCTCCCTGATCGGTTTTAGGCCCGATCTGATCGTAATCTGTGATGATTCCCAAAGCGGCGATGCGATTTAGGAGCTCGTTTAAGGATGAAAACTCAACCGGATCCATCTGCTTGGAGCGCTCGGAGTTGATGTGAAAGGGATTTTTGATGGCCCGAGAGGTCATCGTCGGCTCCGCGGCCGAACGGGCGATCATAGTAAAGTCGCCCAGCCGGAGGGTTTGGCACGAGGCCAAAACTACCCCTGTAATAATGTTGTATTTAATGAGAAGGCGAGCCATCAAGCCTTTCATCGACCGCACAGTGGAACTCTCAATGAAAGCACCAATGTCGGTGTCAAAACTGGCCGATCTCGGGTAGGGGGTCCCGAACTGTGCGTCTAGGATCGATGGTTACAGGAGACGGGGGACATGATGTTTACCCAGGTTCGGGCCCTCTCTATGGAGGTAATACCCTACTTCCTGCTTGATTGATCTTGATGAATATGAGTATTACAAGAGTTGATCTACCATGAGATCATAATGGCTAAACCCTAGAAGTCTAGCCTATATGGGTATGGTAATGAGTATATGTGGTGTCCTTTCCGGACTACCCCCTTTGGTTTATATAGACGCCGAGAGGATCTAGGGTTTACATGGACTAGGTTACATAAGAAGGAATCTTTGGTTGCCAAGCTTGCCTTCCACGCCAAGTAGAGTCCAATCCGGACACGGTATAGTCTTCGGCCTTCATGTCTTCACAGCCCATCAGTCCGGCCCATGGATAACAGGCCGGACGCTCGAGGACCCCTTAGTCCAGGACTCCCTCACCCCCACCCTCGTGGGCCCCTCATGGCTCCCCTGACTGACTTCTTTCGCCTATATATCTCAATATACCCTAAAAACATTGAGGAGCAGAATAGATCGGGAGTTCCGCTGCTAGAAGCCTCCAGAGCCACCGAAAACCAATCTAGACCCGTTCTGGCACCCTGCAGGAGGGGGGAATCCCTATCCGGTGGCCATCTTCATCATCCCGGCGCTTTCAATGATGAGGAGGGAGTAGTTCACCCTCGGAGCTGAGGGTATGTACCAGTAGCTCTATGTTTGATCTCTCTCTCTCTCTCGTGTTCTTGAGGTGATACGATCTTGATGTATCGCGAGCTTTGCTATTATAGTTGGATCTTATGATGTTTCTCCCCCTCTACTCTCTTGTGATGAATTGAGTTTTCCCTTTGAAGTTATCTTATCGGATTGAGTCTTTAAGGATTTGAGAACATTTGATGCATGTCTTGCATGTGCTTATCTGTGGTGACAATGGAATATCACGTGATCCACTTGATGTATGTTTTGGTGATCAACTTGCGAGTTCTGTGACCTCGTGAACTTATGCATAGGGGTTGGCACAAGTTTTCGTCTTGACTCTCTGGTAGAAACTTTGGGGCACTCTTTGAAGTTCTTTGTGTTGGTTGAATAGATGAATCTGAGATTGTGTGATGCATATCGTATAATCATACCCACGGATACTTGAGGTGACATTGGAGTATCTAGGTGACTTTAGGGTTTTGGTTGATTTGTGTCTTAAGGTGTTATTATAGTACGAACTCTATGATAGATCGATCAGAAAGGATAACTTTGAGGTGGTTTCTCACCCTACCATAATCTCTTCGTTTGTTCTCTGCTATTAGTGACTTTGGAGTGACTCTTTGTTGCATGTTGAGGGATAGTTATATGATCCAATTATGTTATTATTGTTGAGAGGACTTGCACTAGTGAAAGTATGAACCCTAGGCCTTGTTTCCTAGCATTGCAATACCATTTGTGCTCACTTTTATCATTAGTTACCTTGCTGTTTTTATATTTTTAGATTACAAAAACCTATATCTACTATCCATATTGCACTTGTATCACCATCTCTTCGCCGAACTAGTGCACCTATACAATTTACCATTGTATTGGGTGTGTTGGGGACACAAGAGACTCTTTGTTATTTGGTTGCAGGTTTGTTTGAGAGAGACCATCTTCATCCTACGCCTCCCACGGATTGATAAACCTTAGGTCATCCACTTGAGGGAAATTTGCTACTGTCCTACAAACCTCTGCACTTGGAGGACCAACAACGTCTACAAGAAGAAGGTTGTGTAGTAGACATCAATGACGAAGAGCTTGTTGTAAAAGGTTATGTCGATGCTAGCTTCAACACAGATCCGGATGACTCTAAGTCATAAACCATATACGTATTTACATTGAATGGTGGAGCTGTTAGTTGGTGCAGTTCCGAATATAGCGTCGTGGCGGGATCTACGTGTGAAGGGGAGTACATAGCTGCTTCAGAAGCGGCGCATGAAGGAGTCTAGATGAAGATCACTAGGAGACACGACGATAGAAACAAGACCAATAATTTCATCCTTACTAGGAAATTGTTTATCATGGGGTTGTCTACAAAATTTAGAGAAATTAAAATCATGAGACATATCCCCAAAACTTACATTAACAATTTCCATCTCACAGTCTATCTTAGCATTAACAGTATTCGAGAAAGGTCTACCAAATATAACGGGACAAAAATTATCTTATGGGGAAGCAAGAACAAGAAAATCAGTAGCATATTTTATTTTCCCACACAAGACTTCAACATCTCTAACAATCCCAATTGGTGATATAGTATCTCTATTGGCAAGCTTAATAGTAACATCAATATCTTCTATATCAGTCGGTGCAATATCATTCATAATTTCTTTATATAAAGTAAAAGGAATTGCACTCACACTAGCACCCACATCACATAAGTCATGATAGCAATGATCTCCTATTTTAACAGAAACAATAGGCGTGCCAACAACAAGTTTATGTTTATCTCTAATATCGGGTTTAGCAATCCTAGCAGCTTCATCACACAAGTAAATAACATGCCCATCAATATTATCAACCAAGAGATCTTTAACCAGAGCAATACTAGGTTGAACTTTAATTTGTTCAGTGGTGTAGGTGTTCTAGTATAACTCATACGAACCACAGTTGAAGCTTTAGCATGTTCCTTTATTCTAATCGGAAAAGGTGGTTTCCCAATATAAGCAGTAGGAACGATAGGATCAACATTATAAGTAATAGTTTCTTCTTCAACTTTAATAGGTTCTACTACTTTTACTTCAATGTGAGGATGATATTTAAACCACTTATCCTTAGGGAGATCAACATGAGTAGAAAAAGATTCACAGAAAGAAGCTACTATCTCATAGTCAAGTCCATATTTAGTGCTAAAATAACGAAAAGCATCGGTATCCATAAAAGATTTAACATAATCAAACTTCAGGTTTATACCTGACTTCTTACCTTTTTTGAGTACACAATCTTCAGAGTTGCGTTTAATTCTTTCCAATAAATCCCATTTGAATTCAATAGTCTTCTTCATAAAAGAACGAGTACAAGAAGTATCGAGCATGGATTGATCATTATGAGAAAGCCGAGCATAAAAGTTCTAAATAATGATTTCTTTTGAGAGCTCATGATTGGGGCATGAATATAACATTGAATTAAGCCTCCCCCAAGCTTGAGTGATACTTTCTCCTTCACGAGGCCAAAAATTATAAATATAATTCCGATCATGATGAACCATATGCATAGGATAAAACTTCTGATGAAATTCCAATTTCAATCGGTTGTAGTTCCATGATCCAATGTCATCACATAGCCTATACCATGTCAATGCCTTCTCCTTCAAATATAAAGGGAAGACCTTCTTACTGACTTCATCCTTGGGCAAACCTGCAAGCTTAAATAATCCACAAACTTCATCCGCATAGATTAGATGCATATCAGGATGTAAGGTTCCATTTCCTGCATAAGGATTAGCTAGCAGTTTCTCTGTCATACCCGAAGAAATTTCATAATAAATATTTTCAGTAGGTGCAGTAGGTTGAGGAGCAACTCTTTGCTCTTTTGGTTGAGGTGAAGACACCCGAACAAGCCCCTCAAAGGATTATTTTCCATAGTGACAAGTCATAGTAAATTTTAGCACACTATATAAATGTTTCCTTGACAAATTACACTTACAAAAGGCGATTCACTCCCCAGCAACGGCGCTAGAAAAGAGTCTTGATGACCCACAAGTATCGGGGAACTATCGTAGTCCTTTCAATAAGTAAGAGTGTCGAACCCAACGAGGATCAGAAGGAAATGAAAAGTAGTTTTCAACAAGGTATTCTCTGCAAGCACTGAAATTATTAGTAACAGATAGTTGTGTATAAGATAATTCGTAATGGGTAACAAGTAACAAAAGTAACTAAGGTGGAGCAAGGCATCAGAATCCTTTTTGTAGCAAAGGACAAGCCTAGGCGAACTTTTATTTAAAGCAAAGCGCTCCCGAGGACACATGGGAATTACTGACGAGCCAGTTTTCATCATGCTCATATGATTCACGTTCATTACTTTGATAATTTGGTATGTGGGTGGACCGGTGCTTGGGTGCTTACCTTCCTTATACAAACCTCCCACTTATGATTAACCCCTCTCGCAAGCATCCGCAACTACGAAAGAAGAATTAAGATAAACCTAACTATAACATGAAACATATGGATCCAAATCAGCCCCTTACGAAGCAACGCATAAACTAGGGTTTAAGCTTCTATCACTCTAGCAACCCATCATCTACTTATTACTTTCCAATGCCTTCCCCTAGGCCCAAATCATGGTGAAGTGTCATGTAGTCAATGTTCACATAACACCACTAGAGGAGAGACAACATATATCTCATCAAAATATCGAACAAATACCAAATTCACATGATTACTTATAACAAGACTTCTCCCATGTCCTCAGGAACAAACATAACTAATCATAAACCATATTCATGTTCATAATCTGAGGAGTATTAATTATCAGTAAGGATCTGAACATATGATCTTCCACCAAATAAAACAACTAGCATCAACTACAAGGAGTAATCAACACTACTAGCAACCCACAGGCACCAATCTGAGGTTTTGAGACAAAGATCGGATACAAGAGATGACCTAGGGTTTGAGAGGAGATGGTGCTGGTGAAGATGTTGATGGATATAGACCCCCTCTCAATGAGAGGATCGTTGGTGATGACGATGGCTTCGATTTCCCCCTCCGGGAGGGAAGTTTCCCCGGCAGAACAGCTTCGCCGGAGCCTTAGATTGGTTCTGCCCAAGTTTCGCCTCGAGACGGTGGCACTTCGTCCCGAAAGCTTCCTCCTCATTTTTTCAGGTCAAAACACACCATCTAGCAGAAGATGGGCATCAAGGGCCTGCCAGGTGGCCCACAAGGCAGGGGCGCGCCCCCACCCTTATGGATGGCTGGTGGCCCCCTCTGGCGCTTTTTCGCCCAATATTTTTTATATATTCCAAAATAATTCTCCGTGAAGTTTGAGGACTTTTGGAGTTGTGTGGAATAGGTCTCCAATATTTGCTCCTTTTCCAGTCCATAATTCCAGCTACCAGTGATACGTCCCTGTCGTATCTATAATTTTTTATTGTTTCATGTCAATATTATACAACTTTCACATATTTTTGACAACTTTTTATATGATTTATTGGACTGACCTATTGATCCGTTGTCCAGTGTCGGTTCCTATTTGTTGCATGTTTCTTGTTTCACAGAAAATCCATATCAAATGAAGTCCAAACGTGATAAAAATTTACGGAGAACTATTTTGGAATATATGTGATTTTTGGGAGGTGGAATCAACGCAAACGGATCCCACAGCCCCCAGGATACACCAAGGCGTGCCAGGAGGTGCCAGGCTCGCCCAGGTGTCTTATGCCCTCCTCGTATGACGGTTGGGCCCCTTCTTCTGGCGCAAGAAAGATAATTTATGGAAAAAATCGTGTAAAATTTCAGCGCAATCGGAGTTACGAATCTCCAGAAATTTAAGAAACGGTGAAGGGCCAGATCTAGGGGAGCGTGAAAAAGAAGAGAACAGAGAGGGAGATCCAATCTAGTAGGGGCTCCCTCCGCCACCATGGAGACCATTGGCCAGAGGGGGAACTCTCCTCCCATCTAGGGGGAGGCCAAGGAAGAAGAAGTAGGGGGGGCTCTCTCCCCCTCTCTCCCGGTGGCGTCGGAGTGCCGCCGGGGCTAGGATCGTGACGGCGATCTACATCAACAATCTTGCTACCGTCATCACCAACTCTCTCCCCCTCTATGCAGCGGTATAACACCCCTTCTACCCGCTCTAATCTCTACTTAAACATGGTGCTCAACTCCATATATTATTTCCCAATGATCTATGGTTATCCTATGATGTTTGAGTAGATCTGTTTTGTCCTGTGGGCAACGTTCAAGAATTTGTTAACTTGTAGTTGCTCGGTTAGTTTAGGAGTAGCGATTAATCGGTGAATCGGCCTATTGACTAGATTAATCGGTTGACCATTAATCGGTAGATTGAATAGAAACTTGCCAACATATATCTAGATTTTTAATGTATTTTACCATACTCTCATGCTCCCAGCAATGTAGTATACCAATATATGCTACCATACACATATGAAAATCATAGAGAGGAGGTAAAATTATTAATCCTATCTATTAAGGAGCAGCATGGGGCCGGAAGGGGTTATGAGCTAGGAGGGATTAATCATCATGACAATTGATTAATCGGTCTAACTGGCCAATTAATCGGCCTGACAAGTTAACATGACGAATAGGTGTTATTCGATTCGGCCATGCTATGAATAGCGATTAACTGGCCCATTAACTGATTAATCGGGTGAATTCTTGAACATTGCTTGTGGGTTAATCGTGATCTTGGTTGGTATGATTGTATATTTTATTTATGGTGTTGTCCTACGGTACCCTTCGTCTCGCGCAAACATGAGGGGTCCCCACTGTAGGGTGTTGCAATATGTTCATGATTTTCTTATGGTGGATTGCAAGAGTGACATAAGCTTAAACTCAAGTAGGTGGATTGTTGCGTACGGGATAAAGAGGAATTGGTACTTAATGCTATGGTTGGGTTTCACGACCTTAACGATCTTTAGTAGTTGCAGATTCTTGCTGGAGGTCCAATCATAAGTGCATATGATCCAAGTAGAGAAAGTATGTTAGCTCATGCCTCTCCCTCATATGAAATTGCAAGAATGATTACTAGTACTTGGTATCGATTTCCTAGGGACAAATGACTTTCTTGTTGACAAAAGCTATCCACTTTTATTACCTTGCAATTTATTCGTAGTTTTATTCTTGCAAAATAGTTTCATACTTGTTTTAGGTAAAGCAAACGTCAAGTGTGCGTAGAGTTGTATTGATGGTCGATAGAACTTGAGGGAATATTTGTTCTACCTTTAGCTCCTCATTGGGTTCGACACTCTTATCTATCGAAGAAGGCTACAAACGATCCCCTATACTTGTGGGTTATCAAGACCTTTTTCTGGCGCTGTTGCGTGGGAGCAATAGCGTGGGGTGAATATTCTCATGTGTCCTTGTTTGCTTTATTAGTAAGTAGTTTTTATTTTGTGTTCTAAGTTGTTCTCCATCTTTAGTTATGGATATGGAAGACGGAACACCAAAAAAATTAGTGCTACTTGCTACTCATGGAGATGGGGAACCTCCTAAAACCCTCGATGCTCGGTATGTGAAAAATATTAAACACTACTTTGATAATCCTGAGAAAACCCCATTCGACTTGATAATGGGAGTAACGTTGGATCAACGTGAATACTTTAGGGATTATCACTTGACTCAAAAAGGAAAACTTTTATGGGATCAAATTGAAATGTTGCAATGGTATGCTTAGAATTTATGCTCGAGATATGATTATAATTGTTTCTCCACGATGAAGGCTCCACACCTTCCCTTTTCATGCAAATTTAATGATAATGAAACCTTGGCTTCTTATGCTAACGGTATATATGATTACTATGATGTGGAATGAATAGAAGAATTTGTTGCTTTTAAGGGTGCTTATGAAATTGAATCTTTGTTTTAAAGTATGAAACTTTTGATGATGATGTTTATAGACCAAAATTTTTTGCCATCCTTAAATATTGCTATGATAATTATAAATATAATTCCGACATTGTAGCGACCCGACCTCAAATGGTCAAGTCTCTGTGCTTCAGTGTCATCCCTGGATCGGTAATGCTGACACATAGTACTCAAAGGATTTATAACAGAGTGGCAATCACACACTTATTACATCAAATGTCTCAAGAGAGAGAACTTATTACAATAAATATGGCTTCAGGCCATCTAATACGATAACAGCGGAAGGCTTGGAAGATAAAGTGAGTCCGTCAACTCCAAGGGCATAGATGAGTGCATGACAAATGACCTATCGCACCTTACACCTCATCTGAAAAGTCTGCAACATGATACGGTGCAGCCCGAAAACAGGCCAGCGCATGGAATATGCTGGCAAAGTAACACAGGAGTGTAATGAACAGATAAATGCTATCACTACATGCATATATGGCTGGTGGAGGCTGTATGGTTAATATGTTCCGTGAAAAGACAACTTTTCCCTACAATAAAGGAATATATTTGATTTAACTATCATGGTAGTTGCACAATATTGAGAAGGTTCCTCCAACTCAATTCCAATTAAAATAATTATCAACCCAAAAAATTAATATAGAGTGATGAGATCCCTGCGATAATCCAAGAGCCAGATACTCAAGATGTCCATAACCGGGGACATAGCTAACCATGATTAGTTTATACACTCTATAGAGGTTTGCGCACTTTTCCCCACAAGACTCGATCTACTCCATTGCATTTCTCGCACTATAGGGTGTTCGAGAAACGGATGACCGAGACAAAATCTTTCAGAAGCATTTGCTCTCTATTCCGGGCGGACCGGTACACCTACAATCCCCTACATCTGCTAGTCCACCTCTTCAAGAACTCACACAATGTACTCAACTATGCCAGAGCCCATAATGGCTTGTGGCTGCACACGGAAGTTTCTAGCATGAATAGTCTTATGATCCCTTTGAGCCTGGGTGGCGGACCGTAGGATGATCACACGGGTACTCCGGGATATCCTAGGGCAACACTGGATTCTCCAGGTGCCTACAAGCAATCCACCCAGATGTGTATTAAAGTTGCCACCTTAAGTTAACCATTAATTAAACACTCACATCTGTCATGGATCTCTCAAACCAAACCATGTCTACGAGCATAGCATGGCAATATAAGCATAACGTAGAAGTAACTCCCAGGGGTTTGATAATAAACAGGGTAATAGGATCTACCTCATCAACTACTTCCCAATACCCACATGTTAAGAGATCCTACTCATGCAATGTGTGAAGATTGAAACTAATGCATAAAAACTAGGTGATAAAGGGATATGATCAAAGTGTTACTTGCCTTGCTGACGATCTGCAAAATCCTAAAGACTCGTAGTAGCACGCTTCGCACTCCGGGTGTTCTATCGCAAACAAACAATAGCATACATAAGCAATCAAGCAAGGATGCATGGGTAAATATCAAATAAGAAGATCTAACTAGAAATTTCAACTGAAGAGTTCCGTTTTGCAAAAAGAATCAAATCAAACGGAGCAACGAAACTCAAACTTTGAAAGAAACAAGATCCGATTACTATTCTGGACTAAAGTCAAATTTTACAGTACCAAAATCTTGTTCAAGTTGGTTAAAGAGAAAGAGGGCTTCGAGACGAAGATCCAGGCGCTTGAAGCACCTGATTCCGATAAATGAGCGAAAAGATAAACTAAAACGAAGATCGGGGCTAACGAACGAACGTTCGCTGTCTGCGGTTAGCGGGTGAAAACCGTTCATTAAAACGAATGTACGAACGGGCGTTCGCTAAATAACTAAACCAGAAAAAAACGATCTAAAAAGGAAAAAACGCAACTAGGGTTTTTGAAAAAAAAACTAGGGTTTTACCTAAAAACCAAAAAAACCGAATCAGCGAGATTCGTCGGTGGCGGCTCGGATTCTGGCGAGGCGAGGCACTCCGGCGGGGTGGCGGCTCGGCGGAGCGAGCAATGGCGCGACGCGGGCGGCGGAGCAGCGGGCGGCACGGCATGGAGCGGGCTGCAGCTGCTGCTGCTTGCGGCAACGGCGGCGGCTGGTGGTGGTGGTGGAGGAGGCGGCTGGGCGGGCGGCATATAAAGGGGCCGAGGGGCGTGGCTTGGGGCAGGGGGCGATGAGGCGAAGGCGGCGTCGGACTCCTCAAAAGAGTCCGTCTCCGATACGGGACGGGAAGGCAGCGCGGCTGGCGGCTGGGCCGGCTGGGCCTCAGCCCAGTGCGGTCCGGCGAAAGTTTTGTTTTTAAAAAAAATTACACACAGAAAAACGAAGAAAAGAAATACTAAACGGACTCCAAAAATCCTGAAATAAATTTTCCCCGTCCTCTAAAAATACGCCGGACAAGGTGAACATTTATTTGGGCCTCTAATGCAATTTTTGAAAAACGCATATTTTTTCTAATTCATATAAAATAGTGATAAAACCCCAAATAAAAATACAAAATGATTTTAATATTTTTCCTCCAACATTTCATTTATTTTGGAGAAGTCATATTATCTCCTCTCATATAATTATAATATGAAATATTTTTGGGGAGAAAAATAATTAAAACCCAAAGTGATCCTTATTTCAATATTTGATAAAACTCAGATATGAGAGCGAGGGAAAATCCCCAACTCTCTCCGAGGGTCCTTGAGTTGCTTAGGATATCGAGGATCACAAAACAAAATCCAATAAAATATAATATGCATGAATGACCTATGTATAACATTCCAAATTGAAAATTTGGGATGTTACAAACCTACCCCCCTTAAGATGAATCTCACCCTCGAGATTCGGGTTGGCTAGTAAATAGGTGTGGGTGGTCCTTGCGTAGATCATCATCTCTTTCCCAGGTGGCTTCGTCCTCGGTATGGTGGCTCCACTGAACTTTGCAAAACTTGATAACCTTGATGCGGGTAACTCGACTGGCAAACTCAAGAATCTTGATTGGTTTCTCCTCATACGTCAAATCACTTTCCAACTGAATTGCTTCCAGGGGCACTGTATCTCTCAGAGGAATATCGGCCATCTCTGCATGGCACTTCTTCAACTGGGAAACGTGAAACACATCATGAACTCCTGACAGTCCTTCAGGTAACTCCAACTTGTAGACAACCTCTCCCATACGCTCCAGAACATGGTATGGTCCTACAAATCTCAGGGCTAACTTTCCCTTAACTCCAAAACACTTAACTCCTCGCGGAGGTGACACTCGCATATATGCTCTGTCTTCTATTTCATAGACTACCTCCTTGCATTTTGAGTCTGCATAACTCTTCTATCTAGACTGAGCTACTTTCAGTCTATCTCGAATCAGCTTAACCTTCTCCTCGGACTCCTTAATCAAATCCGGTCCAAACAACTGGCGGTCTCCAACTTCATCCCACATCAACGGTGTTCGGCATCTTCTTCCGTACATGGCTTCAAGCGGTGCCATCTTCAAACTGGCCTGGTAGCTGTTATTGTACGAGAACTCCACGTAGGGTAAATTATCATCCCAACTAGACCCGTAGTCTAGTGCACACGCTCTCAACATGTCCTCCAGAATCTAATTGACTCTCTCAGTCTGTCCATCTGTCTGCGGGTGAAAAGTTGTACTGAACTCCAGCCTGGTTCGCAAAGTCTGGTGCAGTTGGTGCCAAAACTTTGAAATAAACTGTGTTCCTCTCTCAGATAAGATGGTCCTCGGAACTCCATGCAGACATACGATCCTGGTCATATATATCTTGGCCAACTTTGCACTTGTATATGTGGTTTTCACTGGGATAAAGTGAGCTACTTTGGTCAAGCGGTCTAAAAGTGCGTTATATCGACTAGAGGGGAGTGAATAGGCAATTTTTATGAAATTCTTCACTGAGGAATTTGCCGGTGAGGAAATTCCTTAGCGAAGAAATACTAGTAGCGGAATAAGTACTCAAAAGTAAACATAACAGAATACAAGCATAGTTATCATGATGAAATGAAGACAGGCACAGAGTACAGGAAGCGTAAGCACAGGATAACACAGGATAAAGACAAACAGACTGAAGAATTTGAACTGAGGAAATTGAGAAAGTCTTCAGTCAAAGTCTTCAAACACAGATATGAACAAGCACACAACACAGTTTTGAGGAAATGAAAGAGTTGAGGAAATAGAACTAGTAAGCTTGGTGAAGTCAATGATTTGGTAGACCAGTTCCAACTGCTATCTCAGTTGTACGTCTGGTTGGAGCGGTTGAGTATTTAAATTCGAGGACACACAGTCCCGGACACCCAGTCCTGAACACGCAGCTCAGGACACCAAGTCCTCACCGTATTCTCCTTGAACTAAGGTCACACAGACCTCGTCCAATCACTCGTGGTAAGTCTTCAGGTGACTTTCGAACCTTCACAAACTTGGTCACTCGACGATCCACAATTCCTCTTGGATGCTCTAGACCATGACACCTAACCATCTGGAAGAATCACAGTCTTCAAAGGTAACAAGCGTCGGATCCACGCAGGATCAATCTCTTCAGTGATGCTCAATCACTTGGGGTTTGTAGGTGTTTGGGTTTGGGTTTTTCCTCACTTGATGATTTTCTCTCAAAGTCCTCAAAGGATGGGTTGCTCTCAAATGACAAGTGTCAGTTTCTCTTGGAGGAGCCAACCAGCTAGTGGTTGTAGGGGGCGGCTATTTATAGCCTAGGGAGCAGCCCGACATGATAAGACATAAATTCCCTTCAATGATATGACCGTTAGGTGGATAGATATTTTGGGACAGCTGGCGCATAGCACACCAATGGTCGGAATTTTGAGTAGCAAAATCCTCAGGGCTATCATGTTCCTCACTATGTAGGAAATCCGCACTAGCGAATTCCTAACTCCTTAGTCAGAACAAATTCCTCAGAGACCAGAAGAACTTCATCTCTGTCACTGAAGAATATGACTGGACTGTATGAGATTTCCAAAGGCTTCACTCGAAGGGATTGGTAGGTGTAGGATTTTGAGTTGAGCATCACATGGAAATTTTTCCTTAGTATTTCCTCGACCCCCTTTAACAGTACAGTGTTTCCTATGACTCAAGAAAGAGAAAATGAAACTACGAAAACAAAAGTCTTCACGCTTCATGTTCCTTTAATGAATACCAAGTCTTCAAGGTCACACCAATTTCTTCACTTTCAAAGTCTTCAGAAATCCAAAGTCTTCAGTCGAAGAACTTCATTTTAGGGGTCGACTTTCTCTATAAATATCAAACTCCTCATAGACTTATAGACCTGTGTACACTCACAAACGCATTAGTCCCTTAACCTATAAGTCTTCAATACACCAAAATCACTAAGGGGCACTAGATGCACTTACAATCTCCCCCTTTTTGGTGATTGATGACAATATGGGTTAAGTTTTCAACGGGGATAAACATATGAAGTGTAAATACTGATATTGAGGAATTTGATTGCAAGATATAGAAGAACTCCCCCTGAAGATGTGCATAGTGAGGAATTTGCTTTTGAAGCAGTGCACACTTGAAGAGTTGAATCATGGAGATCTCCCCCTATATCTTGTAAATCATACACGCATTTGACATATAACATGAAGAAATTGAAATGCATGATGAAATATGGTGACTGACGTAATTCAGCATGCATGCATTTTTTTGACAGAAAGACTGTAAGAGAACCCCCTACAGTATAATTGGTGCAACAAATCCAAATTACAAGTACCATGCCTTGAACCTGGGTGGGTGGGAAGGCATCAACCCCTTCCCACCACTAGGCTATGCCTTAGTCTGCAGCATGCATGCATTAGCATATATGAGGAATAAGCATGCAGAAAAACATATCAAAAGTATCAGAGCACCATCGGGTTTAAGTTTACAACTCGATCCAATAAAGTCTCAGAAGAACGTGAGTTGTAACTTGAAAAAAAACGCCCATATAGAAAGACCCGCTTGAAGACTAACTCAAAATTCTCCCCCTTTGTCATCAAATGACCAAAAGGATCAAATATGAGGACTAACGCCCCTGAAGAATATCAAGTTGATGAAGGAGCGTCAGCGTTGTTGGGGTCGTTTGTCGTAGTAGGGCCTGCCGCAGTGTCGTAAGTCTTCATTCCCATCAGTGTCGCGCGATGATGAATATGAGCTAGCCACCAAGGAAGGAACCTTGACCTTCTTGAATTTCTTCGGTGGAGGTACAGACCAGTCAAAATCTTCCTTGAGACCCATTTTCTTCAGATCGTCTTCACCATACAGATGTGACAGAATGGCCCAGGTGCGACCGAAGACTTCATGGAGTCATTTTCATGGTCTAGCAAATATTGTTCTAAAGGATCACTAGGAGGCACGGCAATAGAAGCAAGACCAATAATTTCATCTTTACTAGGAAATTCTTTATCATGGGCTTGTCTACGAAATTTAGCAAAATTAAATTCATGAGACATATCCCCTAAACCAACAGAAACAATATCCTTATTGCAATCTATCTTAGCATTAACAGTATTCAAGAAGGGTCTACCAAATATAATGGGACAAAAGTTATCTTGTGGGGAACCAAGAACAAGAAAATCAGCAGGATATTTAACTTTCCCACGCAAGACTTCAACATCTCTAACAATCCCAACCGGTGAAATAGTATGTCTATTGGCAAGCTTAATTGTAACATCAATTTCTTCTAACTTAGCAGGTGCAATATCATGCATAATTTCTTTATATAAGGAATGAGGTACTGCACTTGCACTAGCACCCATATCACATAAGCCATGGTAACAATTATCTCCTATTTTAACAGAAATAACGGGCATACCTACAACAGGTCTATGTTTATTTTTAGTATCGGATCACAGAAGTAAATAACATGCCCATCAATATTATCGGCCAAGAGATCTTTAACCATAGCAACACTAAGTTCAACTTTAATTTGCTCAGAGGGAGTAGGTGTTCTAGTATTACTCTTACGAACCACAGTTGAAGCTTTATCATGATCCTTTGTTCTAACAGGGAAAGGTGGTTTCTCAGTATAAGCAGTGGGAACAATGCTACCTCTTGAGCACTGCGTTGGTTTTCCCTTGAAGAGGAAAGGGTGATTCAGTAAAGTAGCGTAAGTATTTCCCTCAGTTTTTGAGAACCAAGGTATCAATCCAGTAGGAGATCACGCTCGAGTCCCACACACCTACACAAACAAATAAGAACCTCGCAACCAATGCGATAAAGGGGTTGTCAATCCCTTCACAGTCACTTACGAGAGTGAGATCTGATAGATATGATAAGATAATATTTTTGGTATTTTTATGATAAAGAGAAAAAAATGCAAAGTAAAATAAACGGCAATAGAAATAGCTAAGTGTTTGGAAGATTAATATGATGGAAGATAGGCCTGGGGGCCGTAGGTTTCACTAGTAGCTTCTCTCGAGAGCATAAGTATTACGGTGGGTAGTTATGAGAATATCTAGGTATGATCATGTATATAGGCATCACGTCCCTGACAAGTAGACCGAAATGATTCTGCATCTACTACTATTACTCCACACATCGACCGCTATCCAGCATGCATCTAGAGTATTAAGTTCATAAGAACAAAGTAAGGCTTTAAGTAAGATGACATGATGTAGAGGGATAAACTCATGCAATATGATATAAACCCCATCTTTTTATCCTTGATGGCAACAATACAATACATGCCTTGCTGCCCCTGCTGTCACTGGGAAAGGACACCGCAAGATTGAACCCAAAGCTAAGCACTTCTCCCATTGCAAGAAAGATCAATCTAGTAGGCCAAACCAAACTGATAATTCGAAGAGACTTGCAAAGATAAACCAATCATACATAAAAGAATACAGAGGAGATTCAAATATTGTTCATAGATAAACTTGATCATAAACCCACAATTCATCGGATCTCGACAAACAAACCGCAAAAGAAGATTACATCGAATAGATATCCAAGAAGATCGAGGAGAACTTTGTATTGAGATCCAAAGAGAGAGAAGAAGCCATCTAGCTAATAAATATGGACCCGAAGGTCTGAAGTAAACTACTCACACATCACCGGAGAGGCCATGGAGTTGATGTAGAGGCCCTCCGTGATCAATGCCCCCTCCGGCGGAGCTCCGAAAAAAGCCCCAAGATGGGATCTCTCGGGTACAGAAGGTTGCGGCGGTGGAATTAGGTTTTCGTGGTGCTCCTGGATGTTTGGGGGGTACGTGGATATATATAGGAGGAAGAAGTAGGTCGGTGGAGCAACGAGGGGCCCATGAGGGTGGAGGGCGCGCCCCCTGCCTCATGGCCTCCTAGATTGTTTCTTGACGCCCACTCCAAGTCTCCTGGATCACGTTCGTTGAGAAAATCACGTTCCCGAAGGTTTCATTCCATTTGGACTCCGTTTGATATTCCTTTTCGGCAAAACTCTAAAATAGGCAAAAAAACAGCAATTTGGGCTGGGCCTTCGGTTAGTAGGTTAGTCCCAAAAAATGATATAAAAGTGTAAAATAAATCCCATTAACATCCAAAATAGATAATATAATAGCATGGAGCAATCAAAAATTATAGATACGTTGGAGACGTATCAAACAACAGGATCATTATAAGTGATAGTCTTTTCTTCAACTTTAATAGGTTCAACTACTTTTACTTCAATGGGAGGATTATATTTAAACCACTTCTCCTTAGGGAGGTCAACATGAGTAGCAAAGGATTCACAGAAAGAAGCTACTATCTCAGAGTCAAGTCCATATTTAGTGCTAAATTCACGGAAAACATCGGTATCCATAAAAGATTTAACACAATCAAACTTAGGTGTTATACCTGAATCCTTACCTTCATCGAGGTCCCAATCTTCAGAGTTGCATTTAATTCTTTCCAATAAATCCCATTTGAATTCAATAGTCTTCATCATAAAAGAACCAGTACAAGAAGTATCGAGCATGGAGCGATTATCGAGAGAAAGCCGAGCATAAAAATTTTGAATAATAATTTCTCTTGAGAGCTCATGATTGGGGCATGAATATAACACTGACTTAAGCCTCCCCCAAGCTTGAGCGATGCTTTCTCCTTCGCGAGCCAATAATTGTATATATAATTACGATCGCGGTGAACAAGATGCATAGGATAAAACTTCTGATGAAATTCCAATTTCAATTGGTTGTAGTTCCATGATCCCATATCATCACATAGCCTAAACCATGTCAATGCCTTTCCCTTCAAAGATAAAGGGAAGACCTTCTTCTTAATAACATCATCGAGCATACCTGCAAGCTGAAATATTCCACAAACTTCATCCACATAGATTAGGTGCAAATCGCGATGTAATGTTCCATCACCTGTGAAAGGATTAGCTAGCAGTTTCTCTATCATACCCGAAGGAATTTCAAAGTAAACATTTTCAGTAGGTTCAGTAGGTTGAGGAGAAGCTCTTTGCTCTATTGGTCGGGGTGAAGATACCCAGAACAAGCCCCTCAAAGGATTATGTTCCATAGTAACAAGTGACAGTAAATTTTAGCATACTATATAAATTTTTCCTTACCAAATTCCACCTACAAAAGGCGCTTCACTCCCCGGCAACAGCGTCATAAAAGAGTCTTGATGACCCACAAGTTTAGGGGATCTATCGTAGCCTTTTCGATAAGTAAGAGTATCGAACCCAACGAGGAGCAGAAGGAAATGATAAGCGGTTTTCAGCAAGGTATTCTCTGCAGGCACTGAAATTATAGGTAACAGATAGTTTTGTGGTAAGGTAATTTGTAACGAGTAACAAGTAATAGAAGTAAATGAGGTGCAGCAAGATGGCCCAATCCTTTTTGTAGCAAAGGACAAGCCTCGACAAACTCTTATATAAAGGAAAGCGCTCCCGAGGACACATGGGAATTATTGTCAAGCTAGTTTTCATCACGTTCATATGATTCGCGTTCGGTACTTTGATAATTTGATATGTGGGTGGACCGTTGCTTGGGTAATGCCCTTCCTTGGACAAGCATCCCACTTATTATTAACCCCTATTGCAAGAATCCTCAACTACAACATAAGTATTAAGGTAAACCTAACCATAGCATGAAACATATGGATCCAAATCAGCCCCTTACGAAGCAACGCATAAACTAGGGTTTAAGCTTCTTTCACTCTAGCAACCCATCACTTACTTATTACTTCCCAATGCCTTCCTCTAGGCCCAAACAATGGTGAAGTGTCATGTAGTCGACATTCACATGACACCACTAGAGGAAAGACAACATACATCTCATCAAAATATCGAACGAATACCAAATTCACATGACTACTTATAGCAAGACTTCTCCCATGTCCTCAGGAACAAACGTAACTACTCACAAATCATATTCATGTTCATAATAAGAGGGGTATTAATATGCATAAAGGATCTGAACATACGATCTTCCACCGAATAAACCAACTAGCATCAACTACAAGGAGAAATCAACACTACTAGCAACCCACAGGTACCAATCTGAGGTTTTTGGGACAAAGATTGGATACAAGAGATGAACTAGGGTTTGATATGAGATGGTGCTAGTGAAGATGTTGATGGAGATTGACCCCCTCCCGATGAGAGGATCGATGGTGATGATTTCCCCCTCCCGGAGGGAAGTTTCCCCGGCAGAACAGCTCCGCCGGAGCCCTAGATTGGTTCCGCCAAGGTTCTGCCTCGTGGCGGCGGAGTTTCTTCCCGAAAGCTTGCTTATGATTTTTTTTCCTGGACGAAAGACTCCATATAGCCAAAGATGGGCATCAGAGGGCTGCCAAGGGGCCCAAGAGGCAGGGGGCACGCCCAGGGGGTAGGGCGCGCCCCCACCCTCGTGGACGGTGGGTGGCCCCCCTCTGGTACTTCTTTTTCCCAATATTTTTTATATATTCTAAAACGTGCTCCCGTGAAGTTTCAGGACTTTTGGAGATGTGCAGAATAGGTCTCTAATATTTGCTCCTTTTCCAGCCCAGAATTCCAGCTGTCAGCATTCCCCCTCTTCATGTAAACCTTGTAAAATAAGAGAGAATAGGCATAAATATTGTGACATAATGTGTAATAACAACCCATAATGCAATAAATATCAATATAAAAGCATGATGCAAAATGGACGGATCAGAGGGCCACTGGAACTGCCGTAGCTCACGGGTAAAGGGTGGGCAACCCACCTCGTAGGGCAGGCCGCTAGAGCCTCCCAATGTTGGGTGGTCCATAATGGGCCCCGCCCGCCAATCTGATTGGTGGCGTGCATCGCGCCGGCGCTCGATGGTGGTTCGAGCGTATTCACGGGCTCGCTCTCGGAGAACTTGGTGTTGATCGCGGTGGGTCCGTGGGTCGGACAACGCTATGGATATGTTATCACAAGCGTCATCACGACAGACCGGCACCCGCGGCGATGGACGTGGGGGAGGAGAGTGCATCGTGTCCGCGGCACCTCTGATCCTTCCTCCACTGGTACGTGGTGGCTCGACGGAGCGCCGGCCTGAGGGCCCCGCTGGTTGCGGTTCATCTTTGTTGGCAACGCCAACGAGGCTCCAGATGGTGGCTCTCCAATCGTCGAGCTTTTCTGCAGCAGGAGGAAAGTCGAGGAGCAACTGCGCGCGCCAAAGCTTCTACTACTGTGGGTGGCGGCGAAAGCTGCGTGGACCGTGACACACTCTGACTCCTAACCACGTTAGAAGGAGCTCTATCACGGCCTGGCAGCCGTGCGCCGTTTTCGCCAGCGTCTCGGTGTGCATGCTGGCCTTCTACGTCCCGCGAATGATGCACGGGACTTGTCGGGGATATACCCCGTGGAATGACCTCGGCCGGAAGTATGGCCTGGCCGGACTTGGCAACTCACTGGTGACCCGCCCTGACTTGGCGACTCACAAGCGACCCGTCCGGATCTCTCCACTCACTGATGACTCGGCTGGGCCTGGTGACTCATTAGTAACCCGGCAGGTGGGTCAGAGGAACGACAAGACCCAAAGGCCCAACCGGCGGTTCATGGAAGACTGGCTTACGTTATGGTAGGCCGGCTTAAGAGGAAAGCATAAGGAATATTCCCTTACAAAGGAAGCAAGACTAGGACTCCACTTGTAATAGAGTAATCCTAATCCTAATAGGACTAGTCATGTAAGCCGCCCCTTCAACATATATAAGGAGGGGCAGGGCATCCCAAGAGGGACAGGTTCCATAGGTTTTGACAAGTTAGGTTTAGACAGACAACTCAATAGCTCTCGAGATAGAGCACCCTTGTAAGGGTGATCATCATCATCAATATCAATGAAGCAGGATGTAGGCTTTTACGTCCCAAGTGAGGGGCCGAACCTGGGTAAACCTCGCGTCTCTCGTCCCACTCAACCCCTCTCAAACTACCACATAGATGCGTTGGCCTCGCGACTAAGTCCTAACACTAAGGGCATCTGCTGTGATAATTCCATGACAGTTAGCGCCCACCGTTGGGGCTAGCGCATAGTGGTGTTGAGTTCTTGAAGAGATTTTTTCCAATGGAGCGAGAAACTCGCGATTGTCCGGACGAAGAGCCGGCATAAAGAGGATCTACATCATCAACGAGCAGTCGCAACAAGCACATGCGTGACTAAGACCAAGAGAAATTAGGGTTACAGGCGCAGCCAGCGTGAGTCTTTTGGAGATTTGACCGATAGTTTTCTGTCGCAGAGACTGACATGAATTTGGAGTTATGTTGATTCGTTACTGTTGCACATGACCAAAGGCATATTAAGTCCCGAGGAGTTATCGCCGTACTTTTTGCTGATTCATGGAAGTTGTAGCTGGTGCACGCACCTCCGCGTCAAATCCATTTGAGAGGAAAAAAGTGATCTTTCAGGGCCAGTACATCGCCACGTACATGCACAAGCTCCCGGGAGAACTTATTTTTGGACTAAGCCCTATTTTTCCTTACTAAAGCAAATCTGTGTACAAGGAGGTGCTTCGTCAGTCAAAATTAGTGAACAAAATCAACTGCCACTGTTCACATCACGGCAAGCCGGCCACAACTGACATGAAGACAAATTACTGAACAAGAAACATGGTGTTTTTAGGTACTTTCTGCTTGTTGCATGTTCTATCGGGGGTCAAGAAAACTGGCAATAATGTGACAGGGTTGAAGCGTGGAAGGTTCGCGCATTAAGAATACGCGAGGATGAGGCCTCCTTTGGTTTAGAGGAATTTCATAGGAATTCTAGAGGATAGGATTCTTATAGGATTTTTTCCTTTAGAGCCCTTTGGTTCATAGGAATGGATTCCTATTTCTACATAGGATTGGTTCCTATCCTCCACATTTCATAGGAAAATAAAAAAGAGCCTAGACTCAATGGAAAAATTCCTTTGGTGTCAACCAAGTGACATCTTGTTTCCTATTCCTACTCATAGGATTTGAGATACATGTCATCTCATTTCCTACAAGATTCATATTCCTATGATAATCCTATCCTATGAACCAAAAGAAGCCTGAATAGTAGGATACGGAGTTGAAAAAAAAATGGGGACCAAGACGCAGAAGCAAAGTTGACTATGACCCAGACCCCACTGTCTGGGTCTGCAACCCATCCATCGGACCGGCTCGCTGCTACCGTCGAGTCGCGCCCCGCCTGCGAACCGCCGTCAACCGCCTTCAAGTCGCTTCCGGGTCGTTTTTCCCTGGCGAATCCGTCTTCACCACAACGGCCAACACCCGGCCATACCTCTGCTCTAAGCCGCCATACCTTTGCTCTGAGTCGCGAAGTGGCCCCGCCTGCGGCCACGGCCACCTCTGCTTCACTCTGACCGTTGTCCCGTATCTCCATGGCAGTTGCTCTCCAAAGACTTACTACTAGTGCTAATTAAGAAGCACAATGGCGTAATCTTCAAGAAGGACCATCATCCATCACGTGAAAGACAAGACTAGTCAAAGTGATGAATCAATTACTCCATTACTGATGATACTTTGTTACTAGTACTATTTATCTGTCCGGCTTAAGATGGACATAGGAAGGCCACGCTGAGATCATGGTGCAAAAATACACGTCCGGGAATTTCAAAGATAGGACGAAGTTAAAAATGCGTTGCGTGGAGCCTGATGTTGGAAATATGCCCTAGAGGCAATAATAAAATCATTATTATTATATTTCCTTGTTCATGATAATTGTCTTTATTCATGCTATAATTGTGTTATCCGGAAATCGTAATACATGTGTGAATAAAAGACACCAACATGTCCCTAGTAAGCCTCTAGTTGACTAGCTCGTTGATCAACAGATAGTCATGCTTTCCTGACTATGGACATTGGATGTCATTGATAACGAGATCACATCATTAGGAGAATGATGTGATGGACAAGACCCAATCCTAAACATAGCATAAGATCGTATAGTTCGTTTGCTAGAGTTTTCCAATGTCAAGTATCTTTTCCTTAGACCATGAGATCGTGTAACTCCCGGATACCGTAGGAGTGCTTTGGGTGTGCCAAACGTCACAACGTAACTGGGTGACTATAAAGGTATACTACGGGTATCTTCGAAAGTGTCTGTTGGGTTGACATGGATCAAGACTAGGATTTGTCACTCCGTATGACGGAGAGGTATCACTGGGCCCACTCGGTAATGCATCATCATAATGAGCTCAAAGTGACCAAGTGTCTGGCCACGGGATCATGCATTACGGTACGAGTAAAGTGACTTGCCGGTAACGAGATTGAACGAGGTATTGGGATACCGACGATCGAATCTCAGGCAAGTAACATATCGATTGACAAAGGGAATTGTATACGGGGTTGCTTGAATCCTCGACATCGTGCTTCATCCGATGAGATCATCGAGGAGCATGTGGGAGCCAACATGGGTATCCAGATCCTGCTGTTGGTTATTGACCAGAGAGCGATCTCGGTCATGTCTACATGTCTCCCGAACCCGTAGGGTCTACACACTTAAGGTTCGGTGATGCTAGGGTTGTAGGGATATGTATATGCAGTAACCCGAATGTTGTTCGGAGTCCCGGATGAGATCCCGGACGTCACGAGGAGTTCCGGAATGGTCCGGAGGTAAAGAATTATATATAGGAAGTGCTATTTCGGGCATCGAGACAAGTTTTGGGGTCACCGGTATTGTACCGGGACCACCGGAAGGGTCCCGGGGGTCCACCGGGTGGGGCCACCTGCCCCGGGGGGGCACATGGGCTGTAGGGGGTGCGCCTTGGCCTATATGGGCCAAGGGCACCAGCCCCAAGAGGCCCATGCGCCTAGGGTTCAAGAAGGGAAGAGTCCGAAAGGGGGAAGGCACATCCTAGGTGCCTTGGGGAGGAGGGATTCCTCCCTTGGCCGCCGCCCCCCTAGGAGATTGGATCTCCTAGGGCCGGCGCCCCCCCCCCTAGGCCCCCCTATATATAGTGGGGAGATGGAGGACTTCTCACCCCACGCCTTTGGTGCCTCCCTCTCCCTCTCCAACACCTCCTCCTCCTCCATAGAGCTTAGCCAAGCCCTGCCGGAGTACTGCAGCTCCATCACCACCACGCCATCGTGCTGCTGCCGGAGCCATCTTCCTCAAGCTCTCCTTCCCCCTTGCTGGATCAAGAAGGAGGAGACGTTACGCTGACCGTACGTGTGTTGAACACGGAGGTGCCGTCTGTTCGGTGCTAGGATCTCCGGTGATTTGGATCACGTCGAGTACGCCTTCCTCATCCCCGTTCTTTGAACGCTTCCGCGCATGATCTACAAAGGTATGTAGATGCAATCGAATCACTCGTTGCTAGATGAACTCATAGATGGATCTTGGTGAAACCGTAGGAAAAATTTTTGTTTTCTGCAACGTTCCCCAACACCTGAGCCGCCCACCTCCGCGGTCTCCCCTCGCTTCTGAGCCGCCGGGGCTATTTTGAGTCACCGGTCTGCCTGAGCCATTTCTATCACGTTGAGCGGATCATCCGTCATCCGAGCAAACCAGGTGATATCCATCCAAGTTTATTTTATTAACACATATTGTTTTCATCAAAGAACAATTACTTGTTCTATGATAATTTTTCGCAGGACCATTATTCCTTACAAAAAGGTGTCGTAAAAGGGGCAAATATTATTTTTGCACTAGCGTTCGTCCTGCGCAAATTGCCACCCCCGCTACATCAACACACACGACTGACTCATTGTCCGTGCCCATGGCCGACTTGCCTGCGTCTGTGCCGTTTCCAACACCGCGGACGACTCTCTCGTCCGCACCGGCTTACAACGTCGTTGCCGATTCTCCCGCCCACACCAGTTTACAACAACGTGGCCGACTCATCTGTCTGTGCCGCCTCTGAAGCCGTGGTTGTCTTTGTCGTCCGTTTCTCGCGGCATGGTCTACATCAACACACCGGGCTGCACCTGTATGCATGAGTTGCTTATTGAGTATAAATCCAGTCACTGCTTGGGCAGCCCGATGTTCTTCCAACAACTCTGGAGCAAATTATCATGTATTGTCAGCTGCCGTCTGCACTGGATGGCTCAATGGACAGGAGCACAAGTCGCCGCCACTATAGTTTGGTTAACTTCAGAACAGCCAGTTGGGATAAACCGATGGCCGGATTACTGACACAAATCATACGGAGTCATTTATAACCTGCCATGATCGACCTCAAGTTTTCGTGGATTCACATTGCGTTATCAGCGCCAAGGATATACAATGAGTGTTGCGAAGATCATTAACTTGCCACCTTGCTTCCAGCTTCAACATATGACAGTGGTTCGCTGTTCAGTTATATGTCGGTTTATATCAGGGCTAAGTATGAAGAATCTCAAGCCAACTCCTCGAGTCATCTTGAGACTCGGGGGCTACGATGACATGGCTCAGCAAATTTTGTCAGCAAATTCAAAAACCCTGGATCATTGGAGGGAAAACAACCTGGTCTCAGGAGTACTGCCTCATTGGTGAATATTTAAAGGCCGTCAGAAAATTTCCTGCTTAAAAAGAAGGATTTCGGTTCAAAATCCGGTTCAAGAGAAATCTATCTCCAACAAAGCGCTGAAACTCTTAATATCCGGTTCACAATCTGGCTCAAGGGAAATCTGTCTCTCAAAAAGCTCTGAAGCTCTTAAATCCAGTTTAAAACTCTGACTCAAGAAGAATATTATCTCTCGCAAAAGTTCGAGTTATCAGAAAAAATTAAAGGGACCAAAGAGAGTTTGTTGCAAAAGCACAACTCAGGCATAGGTACCCGCTAAGCACAGCTCAAAATATTACTTGGGGGCTCTTTTGTTCTAAAGAACAAAGAGTTCATAACCTTGCGATAGGCTATAAAAGCCAGGCTTGGAAGCCAGGTGTATTCACCTAAAAACCCAGGTTATCCTGCCTGTATGCCAGCTGCTTCTCCATCGGGTAATCCTGATTGACCCATCGAACTCTTAACAGCCATATTTGAACTTGTTAAGGTTAAAATGATGGATGTCATGAGAGAGCACGGTTTTACAGATAGCACGGATAAGCTCAGGCTATAAAGCCGCCTTCCTTGGAACTTGGATAAATCGGCCTGTGATGTCTGATAGCGACTCTGACCCCGCGTACTCCTGACAAGTCTATCTTTCAATAAGAACTGAACTTGTCCGGGTTAAAATGTCGATTGGGTATTGTGAGTGACGGCTCATGGAAAGCGCGTACCTTCCAGTGGCTAATGCTAGTTTCATTGAAGAAGATATTTTGGTTTGGCGGCCTATGAAAGCCTTGGATTTTTTCTGTTGCTTGATTTGAATGTCTTTTTGAGATTTTTTTTTCTTTTGTGGCATAGTGATACATGGTTAAAAACCAATAAGGCTTATAAATGCCTTCTGAGTCATATATTTAACCGGTGTTCATTAACCCGGCCTGGTCTTCGACTATAAGTCGCCGGTATGAGAAATTATCCAGTGTTTATTAACAAGGCCTGGCTTTTGATGTTAAGTCGCCAGTGTATGATGAAAAATTATCCGGTGTTTATTAACTCGGCCTGGCTGTGGACTATAAATCTCCAGTGTATGAAGATCTTATATACTTGGAAGCGCTGTGCTCTAAGGTTTGGGATATTGCCCCTTACGGTTTATGATATTATAAGTCAGCCATATATAACAATGGAGAAAGAACATTGTGTGTTCAAATTTTTGGGTGATCACCCTTACTGCACAGGTATGATAAGCCGGCAGTGTGAGCAAATATCACAGGATTTGGAGAGCTATGACTTACATAAAGGATTAAGTTCAAGCCCATCATCAAAAGGGTCATAAATTATCGATTTTCACAAAGGCTATAAGCCGCCGGGTTACAAAAATCCCGGATTACAATGGATGTGCATTAAGTCGCTATTGGCCAAGAGCCACTGAGTATTTAAACTCCAGATTTACTTGTCAACCGATAAGGTATTCAAGGCTAGATTTTCATGATGATATTAAATGATTGAGGCTTTCATACCGGATTATATTATTCAAATCTTTCATAGCCAACATGGCTGGATCTTTATTATGGTTATCAATACCAGTATTATGATTGAGGTTTTCAAAGTCGCTTCAGCGTAATGGCTATTATTTTATCAATGGATATGATTTATTCTACAATGGAGAGAATAGTCCCGAGTCGCTGCAGGCTTACGACCCGGCACTTGGGGGCTACATTATTCAAATTGAGATTACATCAAATATACAAGTCTCATGTTACTGCCAGCATGCACCATGGCACTTGGGGGCTAATGCAAAGTCATTTTTACTGGCCTTATTAAAGATTCGAGTCATCACATCATAATGAGCCGGCCCTTGGGGGCTACCAATTGCTCTTGTTAAAAATTCAAGGTACACAAGCCTTATTCTGTTATATTGAAGGGTCCACTGCTCAGTTGGTAAAGCACAAGGCTCTTAACCTTGTGATGGGGGCTACACGTTGTTGTTCAAGTCTATATGATCATATCTATAAAGTCCTTGCTCCTTATTGCATAATGACCCGGCCCTTGGGGGCTACACTGGTTGAAGTTTTTATGAGCATAAGACAATTACAAGTCCCAGGTTGCTGCAAGCATGACAACCCGGCACTTGGGGGCTATATATATGGAGTATTCAGTCTTTGCTAGTGAATGAGATGAACAACATGGATTTATTTAAAATGATAGTATTTATATTGAAGCAAGTCTTAAGTCATCACTTTGTTCTTCTCAAGACTTGGGGGCTACAGGTAATATGGATATAAGGGAGAAATATCTTCCAATTTTCAGTTTTTAGCAAACCAGATTGACCCGGTGTCACCAACAATCATGACTCGACATCACCAATAACTATGACCCGGCATCGGCAACAATTATGACCCGGTGCTATCAATATTTACAAACCGGATATTTTGGCAATGATAAACCGGCAAGTTCTACATCTTCAAGCCAGCTGAAAATCAGATGACTATTTCAAGACCAATATTTTTTTGTTAAGCATTGGTAGCTGAATCAAATGAATTATTCTTCACAATATTTTTCTGTGAGAAACCAATGACAGCAAATTGATTATGAAGCTGGCCTATTGACCCAGACTTTCTAGAAGAAGGAAATGACAAGGACTTCAAGATGATCAGGTGCCGGCTTACAAGAATTTTTAACCCGGAGCACAACCTGTCAAATTTGTTCTCATGTTTATTTTGCAGGATAAGTTTAACATGGATAAATCCAAATTAAATTGGGGGCTAATGTCGGGGATATACCCCGTGGAATGACCCGGCCTGAAGTATGACCTGGCCGGACTTGGCGACTCACTGGTGACCCGCCCTGACTTGGCGACTCACGAAGTGACCCGACCGGATCTCTCCACTCACTAATGACTCGGCTGGGCCTGGTGACTCATTGGTAACCCGGCAGGTGAGTCAGAGGAACAACAAGACCCGGAGGCCCAACAGGCGGTTCATGGAAGACCGGCTTACGTTATGGTAGGCTGGCTTAAGAGGAAAGCATAAGGAATATTCCCTTACAAAGGAAGCAAGACTAGGACTCCACTTGTAATAGAGTAATCCTAATCCTAATAGAACTAGTCATGTAAGCCGCCCCTTCAACATATATAAGGAGGGGCGGGGCACCCCAAGAGGGACAGGTTCCACAGGTTTTGAAAAGTTAGGTTTAGACAGACAACTCAATAGCTCTCGAGATAGAGAACCCTTGTTAGGGTGATCATCATCATCAATATCAATGAAGCAGGATGTAGGCTTTTGCCTCCACCGTGAGGGGCCGAACCTGGGTAAAACCTCGCGTCTCTCGTCCCACTCAACCCCTCTCAATCTACCACATAGATGCGTTGGCCTCGCGACTAAGTCCTGACACTAAGGACATCTGCATGATAATTCCACGACAGGACTCTTCCCACGACGGCGCCCAGGGTCACCAGCGGGGTGACGCTGCTCGTCGTGCGCAACCTGGGAGGAGCGCGTCACGGGCGCCAGTGTAGGTGCCTCAGAAGTTGCCACGCCACCCCTGGAGGGCCCCGCGCTGCCTGTGGGGGGCACGGCTCCGTCTTTGGATTTGGTGGTATGCGGCCCATCTTCTCGCGCATGAACGATGTCGCTCGCCAGGCTTTGGCTGCCAGAGCGATGCGGGTGTTCGCGGGCCGCGCCTCAGCTTTCGTCCGCGATCGCCCCACCACTCGCCCACACTGGTACGGGTCGTTCGGCCCCCGACGAACCGATCGTTGTGATCGTCTTCTTCTTGGGAGCCATGGCGATGAAGAACTCCTAACTAACTGCTAGACCGGATTTCCACAACTGCGCACCCCCTACCTGGCGCGCTAGAGATGTCGGTGGGAAACGACACCTATGAGATCACTGGGATCCCTTCTACGGTTGGCGGGCGCGGGGTTGTGCAAAGAGCGGGTCTGGCGGTCAGCACAAGGATCGTTTACCCAGGTTCGGGCCGCGGGGACGCTTAATACCCTAGTCCTGCTTTGATGTATATTTGAGTGTTCTTGAGTTCTTGAACTAGCTACGGTGTCTCTCTAGTTCCAAAGATCTGAATCCCTCTCTAGTACGCCTCGGGCCTCCTTTTATAGACAAAAGGGGTCGCCACAGTGGCACACAGGAGGTGGAAAGGTGCACTATGGCTGAGTCTATCCTCTGGCACCGTCGGACAAACGCATTTAATGCGCTGCCGACGTGCCCCTCTTGCTTTATCGGGGACGGCAAGGAAGCTCGTCCCAGCTGTCGCCGCCTCGCCTAGCTCTGACGCGTGTCCGAGCTGATGAGGCGTTGTAGCGCCACGTTGGTTGGCTGTTGGGCTGGCATGATGGCGGAGCCTTCACGAAGATATGCATGCCACCACGCAGGTGCTTGCTGAGTCGGTGTGGAGGCCGCACGCTGCCACGCAGACGCCTGCCCAGCTGGTTGAGCTAGCAGCTGCATGGGAGCGGCGGTGGAGTCTTGGCAGACGTGGGCCTGGCTGCGGCCCCGCAGATGTCCTCGGCAAGGGTCTTTCCGTGGCACTGCGGTCGTCCCCGGCAAGGATCTTGTCGGGGGTCTCGTGGATTTCCTTGGCAAGGATCTCGCCAAGGATCATCGTCTTCTAGTTCTCATCTGATCTTGTGTATTTATGATCTCCACAAAGATTTGCATGTGCCTCCCGAGCCTTGGTTTTGATGTGGCTGATGACGTCGGAAACCCTTGGGCTCAAGGGTGGCGCGCTCTGCTGGCGTCAGGAAAGTTGCCCCAGCAAGGATTTTGCCGGGGCTGTGGAAGCCGCCCCGACAAGACTCTCGCCGGGGGAGTCCACCTCGCCCTCTTGCTCTCTTTACGCCCCTGGTCTTGGCGTTGCTCTCGCTGTCTTGCGCTCCGGCATCCCTCCTCTGCCTCCTCAATGCGGCCGTGGGCGCGGCTCTGACTGCCCGTGCACAAGTAAAGGGGTGCAAAAGGAGAGCCCCTACTTTTATACACCGACATCATTAATAGAGCATTGTCCCAAATAAAAAATACCAAATAAAAAAATAAATGCCCAAAAAAGAGAAAAAAGGGACAATGCTACTATCCTCTTTTTCCACACTTGTGCTTCAAAGTAGCACCATGATCTTTATGATAGAGAGTCTCTTGTTTTGTCACTTTCATATACTAGTGGGAATTTTTCATTATAGAACTTGGCTTGTATATTCCAACAATGGGCTTCCTCAAATGCCCTAGGTCTTCGTGAGCAAGCAAGTTGGATGCACACCCACTTAGTTTCTTTTATTGAGCTTTCATACATTTATAGCTCTAGTGCATTCGTTGCATGGCAATCCCTACTCCTTGCATTGACATCAATTGATGGGCATCTCCCTAGCCCGTTGATTAGCCGCGTCGATGTGAGACTTTCTCTCTTTTTTGTCTTCTCCACATAACCCCCATCATTATATTCTATTCCACCCATAGTGTTATATCCATGGCTCACGCTCATGTATTGCGTGAAAGTTGAAAAAAGTTTGAGATTACTAAAGTATGAAACAATTGCTTGGCTTGTCATCGGGTTGTGCATGACGAGAGCATTCTTGTGTGACGAAAATGGAGCATGACCAAACTATATGATTTTGTAGGGATGAACTTTCTTTGGCCATGTTATTTTGAGAATACATGATTGCTTAGTTAGTATGCTTGAAATATTATTATTTTTATGTCAATATTAAACTTTTGTATTGAATCTTTCGGATCTGAATATTCATGCCAAAATAAAGAAAATTACATTGAGAATTATGCTAGGTAGCATTCCACATCAAAAATTCTGTTTTTATCATTTACCTACTCGAGGACAAGCAGGAATTAAGCTTGGGGATGCTTGATACGTCTCCAACGTATCTATAATTTTTTATTGTTCCATGCTATTATATTATCTGTTTTGAATGTTTAATGGGCTTTATTATACACTTTTATATTATTTTTGGGACTAACCTACTAACCCAAGGCCCAGTGCAAATTGTTGTTTTTTTGCCTATTTCAGTGTTTCGTAGAAAAGGAATATCAAAAGGAATCCAAATGGAATGAAACCTTCAAGAGAGTTATTTTTGGAACAAGCATGATCCAGGGGACCTGGAGTAGATGTCAAGAAAGAAGCGAGGTGGCCACGAGGTAGGGAGGCGCGCCTGCCCCCCTGGGCGCGCCCCCCACCCTCGTGGGCCCCTTGCAGCTCCACTGACCTACTTCTTCCTCCTATATATATATCCATATACCCCGAAAACATCCAGGAGCACCACGAAACCCTATTTCCACTGTCGCAACCTTCTGTACCCAAGAGATCCCATCCTGGGGCCTTTTCCGGAGCTCCGCCTGAGGGGGGAATCGATCACGGAGGGCTTCTACATCAACACCATAGCCTCTCCGATGATATCTGAGTAGTTTACCACAGACCTTCGTGTCCATAGTTATTAGCTAGATGGCTTCTTCTCTCTCTTTGGATCTCAATACAAAGTTCTCCTCGATCTTCTTGGAGATCTATTCGATGCAATTCTTTTTGCGGTGTGTTTGTCGAGATCTGATGATTGTGGGTTTATGATCAAGTTTATATATGAACAATATTTGATTCTTCTCTGAAATCTTTTCTGTATGATTTGTTATCTTTGCAAGTCTCTTCGAATTATCAGTTTGGTTTGGCCTACTAGATTGATCTTTCTTGCAATGGGAGAAGTGCTTAGCTTTGGGTTCAATCTTGCGGTGTCCTTTCCTAGTGACAGCAGGGGCAGCAAGGCACGTATTGTATTGTTGCCATCGAGCATAAAAAGATGGGGTTTATATCATATTGCTTGAGTTTATCCCTCTACATCATGTCATCTTACCTAATGTGTTACTCTGTTCTTATGAACTTAATACTCTAGATGCATGTTGGATAGCAGTCGATGTGTGGAGTAATAGTAGTAGATGCAGAATCGTTTCGGTCTACTTGTCGCGGACGTGATGCCTATATACATGATCATGCCTAGATATTCTCATAATTATGCACTTTTCTATCAATTGCTCGACAGTAATTTGTTCGCCCACCGTAATACTTATGCTATCATGAGAGAAGCCACTAGTGAAACCTATGGCCCTGGGGTCTATCTTTTATCATATAAGTTTCCAATCTATTTTATTTTGCAATCTTTATTTTCCTATCTATATCATAAAAATACCAAAAATATTTATCTTATTATCTCTATCAGATCTCACTCTCGTAAGTGACCGTGAAGGGATTGACAACCCATTTATCGCGTTGGTTGCGAGGTTCTTATTTGTTTATGTAGGTACGAGGGACTTGCGTGTAGTCTCCTACTGGACTGATACCTTGGTTCTCAAAAACTGAGGGAAATACTTACGCTACTTTGCTGCATCACCCTTTCCTCTTCAAGGGAAAACCAACGCAGTGCTCAAGAGGTAGCAGTGTTGTCTGTTCGGCACTAGATCGGGAGTTCGCGGGACGGATCGTGATTGGATCGCGAGGACGTTCGACTACATCAACCGTGTTTCTTAACGCTTACGTTTAGCAATCTACAAGGGTATGTAGATGCAATCTCTCCTCTCATAGATGCTCATCTCCTAGATTGATCTTGGTGAGCGTAGGAAAAAATTCCCATGTGACGTTCCTCAACAAAGGTTTTCTAACCATAGACATGTGTTATCACTTGATAATGGGATCACATCATTAGGATAATGATGTGATGGACAAGACCCATCCGTTAGCTTAGCATATGATCATTCAGTTTATTGCTACTGCTTTCTTAATGTCAAATACATATTCCTTCGACCATGAGATCATCCAACTCCCGGACACCAGAGGAATACCTTGTGTGCTATCAAACGTCAGAACATAACTGGGTGATCATAAAGATGCTCTACAGGTATCTCTGAAGGTGTCTATTGAGTTGGCATGGATCGAGATTGGGATTTGTCACTCCGAATGACGGAGAGGTATCTTTGCGCCCTCTCGGTAATACAACATCACAAGAAGCTTGCAAGCAAAGTGACTAAGGAGTTAGTTACAAGATGACGATTACGGAATGAGTAAAGAGACTTGCCGGTAACGAGATTGAACTAGGTATGGAGATATCGACAATCGAATCTCAGGCAAGTAACATACCGACAGACAAAGGTAACTATGTATGTTGTCATAAAGGTTTGACCGATAAAGATCTTCGTAGAATATGTAGGAACCAATATGGGCATCCAGGTCCCGCTATTGGTTATTGACCGGAGAATCATCTCGGTCATGTCTACATCATTCTCGAACCTGTAGGGTCCGCATGCTTAACGTTCATTGACGATATAATATTATATGAGTTATGTATGTTGGTGATCGAATGATGTTCGGAGTCTCGGATGAGATCACGGACATGACGAGGAGCTCCAGAATGGTCCGGAGGTAAAGATTGATATATGGGATAATAGTGTTTGGTCTCCGGAAGGGTTCCGGAATTTACCGGAAGGGGTTTTGGATGTTTCCCGAAATGTTTTGGTGCGAGAACACTTTATTTGGGCCAAGGGGTAAAGCCCACGGGGCTTTAGGAAGGTGCAAAAGGAAGTTTTGTGGAGGCCAGGGGCCAGACGCCAGGGACCCTAGCATTTGGGGCCAGACACCAAGGACCCTGGCGTCTGGTCCTGGAGTCCGAGAAGGACTCTTGCATTGCGGGCTAAACCGACTTTGAGGAGGCTCTTTCTCCAAGAAACGACTGCAGGGCTCAACATATAAATAGAGGGGCAGGGCTAGCACCCGGAACACATTAAGATTCACCAGGCCATGTGTTGGCAACCCCGCCCCCTCTAGTTAATCCTCAGTCATAGTTTTCGTTGTGCTTGGCAAAGCGCTGCGGAGATTGTTCTTCACCACCACCGTCACCACGCCGTCGTGCTGCCAGAACTCATCTACTACTTCGCCTCTCTTGCTGGATCGAGAAGGCGAGGACACATCATCGAGATGAACGTGTGTTGAACGCGGAGGTGTCGTACATTCGGTACTTGATCGGGACTGATCGTGAAGGTGTATGACTACATCAACTGTGTTGATAAACACTTCCGCTTAGCGATCTACAAGGGTATGTAGATGCTCTCCCCCTCTCGTAGCTATGTATCTCCATGGATAGATCTTGCGTGTGCGTAGTTTTTTTTGTTTTCCATGCAACGTTCCCCAACAAAAGAAGCATGTGAAACTTAATGTTGATGCTTCCTTTGATCACGACATGCTGAAGGGTACAATGGGGGCGGTCCTGAGAGACGACAAAGATAGGTTTATCGCTGGAGGAAATGGGAAGATTGACTATTGTGCGGATGTTCTGATGGCAGAAGCCTTAGCTCTCAAATTTGGCCTAACACTGGCACAAAGGGCAGGGTGTAATTGCCTTATCGTTAATTCAGACAACCTGGAAGTGATTGAGGTGGACGAGTGGAGGGCTTGGCACCCTCCCCCTCCCCTCTCCCCCTCGTGTTGCCCTCACGGACGGCCGAGCGGGGCAAGCCTAGCTGCCGGCATCCCTCTTCCCCTCCCGTCTCCCTCCCCCCGCTGTCGCCGACTACCGCCGCTGGGCAAAGCCCTGGTGGCGTCGGCGCCGGTGGGAAGCTTCCCCCTCCCCTTTTTTTGCTCAGCCTAGGGTTGGCGCGGGACGATTTGGCCGGGCAGGGGCGCCGCGCTCGCGAGGGGCCGGCGATGCGACAGCATATGTGGGTGGTGACGGGGTGCGTGGCGGCGCGGGCGGCGCGGGCCAAGCGCGTGTGCGGTTTGTGTGGCGGCTTCGTGCGGCGGCTCTCTGGCGGATGCGGGCGCCGTCGGGTTGCCCGTTCTGGAGGCCGGGCGGGCGGCGGGCCATGGCGGCCCGGTCCAGGACACCACGGGGAGCGGCTGCTCGCTCTTCGGGCGGGCGGGATGGTGGGTGGCGGACTCCGGCCGGCAGCCTGGATCTGGGCCAGATCTGGCAGGGCGACGCGGGTCCGACGAGGTGGTGCTGCTCGGGATCCCTCGGGCGGCAGTGGGGCGGCCTGCTGCTCCTTGGCAGGGGTGGTCCGTGCTTCAGGAGGTTGGTGCTGACGGTTTGTCTCTCCGGCGTGTTGTGACGGTGCGGATCCAGTATGCGGTGGTGGATGTCGTTCGTCGGCGCGCAGGTGTAGGGAGCCGACTTGGTCCGCACGGGTGCAAGGTTGTGCGTTGGTGCTCTTCTCTCTTGTTGCGTTGTGGTGGCGTCGGTCCGAGGTTGCTCGTCGGGCGTCGCCGTGCCATGGGACGGATCGGCACCATTGACCACGGACATGGCGTCGTTCGAACGTGCTCGCTATGGCCGTCGGTAGTCACCGGGTTGTCTCCCCCTGGTCCACCGGGACCGGATGGGGACACAGGCATGGGCGCCTCCTACTATGGAGGTGCCGACCCAAACCCGCTGGCTGATGCCGGGCTAGGGGTGAAAGGTGGTCCCTTTCACTCTTACTATTGTGGTCGGGTGCCCGTGACGAAGATGGTCGGCAGTTCCTAGGGCATGGATGCCGGGGCGGCGGCCCCAGACGGCGGGTCTCACGGTTGGCTTTCTGGTAGGCTCCATGGTGGCGGTGGTGGCTCCATCTTTAGGTCATGAGAGCGACTAGGGATGTAGTGGCGGGAGGCCCAGGACTGCTCTGGCAGTGCCCAGATCTGGGGTGTGCAAACTTGACCCTTGTGGTAGTGGTCTCGTCTCCTCGTGGTGGTGCAGGCGAGTGACCGAGCGAAAGCTCCGAGCTTCTGGCACCGGCGACGGCGACGGCGACGCCTGTGGGTGTTGCTTGCTTCTTGAAGACGGCGTCGTGGATCCAGTACCTAAGCCAGGGCTCACGGTGAAAATCGTTGTCTGCTCTCAGACTCGGCAGCGGCGACGCTTCGTGCCGTAACCCTCCTGGGGGCGTTGTCTTTGAGCTTATGGGTTCCTGTCCGTGCCTCGGCGAGGTGTTAGGTTTGTTCTAGGCTTATGTTTTATCTATTGATCTGTTGTGTAAGGGGGCCTCCCCACCATATTGTATCATTCGGCCATGTACTCTGGTTTGTTGCTTTATTTATAAAGCGGGGCGAAAGCCTATTTCGAGAGGGAAGTGATTGACACCATGCAGGACAGAGGACAGTCGGCGGGTATGGCGGCGGCATTTTTGATGATTGTTTTCACTATGCCTGTGATTTTGTTACAACTAGATTCGAACATTGTAATAGAGAGACAAATAAAGTAGCTCATGAGCTCGCTAGGTTAGCTAGATTTTCTTCTACTTCGGATTGGTTCGAGGAGCCTCCGAATGGAATTGTAATGATCCTCGCAAACGATATAGTGATTATCTCTAATGAATAAAGTCTCGTTTTATTTCGAAAAAAAACAGGATCTTGACATTCCTTGAGGGGTATTGCAAGATCGAGGACCGTCAAGTTCATACTCAGCTCCAACAAGATCTTGTTGAGCATCATTGGCAACGTCTAAGCGGGTCCTAATTGTTCTATGAAATGCTATTTGCTACATTTGAACCATTCGGCGTGTTTAAATTCGATTTGTAAACTATATTTATAATTTGCTTGAACATTCAAATTTATGTTTAGTTTATATATGTGTGCCAATGTGTAGTTGCATTTTTACTAGAATTGCTAAGTTTAGAAAAACATAAATTTACTCCATTATATTTAGGGGATCGGCTAGGTCCGGCCAAAAACTTAGTGGCTACATGATAAAGGGATCGGTTAGAAATGTCCTTAGAGGCTAAATGATAAAGGGGTCGCTTAAAGATGCTCTTAAAACCTGTTACTTCACTAAGTTTTAGGGGTTCGGTTAGAAATGTCCTTAGAGGCTAAATGATAAAGGGATCGCTTAAAGATGCTCTTATGCTTATTTTTTTCTGGACATAGTGCTAATAGTGTTGCTCGTCTTTGTGCAAGAGAGGCACTTAGTTCTGTTTCTGATGCACTTCCTTCATTCCAAAATAATTGACCTTCCCAGAACTTTAAGACAGATTAAGGTGGCGGCTGGAATCTCCTTTATATCCTTCGATTTTCTACTAGTGAGTAGTGACTGAACAACCATCATTAAAGTGGAGGAGGAGGAGGAGGAGCACGGTAGGAAAAAAATGGTGGGAAAGATGAACCAGTGACTCAAAGCGCAAGTATTTCAAAAAAAATGTTGCTCCCTCCGATCCAGATTAATTGCTACTATTTTAGTACTCCTCCCGTTTCTAAATATATGTTTTTAAAGAAATTTTAATATAAACTACATACGGGTGTATATCGACGTATTTTAAAGTATAGATTTATCCATTTTGCTTCGTATGTAGTCTATATTAAATGAAATCTTTAAAAGGACTTGACGGAGGGAGTACAACTTTAGAGAGGCCTGCCTTTGCTTGGCCACTGTCAGGCATGCAGCAGGAGATGGAGCTGCCGCAGGTTGGTACGCTCTACACGGGAGGACAACACATCACCTCCACTTCCCTCACGGGACGATGAGTATCTCAATAGTTGGTGCACTTGTGCTGCCGAGTTTCTCAGTTCAGGGTCTAGGATTTCATGGGTCAATGTATGTGTGTCTTCTTCATCCCGACCGATCGTGCATGTGGGGAGAAGCAACAAAGTGTGTGTTTGAATGAGGAGCCAAATGGAATGGAATGGAGTTTCATGATTAAAACGAGTCGGTTTCATTCATCTGTTTGGTGTTTGGTTGAAGGTATAAAATGTTATTGTTTCGCTCTTGTGTTTGGTTGAAAAGATGGAATGAGGCAAATTTGATTCAGCTCACCTCTTGCATCGAGATGATGAGATTGCCTCCCATATGTAGATGTTGTACAATCAAAACAATTATAGCCTTCGCAATTTCAGCAACATACTACTCTCTCTGTTCCTAAACATTTATCTTTATAGAGATTTCAACAAGTGACTACATACGGAGCAAAATAAGTGAATCTACACTCAAAATATGTCTATATACATCCGTATGTGATAGTTCATTTGAAATCTCTAAAAAGATAAATATTGAGGAACGGAGGGAGTATTTAATTTGAATTTTTGGTAATATACTCAAGTTTTCAATAGCAATTTATTCATACTTCTAGCGCAATCAGTAAGTAATATACACTCGCAAGCATAACAAATATATGCATCAATTCACTGCTCAATTTGACAGTGTAAACATACTGGATCACAGAGCTACAGGTAGAGATTTTAATATTAGACAGAGAGAGAGAGAGAGAGAGAGAGAGAGAGAGAGAGACAGATAGACAGAGAGAGAGAGAGACAGATAGACAGAGAGAGAGGATAGATAGTGTAGGTAGGTAGATAGATAGATAGATAGATAGTGTAGGTAGATAGACAGACAGATGTATACATCAAAAGCTAAATCATAAACAATAACACTTTCCATGTAACACATGTTCTTGCAAGTACATTTGCTACACAGTTTTGCCATTGCTTAACGCTTTGTAATGTCAGCTAGTATATGCCTGTATACATATTTCAACAAAACTGAGCTACCTTCCTGCTGGGTTCAATTTGCTTTCTCTATATGCATGTATGAGTAAGACTGGGGAATGCAGACCAGACCAGTCCAGAAAAAATGACGATCAGGTCTGTATCCCTTTTCCTATGTTGTTAGTCCCCTGACGTCCCTTGGAATCAGAAACAAAAATCCAATAGGTAAGAGAGTGCCCATCAGCTGAACAGTTAGGCCGAGTGCCAGATTGTCAAACTGTACCGACGAGATGTTCAAAGCTGACGTCAATGCAGCTCCAAGGAATGAACCTAATGTCGAACTGAGGTTGTTAATGGACATGAACAGAGCAAACAGTGTGCCCTCGATTCCAGGTGGGCAAAGTTGTCCCGAGAGGATTAGGAACGGCATCATCCTGCCAAATGAAGACAATAAAGTTAGAATCACTATTGTGTAAAATGTGTAGGTAAGATGTCAGATCTTCAGCCATGAGTACAATAATGGATTCATACTGGATAGATTGAACAATTTCCTCATTTTTTCAGTTGTTTTGATTAAGAGAACAATATGAACCTACTAACTAATGTCAATTATTATACTGGATAAAGTGAAGAATTTTCCTCAGTTGCAAAAAAGAACATACAGTCATCTAAAGAAATTTATGACATACAGGTCACACTTTAACCATGAGCTCAAGAAACATTCATGAGGGCCACTTGATTGACGCTCACCCAAATAAAGGAAATAAATAAATAAGAGTATGACTGTATCTGTCTAGTTTTAGTTGAAACAAAGAAGTTTAAGTTGGTGACTAATGAGTTGCCACAACACTAAAATATTTTAAATGCAAGATTAGTCAATGCAGGATCAGTAACTCTGGGCAGCAACTTAGGGTTTCTAACAGAAACGCATCTCAAACTGGTTTTCTAAACTACAGGTCAAGCAGAAACTCAGTTAATGGTTTGCAATCTACTACCTCCGTCCCAAAAAGCTTGTCTTGGATTTGTCTAGATACGGATGTATCTAACACTAAAACGTGTCTAGATACATTCGTATCTAGACAAATCTAAGACGAGCTTTTCGGGATGGAGGTAATACTCCCTCCATTCCCTTATACAAGGCCACAAACTCAAATTACAGGTACCAAGGTAAAATTTAATGATTGCTTTGCAAGCTAACTTTTCTTGTTAACTGGGATCATTAATATGCCAGCATGCATGCAAGGAAGGAATGAGAAGGAAGTAGCACAGTGTCATTATGACCACATGCATGCAAGTATTAAACAAGTTGCTAGTATGAGAAAACATCATTAAATTTTGCCTCGATTACTGTTAGTGGCCTTGTATAGATGCAAATTGTATTTTTCATAGTGGCCTTGTATAAGGGAATGGAGGGAGTAGTTCACATGAGTATGAAAGAAATGTCAGCTAGAGGATATACTTGAATTGGTTGATTGCATCAGCCAAAGCAGAGCCCCACAGCACCATGTATTTGTCTGCTATTCCATACTGCATATGTAATCTTGACACCAGTAAAATGTCCAGTACAGTAATTATCGCAAGGCCAAGATGTGCAAACCTGTAAAATAAGGACAGCAACTATTAAAGGTGGCACATGTAAGTACCTAACAACTTCAAACAAGTGAATAGATTTACATTCTAGCCAATTACCCCCATCAGTTTTTTAACAACATTAATAAAAGAGCATGCACTTGCACTCACAAAAACACTGATCGAGATCAATAAATGGTTTATACCAAAAATACCAAGATGAAAATTCAGTCCAATTCATCGAATTATGGACAGCCAACTTACGAAAAGTTCATAGAAAATTTCAGTCAGTACATTAAGCATATATGCATAACATTTCAACTTCCTTTAAACAAACTATATGGCACTAATATAGATAGTGTGTTGACATTTGGAAAAGATAAACAGCTTGAAAAAATGACTTACATAAGAATATTCCTGAGTTTTTTATGCTTTAAGTAGCGGTTGTAGATATATGTGCCAAGCATTAGACTGAACCACCCAATCACACGTGCAGTCCCTAAGAAGGATGCCTCCAGATGTAGAACCTCCGTTTGATAATAGAACATTACTGTTGAGATATTTGGAACTGCTGCATTTGAAAGGAAAAACCATGCCATAGGTCTAGAGAAAAAGAAAGGAAGTTACCGATTAAGCTCTTCGGTGCAAGATGCAAACATCAGAGAAAATGAAATTGCAGGGTTAATTACCGCAGAATTGCTGGCTGCTTAAAAGCTGTGCATAAACTGAAGAAGGCTGATTTCAGAGATGAGTATAAATTAACTGAATTATTGTGCTTCTCATGACCTTCAGGTCGTTTGGACAATGTTTTCCTTTTGTTCTTTTTACGAGCACCCTTTCGCCTCCTAGTGCTCGCATATTTAAAAGATTCACCTGAGCCTTGTCCAGCAAAAGCACTATCAATATTCTGATCATCAGCATGATCATGTGCAGCATTATCTATCGTGCTCTCAAATCCTTTTGGAGATTCCTTAACGAAAACACATGTAACTAGTTGGAACAGTGGAAGAGCAGAGAAAATAATATAAATAACATTTATTGGGAGATTGGACAATGCGTATCCTCCCAATAAGCTCCCAAATATCCCCCCTACAGCCATTGATGACCAAGATAATGACTGGAGATCACCAGCAAATTCTGGCCTGAAAAGAGAATAATTCAGGTTTTAAGGCATTGTATTGGAGTACTTATTATACAAGGTGAGACAAGATGCACCATATTACTCACCCTGCTGATCGAACTGCCTCTGCAATCATTGCATCTATAACAACATCTGCCATGGCAGATCCCAAGTTCTGTACAATCAACATTAGCGTAAAAAGATTGCTTGAGCTCCTCAAATGTTCTGACAGCCCAATGATAAGCCATGGAAATAGAGAAAGACCACTAGAAATGATCAAATAGGGTACACGCTTCCTCTGCTTAATTGGAATACAGTCCGACACAATCCTGCAAGTACAATTGATATATGGGTGAGTAAGTAAAACCAGGATTTTTTTTATTGGGCGGTCAGCAACATGTCCAGTAATGCATGTACCAAGGCATATATGGAAGTTTTACAGCTGTTAGCAACACGTTGTGAACCTTTATCCACAACAGGATAACTAACGTACTGAACATAGCCAGATGGCAATGCTGCAAGATATTGGTAGACATAGGTTGGATGAGAGGTTATTTCAGAGAGAAAAGATTGGTTGTTTCTTCCTGAAACATAGATACATGGCATCTCTACAGTGGATGCTTGGATCTTTGACTTTTCCTAGCACGATACAAACTCCTCATGGTTGGACTCCTTTAATCCTAGACTTGCAGCCCTTCCTCCCGTTTCCTTGGTGCTGCAAATCCTTGTCTGACACATGACCGTCTTCTGCTACAGGCCTACGATGCACCTATGTCCTTGGCCACCTTGACAGCCAGCTGGTGCAAACTAACTGCCACTGGCTTGATGCAACATACTAATGCATACAACAACACCACTGCCAAAAAGCAGCGCAACTCTGTGGACAGGAGAGTACTAGGACAACCATAGATCATGGACACTAGCTAGAAAACCGATTATGAGTTTGATATTACACGGGCCTACGTACTAGTACCGCTGAATGCCTTAATTTGCAGCAACAAAGCTATTTGACCAACAGATGTGGGAAATACTTTCTGTGATGTGTTCCTTTTTGCATTTCCATGTTACTGTCATGTGCCCATGTCTACAAATGAACTGTTCTTGTTAATCAATTTTCTGTTAAGATAACTTGAATACAAACTATGTTCAGATTGTTAGTGATAGGTTCTATTCACGGTAATCTGTAATTAATCAGAAATTGAAAAAAAAAATTATCTCTGGTGGAATAATTATGTATCTATAGTAGCTCCATAAAAGTCCAGTAATAAACTTGTGTTGTGGTGGACACCAATATCAAACAATACCTAAGCTTATGCCTGAAAAAAGCGTAATTCTGAAAACTGAGATGTAAGACTCGTGACATTTGGAAACAAAAAAGTTAGTTAAAATATCTATATCCCAAGATATAGGCAAAGGAGAAGAATGATTATTTTGCATCAACCAAGGTTAAATTGTCGGTAAGTTTCGCTTCATATAAAGCAAAGAAGAAAAGGTAACATTACCCATATATAGGTTTTATGCTCCAAGGGAAAAATGCAGCAGAGACCAAAAACTGTGATGTTGAGGGTGACAGCTTCATGATGTCCTTCATTTGATATGAGACAGCTGTCCAGACAAAAGATCTGAAACCCTAAAACATTGAAGAATACATATTAGAACGTTTAAAATGTTAACATGTTCTTATTTGTGAAGCATTCAAGAAAAACAAACAGATTTGAAGGAGGGCCTCTTTAGTTATGCTGAATTCAGACATGGAATTTGCAACCGAGACATATCGCCAAAGCATGCAAGTTGAACAAGTGCTAAGGATATGAATGAACAACCTTGGCCCCCTACATGCTACCTTAAGGTATTTGACATGCCACCAATGCTCAGCATCCTGTGCAATTACCACATCAAGTAGTTTTAAGGCATCACAATCCAAGGCCAAGACTCGCCAACACTCGGATAGTTTCACATTTCCATGGGGCAGAGAATGACTTATCGATTCTAACCGAATTTCTTAAGCGCAATTGAGTCTCTCTATACAGACAGTGACTGATTTGGCGGCATATAAACGCTAGACGTCCATCTCAAGCTACTCTGGCAGCACGGGCTTCACATTCGCAACAAGATAAAATTAGCGTGCTGTCTACAAAAAGAATCCTTCATCATCTTGCGTGTTCTGGAAACATAAATTACGAAATGATCCTACGGACACGCACATGAGCGGCAGATCTATCTAAATCGACGGTGCGTGTACGGAGAAATGAGTGCGGTCACGAGGAGCGTCAGGGTGCCGGGAGAGAGGAAGAGACCTGGATGAAGTAGATCAGGCAGACGAGCCACAGGAACGGCGCCCCGAACGCCGCCGCCATCCGCCCCGCCCACCACGGCGAGGCCGGCGCCGCCTCCGCCATGGTCCCGACTAACAAGCGAAACGGATTTGCCCCTCCTGATCTGGCAAAATGAACCCCCGGGGAGATCTCGGCGTCTGAATGGATCGGAAGTGGGGGAGAGAGACGGACCGGAGTGAGGGCGGTGCAAGAGATGCGGGAATGCGCTGCCCGTATGACGCATGCACGGAGACGTCGGAGGATGGATGTCCTCCGGCTTGACGGGGTTTGTGAGGGCTGACTGAGACGCCACGCCCGGTGCCTGGCCGTGTCACAGCTCATCGACATGTGCCGTTTGATTGGCGCGACGGTTTTGGACAGCCACTCAGACTCTGCCACGTCGGGAGCTCCAGCAAAGCGTTGCTCTAGCTCCGTTGACTAGGACGGTCCGTGTAAGCTAAGATAAAATCTGTGCCTCCTTTCCTCCATCCATTTTCTATAAAAAAAATAGATATTCTTGCTTGTGAGGTCACTTGAGATAAAACTATCCATCCACCATGCAAGGGGAATGTTACTGGATATTCGTTCATGAACATTCTTCATGATCTCCGTCTAGAGATCTAGTAGAGTTGTCATATTGTGGTTTTCAAAACCATTTCAGAGCGTCCTTCGTATTTTTTTTCAAGGCTGCGGAGGCCATGCTCAAACTTAAATTTACCAAATCTCGTATCTTCAAATGTTGTCACCCATATTTTTTGCTATAATTGTGCATATAAACTATATTGTACGTCCATGTTGCATCAATGTAATTCAAACATTTTAAGTTTGAACATCAAAAAAGTTCAACAACATTTTAATTTGCAAGTTCAAATGAACAAATAATCTGGATGCCACAAATGGTAAGTCATAATTCACATACATGAATCAACAGTAAAGGGACATAAGTGAGCATGAACAAATGTGAGGGAAATATACTTTCGGCTAAGTTCTTCAACACATCGGGGTCGTCGGGATCTAGCGGGCGAGTGTAGCACGACCGGGAAGATAGACTACGCAAGAGAAGGAGTTGTCGATAGCAGACGGTCGGCATGTGATGCCGACCTCCTTGGCAAGCCATGGAAGGAGGAACTCTCATAGAGAGAGGCCCACATCAAGCTCCCGTGATGTGGCCATGGTTGATGGCGGAGCTTCATGCAAACCGACAGGGGCCATGCCCCCGGCCCCACTATTTTTTGCACCCATTGAAAAAGTGCTATATTTTAGGCCTAACTAGTGTTTAGAATAGGGATTAGCTCCTCCTTCCCTATTAATTTGCTCCCTTCATGTAATGACCCCCTCTTAGATTATGCTAAAGTTCCGCCACTAGCCATGGTGATGGTCACCATATAGTAGTAAGTTGGCATGAGACTGAGACGAAATGGGGTAGTGTAGCGACCAGACCTCAAACAGTCTGATCTCTGTGCTCCGGTGTCATCCCTGGATCAGTAATGCTGACACCACACAGTACTCGGAGGATTTATAGCAGAGTGGCAATCACACATTTATTACATCGAGTGTCTCAAAAGAAAACTTATTACAATAAATGTGGCTTAAGGCCATCTAATAACGATAACAGCGGAAGGCTTGGAAGATAAGTTAGTCCACCAACTCCAACGGCATCACTGAGTATAGAACCACGACCTAAAAACCCCTTAATCGTCATCTGAAAAGTCTGCAACATTAACGTTGCAGCCCGAAAACGGGTCAACACATGGAATATACTGGCAAGGTAACACATAAAGAGTAATGGAATGAAATAGCTATACTATATGCATATTTGGCTGGTGGAAAGCTCTATGGTTACAGTTTTGCGTAAAGCCAATTTTTCTCTACTACAAAGGAATAAATTTATTTAACTATCATGGTAGTTGTTAAACATTGAGAATGGTTGACAGCATTCTCAATCCCAATTAAGCATCATCATTAAACATAACCCAACAAAATTAATTTAGAGTAACATGTTGAGATTCACATGATAATCCAAGTACTAGATATTCAAGATGTCCATAACCGGGGACACGGCTAACCATGATTAGTTTATTACACTCTGTAGAGGTTTGCGCATTTTTTCCCACAAGACTCGATCGCCTCCGTTTGGTTTCTCGCACTACATGGTGTTTGAGAAGACGGATGACCGAGACATAGTCTTTCAGAAGCGCTAGCACCTTACGATCGGGTAGACCGTACCACCTACATCCCCTACATCTGCTAGTCTACCACTATAAGAGTTCGCACGACTTAGTCAACTATGCTAGAGCCCATAATAGCTTGTGGCTGCACACGGAAGTTTCTAGTATGAATAGTCTCATGATCCCTTTGAGCCTAGGTGGCGGTCCAAAAGAAAATAGGCAAGTCCTGGAATACCCAGGTGCCTCAATCCACCCAGATGTGTGTTTAAGTTGCCACCTTAGATGAACCATTAATTAACAATCTCACATCTGTCATGGATATCACTCACCCAATCCACGTCTACTAGCATAGCATGGCAAAATAAGCAAACGTAGAAGTAACTCCCAAAGGTTTGATAATAACAGATAATAGGTACTACCTCAACTACTTCCCATCCCACAATTTAATTAGATCCTAATCATGCAATGTGTGAGGATTGATCTAATGCAATAAAACTGGGTAGTAGAAAAGGTATGATCAAAGTCTTACTTGCCTTGCTGATGATCCGGGAAACCTAGCGATTCGAAGTAACAAGCGGCGCACTCCGGGTACTCTATCGCAAACAAACAAACAAGCATACAATAAGTACTCATCTAATGCACAGGTAAAACTCAAAGAATAGATCTAACTAGAAGGTTCAACTTAAGAACTCCGGTGGCAAAAAGAATCAAATCGAACGAAGCAACGAAAGTTAAACGGCGAAAGAAAACAACTTTGTTCTAGTAATCTGGATCTAGGGCAAATTTTACAGTAGTAAAACCTTGTTTAAGTTGGTTAAACGGATAGAGGGTTTCGAGACGAATCCCTGGGCGCTTGAATCGCATGATTCCGATAAACGAACGAAAAGTTATACTAAAACGAAAATCGGATCAGGAATCGCGATCAGAAAAATCGCGGATTTAATCCGAGAAAAAGAAAAAAACAACGAACGTCGATCTCTTTTTTTAACGACGGCACGGAAAATGAGGCGCGACGAATCTCGGCGGCGGGATCCAGCGGCGGTGCGCGACGGCGGCGGCTAGGGCGGGGCGCGGGTGGCTGGGCTCGGGTGGCTCCCCCCACCCCCCGGCTTATAAAGCCTAGTGGGCCGGGAGTCCGGGTCGGACACGGCCCCTAGGTCGGTTCGTATTTTTTTTATTCCACTCGGAAGAAAAAAATAAAAAGAAATACTAAACGGACTCCAAAAATTCTGAAATAAATTTTCACGGGCTTCTAAAATCAAGCCGCACAAGGTGAACATTTATTTGGGACCCAAATGCAATTTTGAAAAACGCACATTTTTCCTAAATTCAAATAAAACACCGAAAAACTCTCAAATAAAATCTTATTTGATTTTATTATTAAATCCTCAATATTTCTTTATTTTGGGAAAGTCATTTTATTCCCTCTCTGATATTATTGTAATAGGAATAATTGATGATAAAATAAATAAAATCAAATGATCCTATTCTCAAAATTTGAGAGAACTCAAATATGAAAATAACGAAATCCCCAACTCTCTCCGTGGGTCATTGAGTTGCATAGAATTTCTAGGATAAACCAAAATGCAAAATAAAATATAATATGCATGATGATCTAATGTATAACATTCCAAATTGAAAATTTGGGATGTTACAAACCTACCCCCTTAAGATGAATCTCGCCTTCGAGATTCGGGTTGGCTAGAAAATAGGTGAGGGTGGTCTTTGAGCAAATCTTCCTCTCGTTCCCAAGTGGCTTCATCCTCCGTGTGGTGGCTCCAATAAACTTTGCAAAACTTGATAACCTTGTTGCGGGTAACTCGGCTGGCAAACTCGAGAATCTTAACTGGTTTCTCCTCGTAGGTCAAATCGTTATCCAACTGAATAGTTTTCAAAGGCACTATGTCTCTCAACGGTATATCAGTCATCTCCGTGTGACATTTCTTTAACTGAGAAACATGAAACACATCATGAACTCCTGACAATCCTTCGGGCAATTCCAACTTGTAGGCCACTTCTCCCATACGTTCCAAAACTCGATATGGTCCTACAAATCGTGGTGCTAACTTCCCTTTAACTCCAAAACGCTTTGTTCCCCGAAGTGGAGATACTCGAAGATAAGCTCTATCTCCGACTTCGTAAACTGTCTCCTTACGTTTAGAATCTGCATAGCTCTTCTGTCTGGACTGGGCTACCTTGAGCCTATCGCGAATCAACTTCACCTTCTGTTCAGACTCTTTAATCAAGTCAGGCCCAAACAACTGGCGGTCTCCAACTTCGTCCCATGATAACGGTGTCCTGCACCTCCTTCCGTACAAAGCTTCGAAAGGGGCCATCTTCAAACTGGTTTGGTAACTGTTGTTGTAAGAGAACTCTGCATATGGCAAATTATCGTCCCAACTAGATCTGTAATCTAGCGCACAAGCTCTCAGCATATCCTCCAAAATCTGATTGACTCTCTCGGTCTGTCCATCTGTCTGTGGATGAAAAGCTATACTGAATTCTAGCCTGGTACCCAAAGTTTCGTGCAACTGCTTCCAGAACTTTGACGTAAACTGGGTTCCTCTATCCGATACGATACTCCTTGGAACTCCATGCAGACATACGATCCTGGTCATGTATATCTTTGCCAACTTAGCACTGGTATAAGTGGTCTTTACTGGGATGAAATGAGCTAATTTCGTCAATCGATCAATTACAACCCAAATCGAGTCATAGCCTGAACGAGTCATGGGTAATCCCGTGATAAAATCCATGCCTAGCTTATCCCACTTCCATTCGGGTATCGGCAATGGTTGTAACAATCCTGCTGGCTTCTGATGCTCTGCCTTTACTCTCTGACATACATCACAAACTGCTACATACTCGGCAATATCCTTCTTCATTCCGGTCCACCAGAAAATATCCTTCAAATCCAGATACATCTTGGTATTTCCTGGGTGAATTGAATACGGTGAGTCGTGTGCCTCTTGCAAAATCAACTTCCTGATCTCCGGGTCATTGGGCACGTAAACACTGTCTTCAAACCATAGGGTGTCGTGCTCATCCTCACGAAATCCTTTAGCTTTTCCTTTGCTCAGTTTCTCCTTTATAGCGGCAATCTCTTTGTCAGCCTTCTGAGCTTCCCTGATTTTATCCATCAAGGTTGACTGAATCTCCAATGCTGCTACATAGCCTCTCAGAACTATTTCCAAACATAGTTCACGAAGATTTTCTGCTAACTCCTTGGGTATTTCTCCCGTCATTAATGTATTGACATGGCTCTTACAGCTTAATGCGTCAGCTACTACATTAGCCTTTCCGGGATGATAATGCAATTTCATATTATAATCCTTGATAAGCTCCAACCATCTCCTTTGTCTGAGATTTAACTCCTTCTGTGTGAAAATGTACTTCAAACTCTTATGATCCGTGTACACCTCACAATGATTTCCAATGAGAAAATGTCTTCATGTCTTCAATGCATGCACTACGGCTGCTAACTCCAAATCATGTGTGGCATAATTCAACTCATGAGGCTTCAGTTGTCTTGAGGCATATGAAACAACTCTCCCTTCCTGCATAAGCACTGCTCCAAGTCCTCGACGTGAAGCGTCGCAGTACACCTCATAATCTTTGGTCTGGCCTGGCAAAATCAACACTGGTGAGGTAACCAAACGTTTCTTAAACTCCTGGAAACTAGCCTCACATTCCTCTGTCCATATGAACTTGGTGTCCTTCTTTAACAACTCAGTCATAGGCTTCGCAATCTTTGAGAAATTCTCAATAAATCTCCGGTAGTATCCTGCGAGTCCAAGAAAACTCCGGATCTCTCCAACTGTTGTTGGGGCTTCCCACTTGGTCACGGTTTCAACTTTAGCGGGATCTACTGCTATACCTTCTCTAGATATAACATCTCCTTGGAATCCTACTTCCTTCAACCAAAACTCACATTTGCTGAACTTGGCATATAATTGATGTTCTCTAAGCTTTCCAAGTACCAAACGCAAATGCTCCTTATGTTCCTCTTCATTCTTCGAATAAACCAGGATATCATCAATGAACACTACGACAAACTTATCCAAGAACTCCATAAACACTTTGTTCATCATGTTCATAAAATAGGCAGGTGCGTTAGTCAGACCAAATGACATAACGGTATACTCGTACAGCCCATACCTGGTGGTAAAAGTTGTCTTAGGAATATCCTGTTCTCGAATTTTCAACTGGTGGTATCCTGATTGCAGATCGATCTTGAAAAATACCTTAGCTCCTTGCAATCGATCAAACAGATCATTGATCATTGGTAGTGGGTACTTGTTCTTGATCGTTACTTCATTCAATCCTCGATAATCAACAATCATCCTTAACGATCCATCCTTCTTCTCCACTAGTAGTACTGGCGATCCCCAAGGCGAAGAACTTGGGCAAATATATCCCTTATCCAGTAACTCCTTAATTTGCTTCTTAATTTCCACCAAATCCTTTGCTGGCATCCTATATGGTCTCTTTGATATTGGCCCTGTGCCTGGCAATAGCTCAATCAAAAACTCAATATCTCTATCCGGTGGCATGCCTGGCAACTCTTCTGGAAATACATTAGGGAAATCCCTTACCACTGGTACTTCCTCCTGCACAACTCCTGTTAAGCAATTTACTTGAGTCCTCTTTGGCACATGTCAGGATACATACTTGATCCTTCTCCCTTCTGGGGTGGTAAGCAAAATTAACTTACTAGCACACTCAATATTCCCTTCATATGTTGATAACCAATCCATGCCTAATATCACATCCAATCCTTGAGATTCCAATACTATTAGGTCTGAGGGGAAAACATAGTTACCAATCCTTAATGGTAACCGATCACACCATAGACTAGCCACATACTCTGCTCTGGGTGAGGTTACTAACATGGGTGACCTAAGGGCTTGGGTTGGTAGGTTATACTTATCCACAAATCCCCTTGAGATGTATGAATGCGATGCACCAGTATCAAAAAGAACGAGTGTAGTAAATGACTTAACCAAAAACTTACCTATTACTGCATCGGGCTGAGCTTCAACCTCCTCCACGCTAATGTGGTTCACCCGTCCCCTGTTGAAAGGGTTCGGCTTCTTCCCAGAACTTCCATTGCCATTTTGGCCTTCAGGACATTCATTGGCATAATGTCCAGTCTTCTGACACTTAAAACAAGTGACTTGGCTTAGGTCCTTCTTGGCTGGGGTTGATGGGTTGGTGCGGTTCTGGCTGTTGCTTCCTCCATTGCCATTTCCATTCTTGGTGCCATTGTGATTGTGTGAGCTACCTCCTCCATGGGTATGCTGAAAATGTCCTCCCGGTCTAGGGGTAAAACGTGGCTTCTGCTGAGCTCCTGAATTGTACTTTCCTTGTCCATACTTCCTCTTGCGGTTCTCAATCTGCTGCTGCTTCCCTTCAATCATAAGAGCACGATCTACCAACTCCTGATAGTTGTTGAAGGTTGCTACCATCAACTGCATGCTCAGCTCATCATTCAGTCCTTCCAGAAACTTCTCCTGCTTTGCTGCATCTGTAGCGACGTCATCTGGGGCATAACGTGCTAGCTTACTAAATTCCTCCACATACTGGCCAACTGTCCGTCCTCCTTGGCGCAAGTTGCGAAACTCACGCTTCTTCATGGCCATAGCTCCCGCTGAAACATGTGCAGTACGAAAAGCCTGCTGAAACTGGTCCCATGTGACAGTGTCGACTGGGAAAGTGGCTGTGAAATTCTCCCACCATGATGCTGCGGGTCCTTCTAACTGATGTGCGGCAAACTTCACCTTCTCCGCATCTGTGCATCCTGCTGTGGTCAACTCCCTAGCTGTCTTGTGGAGCCAATCATCTGCTACTATCGGCTCGGTGCTACTGGAAAACACCGGTGGATTTAGCCTAAGAAAACGGGCTAAGTGGTCAACAGGTGGTGGTGGTGGTGGTGGTGGTGGTGGGTTGTTATTGTTGTTGTTCCCCTGATTCTGATTCTGGACTAGCAACTGCATCAATGTGTTCTGCTGCTGGATCAACTGGGTGAGATCCGGTGAAAAGGCAAATCCGGGGTCACGTCTCGGAGACATCTAAGGGTTTTAGAAAAGATGAGATATAAGAATAGAGGGGGTCTAAAAAGAAAACACTACCCATATGCACATGATCCAAAAACAAACAATTCACTTCAATCAATCAAACAAGGGCATACAATCGATCTATCTATCGCAAAAGTGCTCGGACTACTATATTTACATGGTGGACTACTACTACTGATGAGGTGGTCTACTAGAAATATTCTTCGGTTGCAGACTCCATGTTATCTGCTCCAGCTTCATCAATATAGTCATCATCGCTACTATCTGGTTCCGAGTCGGTGTCGTCGAGGATGATGTAGTCTTCCGGGCTAATTTCCTTGGGTTCTTCATCTTCCTCTACTGGCGTAGGGCCTCCCATAAATACTGCTAGCTTCATAGTTAGGTCGGCATTCTTATCCACCAATACTTCAATTTCCTCTTCATAATCTTCACGCGTAGCCTTGAGTTCTTCCTCCAGTTCCTTGATTCTAGTCTTAGCCTTCTTCAGATCTATCATGTCGGCGCACATCTGGTTCTCCTGTCGTCGAATGTGCTGGTTTAACTCCTGGATAAAAGCTGCAATTGATCTATCCTTCCTGGTGCTGATCATCTCCTAGTGTTCATCTCGGCGCCCATAAATCTGGTAAATAGTATCCTTGAGATCCTTGCGGTAGACTTCTCCAATGCGTCCCATGGCGATGTGAGCTGCCATGCTCTTTCCTAGACTCCAAGTTGGTGCGTCAAAAGAAAATTCTATGGGCTCAGTGACTGGCATGAACATCCTTCCTGGAACTTGAACTTGAATCATCCAGCGCTCTTCTTCAGGTAAAGTGGCGTTGTAGGTTCCTGTGAAGGTTGGTACTCCTATGTTCAGGTATCTAGTGACTTCCTTCAAGTGTCGTCCAAAGGGTGTATCTTCATACGGTTGTTTGAACTTGTTCCTTGCATCCGCCATCCTAAAGAGTAGAAAAGATGAGAGGTCATAAGAGAAGAGAGTGAATAGTGATCTAGGTCTTTAGCTTAGTGGTCGTGTACTACAGTCAGCGTGTGCTCTGATACCATCTCTGTAGCGGCCAGACCTCAAACAGTCTGATCTCTGTGCTCCGGTGTCATCCCTGGATCAGTAATGCTGACACCACACAGTACTCGGAGGATTTATAGCAGAGTGGCAATCACACACTTATTACATCGAGTGTCTCAAAAGAAAACTTATTACAATAAATATGGCTTAAGGCCATCTAATAACGATAACAGCGGAAGGCTTGGAAGATAAGTGAGTCCATCAACTCCAACGGCATCACTGAGTATAGAACCATGACCTAAAAACTCCTTAATCATCGTTTGAAAAGTCTGCAACATTAACGTTGCAGCCCGAAAATGGGTCAGCACATGGAATATGCTGGTAAGGTAACACATAGAGAGTAATGGAATGAAATAGCTATACTATATGCATATTTGGCTGGTGGAAAGCCTATATGGTTACAGTTTTGCGTAAAGCCAATTTTTCCCTACTACAAAGGAATTAATTTATTTAACTATCATGATAGTTGTTAAACATTGAGAATGGTTGACAGCATTCTCAATCCCAATTAAGCATCATCATTAAACATAACCCAACAAAATTAATTTAGAGTAACATGTTGAGATTCACATGATAATCCAAGTACTAGATACTCAAGATGTTCATAACCGGGGACACGGCTAACCATGATTAGTTTATTACACTCTGCAGAGGTTTGCGCATTTTTTCCCACAAGACTCGATCGCCTCCGTTTGGTTTCTCGCACTACATGGTGTTTGAGAAGACGGATGACCGAGACATAGTCTTTCAGAAGCGCTAGCACCTTACGATCGGGTAGATCGTACCACCTACATCCCCTACATCTGCTAGTCTACCACTATAAGAGTTCGCACGACTTAGTCAACTATGCTAGAGCCCATAATAGCTTGTGGCTGCACACGGAAGTTTCTAGTATGAATAGTCTCATGATCCCTTTGAGCCTAGGTGGCGGTCCAAAAGAAAACAGGCAAGTCCTGGAATACCCAGGTGCCTTAATCCACCCAGATGTGTGTTTAAGTTGCCACCTTAGATGAACCATTAATTAACAATCTCACATCTGTCATGGATATCACTCACCCAATCCACGTCTACTAGCATAGCATGGCAAAATAAGCAAACGTAGAAGTAACTCCCAAAGGTTTGATAATAACAGGTAATAGGTACTACCTCAACTACTTCCATCCCACAATTTAATTAGATCCTAATCATGCAATGTGTGAGGATTGACCTAATGCAATAAAACTGAATAGTAGAAAAGGTATGATCAAAGTGTTACTTGCCTTGCTGATGATCCGGGAAACCTAGCGATTCAAAGTAACGAGCGGCGCACTCCGGTTACTCTATCGCAAACAAACAAACAAGCATACAATAAGTACTCATCTAATGCACAGGTAAAACTCAAATAAGAGATCTAACCAGAAGGTTCAACTTAAGAATTCCGGTTGGCAAAAAGAATCAAATCGAACGAAGCAACGAAAGTCAAACGGGGAAAGAAAACAACTTCGTTCTAGTAATCTGGATCTAGGGCAAATTTTACAGTAGCAAAACCTTGTTTAAGTTGGTTAAACGGATAGAGGGTTTTGAGACGAATCCCTAGGCGCTTGAATCGCCTGATTCCGATAAACGAGCGAAAAGTTATACTAAAACAAAAATCGGATCAGGAATCGCGATCAAAAAAATTGCGGATTTAATACGAGAAAAAGAAAAAAACGACGAACGCCGATCTCTTTTTTTCTCTTTTTGTTTTTTTTAACGACGGCACAGAAAACAAGGCGCGACGAACCTCGGCGGCGGGATCCGACGGCGGCGGCTAGGGCGGGGCGCGGGCTAAGGTTTGGGGGCGCGGGTGGCTGGGCTCGGCTGGCTCCCCCCCGGCTTATAAAGCCTAGTGGGCCGGGAGTCTGGGTCGGACACGGCCCCTAGGTCGGTTCGTATTTTTTTTATTCCGCTCAGAAGAAAAAAAATAAAAAGAAATACTAAACGGACTCCAAAAATTTCAAAATAAATTTTCACGGACTTATAAAATCAAGCTGCACAAGGTGAACATTTATTTGGGACCTAAATGAAATTTTGAAAAACGCACATTTTTCCTAAATTCAAATAAAACACCGAAAAACTCCGAAAAAAAATCTTATTTGATTTTATTATTAAATCCTCAATATTTCTTTATTTTGGGAAAGTCATTTTATTCCCTCTCTCATATTATTGTAATAGAAATAATTGATGATAAAATAAATAAAATCAAATGATCCTATTCTCAAAATTTGAGAGAACTCAAATATGAAAATAACGAAATCCCCAACTCTCTCCGTGGGTCATTGAGTTGCGTAGAATTTCTAGGATCAACCAAAATGCAAAATAAAATATGATATGCATGATGATCTAATGTATAACATTCCAAATTAAAAATTTGGAATGTTACAGATAGGGTGGGGAAAGGGTCAGCAGTGCGCGAGCAATGCCAAATGACGGTGGGTTAGGGTTTGAGGTGGCAGCAAACGGCACATCGAGGGCTTGTCTATCCTAAAAAGTCTTGTCACAAGGTTTTTCAGTAGATGGAGGGAGTTCTGTATTTCCTGAGCCAACCTCAAAATATGGTTTGTGTGTGATTTAAAAAAAATACAATGCACGCCAAAAATTATGAGGATAGAGTGCATGAATACGAACCTGCTAGAGCCATTTAAATAAAAACTCAAAATGAATTATTATTGAGTTTGGATGAATACAAGGACTTTGCTAAAATTGTTCTTACAGCTGCATTTATGGAGAGTGCTCAACCTCTTCGTACCATCTATGGTTTATGTCACAATGTATTATCTCCTTGAACTAACACGAAAAAAAGAGTTATCATTATATGCAACAACATGCAAAACTAATGACGTAGACTCTAGATCTCCAGTCTTTGTCAAGTTAGTTTTTTTCTGACATGAGTTTTTATCATGGGACCAACAAAAGTTAGTTTTACTATATTCTTACCATTTTTCATCTCCATCAGCAATTATTTTACATGCCGTGTTAAAAGAATCTATCAACTTAGACGTCTCCAGTGGGCTCCCTTACTTTGCTCCCATTTGTCCGTCTGGACAGTTCTCACAGGACAGGACAAAAAAGGTTAATCATCATGCTCCTTTAGATGTGTCCCAAATGTCGGACTGTCTGCAGACGCTTAAATCCGGCCCAAATAAGCTACTCACTATTTTTATAAGGTAGACACGTGAGCATGAACAATTTTGAGGCAAATATACCTTCGACTAAGTCATCGAACACCTTGGAGGTCGTAAAGATCTGGTGGGCACGATATGGCACGACCGGGAAGTTAGACGACGCAGGAAATAGAGTTGGCGACTACGGATGGTCGGTGTGTGACGCCAGCCTCCTTGGCATGCCATGTAAAGGGAGGAACTACAACAGAGAGAGGCATGCATCAAGCTCCTGTGATGCGGCCATTGTGGTGGTAGGATAGACTGTAGGAAGCTTGCATAAGGCTAGAGCGAGATGGGGTAAGGCAAAGAATGGGTCAACATCAAAAAGTGATGCCAGATGGCAACGGTAAGCGGTCTCGTGTTAGAGGTGGGAGCAAACGACGTTGACGGGGCGGGTGCATCATAAAATGTCCCTTGCATAAGATTTTGGGTGGATGAAGAGAGCTCCATATTTCCTCAGACAACTTCGAAACATAGCTGTTGTGGGGAGGTTTTTACCATGCACTCTAAATTTTATGAGGATTTAGTGAATGATAACGAATCTGCTAGAGCATTTCAATAAAAAAAATCAAAAAACAATTATTATGGAGTTCAAGTGGATATGACTTTGCTAAAAAATTGTTAAAGGGTGTATTTATGGAGAGTGTTCAACCTCTTTGTATCATCTACAGTCGATGTTACATCATATTGTCTCTTTGAACTAACACTAAATGGAAGAGTTGTCATTATATACAACAAAATGCAAGACTAATAATGTACACTATAGATATCTCATCTTTGTGAAGTTTATTTTTTAAAGACCTTTTTCTTTGCAGGATCAAAAAAAGTTAATTTTACTATATTCTTACCTTTTGTCATCTTCATCAACAATTATCCTATGTGGCATGATAAAAAAATATCACTTAGACATCTCCAGCGGGTTCCCTCACATTGCTCCCATTTGTTCATTTGGACACTTTGGACATGGCATGAACAAAAGGCCGACCGTCAAACTCCTCTAAATGCAGCCCAAACATCCTAATTGTACATGGATGATTGAACCCAATCCATTTGGACACTTTAAACGAGAAGTATTTGGGTATGCCGTCTGACATTGGCAACTCAAAGAATGACGCCTTCAAATATCTAAAGGATCGGTTGTGGAGCAAAGTCCAAGGATGGATTGCAAATACAATGTCAGCAGCAGGTAAAGAAGTCCTTGTTAAATCTGTAGCCCAAGCAGTGCCAGTATTCTCTATGTCTTGCTTCAAACTCCCAAGAGGATTGTGTGAGCACCTCAATATGCTAATAAGAAAATTCTGGTGGGGAAGCAAAGAGGGCAAACGCAAACCTCATTGGGTCTCTTGGCAAACTATGACCCAACCGAAAGGTATGGGTGGTCTGGGTTTCAAAGATTTCGAGTTGTTTAATCTTGCTATGTTGGCAAGGCAGGCATGGAGGCTGTTACAGAACCCAGAGACTCTGAGTGCAAGGCTCTTGAAAAGCATTTACTTCCCAAATTCAGATATTTTGCAGGCTAGCCTCGGGAGCCACCCTAGTCAGATATGAAGGGCAATCATCGAAGGAAGAGATACCTTAAAGTAGGGTTTAATAAGGCGAGTGGGTAATGGCCACACGACACACATCTGGAGTGATAAATGGCTCCCTAGGGATGAGATGCTTCGCCCTTACGGAAGCCGAGTACAGAACCCGCCGCATTTTGTCTCAGAACTAATTGACCCTACATCAGCAACTTGGAATAGAACGGTGGTGGAGGCAACTTTCATGCCAATGGACGTCTCAGTTATTCTTGGGATTCCTCTCTATACCCGCAATATGCCTGACTTTTGGAGTTGGCACTATGATAAGGATGGCCTGTTTACAGTGAAATCTGCCTATAACATGCTCGTAGCAACGAAGCAGCGAAGAGAAGCTTGGTTGGAGGGAACCGCGGGCCCCTCAAGCTCAAACGCAGAGAAGAACAGTTGGAGAAGATTGTGGAAGACGAGTGTTCCGGCTAAAGTGAGGATGTTCTTGTGGCGCCTGTCCAGACACTCGCTACCAACGAATGATGTACGCATGCATCGCCACATGATAGATTCAGCCAGCTGTGGGCTTTGTGGATCGCCTGACTCATGGCGGCACTCTCGTATCGAATGCACCGCTTCCAGGTGCACTTGGGCTCTCAGCGACAGTGATCTTGTGCAGCAAATTACGGAAATCATTGAACCCTCTGCCAAGCAATGGATGTTTACCCTTATAGAAACTCTGTCGCAGCAGAAATTCACGTTGCTTGCGGTCACTATGTGGGCTATTTGGTCGGCACGGCGAAAGGTGATACATGAAGGTATTTTCCAGAGCCCTCAATCCACACATGCATTTGTAAACAGGTATATATCAGATTTGGAAATAGTTGGCGCTAGCAACCCGTGGGCCGCCCAGGGACCGGTATTGCATGTGACGCCTGCTGCTAGACCAAAGGCTCCTCCAATGGGATATGCAAAAATTCATGTGGACGCAGGAGTCAGGTTCGAGCGAGGAGGCGCCGCTGCTGCTATCTGCAGAGATGACCAAGGGGTCTATCTTGGAAGTTCAGCACTCGTTATTTATGGTGTATGCGATCCTACTGCTTTGGAGGCAATCGCTTGCCGGGAGGCCTTAGCCTTGGCAGAGGACCTCAACTTGCAACAATTTATCATAGCCTCAGATTGCAAAGAAGTTGTCTCGGACATTCAGAAGGGGACCGGAGGCCGATATAGTTCCATCATGAGCGAAATAAAACTCAGTGCTTCTACGTTTAATTGTAATTTCATTTGGGAGGGCCGTGCCGTAAACTATGAGGCACATAGATTAGGTAAATTTGCTCTTTCGCAGGGTTCGGGACGCCATTTATGGCTTGGAAACCCCCATGACCTTTCATGTATCCCACTTCATGTGGATTTCGGTGATGAATAAATTGATTTTCATCCCTCAAAAAAAAAATTTGCGGGGAGGAATGAGGCTATACTAGCTGTCCACGGATGCTTAAATCCGCCTAAAGTAAGCTAATCACTACTGCTATAATAATTGTGCGGATGCAGACTTTGCGGACATGTGTGCCTACATCCCCTAGCGGGGTTACCTCTCCGGGGAAGTATTTGGTGCACCCATCTATATGGTGCTACCGGTGGACGCAACACCCATTAATGTTTTTAAAATTTTCAAAAAAAGAAAAATATACGGATAACACTAACTTCTAACATGTCACAAAAATCGGAGCAAAATTCATAACAAACGTTGAGAAAGAAAACGGGCAAATTCGGCACTGGATAGTGTCTAATATAATCAGGGCTTCAAATTTGGCCCATTATCACTATTGACAACAATTTTGTCAGTTTTGTTTGCATGCCATGTTTCGATTTTTTATTTGAATTTTTATGACATCGTATATTCATTTTTTTAGTTGTGACATCATATTTTTTTCATGTCGTGTCTATGTGCTAATTTATTTTCAGTTTTTTTAAACATATTTACATTGTATTTTGCCGTCCGGTGCATCGGTAGCATCATAAAGATGGGTGGATACTTTCCCTTGCCTCTCCACCTGCAATCTCTAATTGTAACATCGAGTTCTTCCGAGTTAAAAGAAAAACATCGAGATCCATATTTCTTTACGGAGTTTACGGAGGAAGTAACACGGGAGTGAGTCCTCGCGGTGATTGTTTCTATTTTTTGTGAAGACGTCTTGGACGAGTATTTTAAGGTTGGGCACACGAAAGGAAAGGACCATAAAATACAATTGTACCCAGCATGGAAATTGGAAAGGCTGTGTTTATATGACTGATGAAACATCTGTTGCAAACAACTGATAAGGGGCTCGCCGAGTTTCAGCTTAGCCAACCAAATTCCCCATCCTCCACATGTCAAAAACATTTCGCGATCTTCATTGAAAGAGTGAAAAGAAGGAGAACAGAGAGGATGACGACGACTCAGATCGCTGTCCCCCTCGAGCTCTCTGCAGGGGAACATTTTCACGTGCATAAATGCAGCCCAGAAAATTTGCCGCAGAAGGCCCAGTGCTGCAGCACTAGTAGTACTGCGCAGCAGTACGTAACACATTTCTGGCAGCAAATAATACCCGCCCGCCCATCGGATCAGAGAAACCGGCGTCAGGCCGGGACTGCGCCCAGAGCAGAAAGAACCAGCCAGCGGAATCTTTATGCTCACGCCTTGTCTGATCTTTGTTAGCGTTATAGTTAGTTTAAGCGCGGTGGTTGACGACATCGATGGTTTACGAGCCGAGCCACTTGCAAATTCTCTTGTCTCTGTCCATCCGATCGAATTCGGATTTCTGTTCTCCCTCGCGAGCAGAAATTGCCGCCTCGAGGAATCCCATCGAATGCAGCTCGAGGAAGCCATGAAATCAGACGGTTAGCATTGCACTTATACAAGAAACAAAACTCCTAATTCACCGTGGCACAGCCAAACAAAAGCATAATCCAATTCCAATCCAATCCAATCCGCAGGAGACAGACAGGCACAGGAATCCCCCCGTCTTGTTTCAGGAGGAGGAAGAACATTTCAAGAACACAGGAGAGGAGCAGAGCAGCATTACTTATACAAGTAGTAGCATCAAGAATTTACAAATCAGCAGCAGCAGCAGCAGCAGCAATCATCATCATCGGAATCACAATACCCTCCTGGAATCCCAGGACCCCCTCTCGCGGTAACAATCCATCCGTCCATCCATCCAGTAATCAATCGCCTTATTTCCCCGAGCCATCGTGTCATCAATCTCCCTCTCGGAGGCGAGGCGAGGCTCAGACCCTCACCTCTCCATCTCGGCCTCGTCGGCGGCGGCGGCGGCCGGCGGGGGAGGCGAGGACAGCTGGGCCGCCGCGAGCGCGTCGGCGAGCGCGCGCATGGCCTTGACCTGCATCTCCAGCGCGGCCACGTAGTCGGCCGTCTCCTCGAGCAGGTCGGGGGCCTGCAGCTTCCGGCACCCGGGGACGAGCCGGCCCAGCACGCGGAGCCGGTCCTTCACCTTCTTCTCCTTGAGCAACGGCGGTTCGCTGGCGGAAGCGGCGGCCGCGGCCTTGGACGCCGCGGCGGCGGCGCGCGCCTGCGGGCGGCGGTGGCGGCGGATCTTCCCGCCGGCCTTGACGAGCACGCGGCGGCGGCAGGACGCGGCGCCGGCCAGCAGGATGGCGCGGCTCCAGCGCGACTGCCCGCGCGCCGTGAGCGCCAGCGCCGAGTCGGCGGCGGCCTTGACGGCGCGCGGCTGCGGGGACGAGGCGGCGCCCGACCGCGTGGCCCGGAGCGCGTCCAGCAGGCGCCGGCCGTAGATCCGCTCCTGCGTGCCGCTCCGCCACCTGGTCTGCGGCGGGCCCGCGGCCCCCGGCGCGGCGGCCCCGCCCGGTTTCCCCCGCCGCTTGGCCCCGCCCATCCGGACCCCCGCTGCGGCGGCGGAGGAGGAGGACGAGGAGGACCCGCCTATAGAGATCATGGCCGCGCACCGCACCTCGATCGAGCAATCAGTCGGCGGGTGGCGTGAGGAAGTGACTCAGCGCAGCGGGGGATGGGGCGGCTTAAAGGTGGGTGGGAGAAAGAGGATGGTGGTGGTGGTGGTGGAGATGGTGGGAGTATGAAGAAGAAAGGGGGAGGGAGGAGAGATTAGCTTTCCGTCGCGGGGGTGGGCGTACTTATTTGGTGGTGCGGCGGAGGTGATTAGCGAGTGGATTAGACATTGGAGCCAAGGAGGAGTAGTGCGGTGCGGTGAGGGGAGGTGGTGCGGGTGTTGGCTGCTCGTTCGTCGCCGCGCCTTTGTTTGGTGTGGAATTTGGCGCTGTAGCGTGGCCTCCGCGCTGCTCGCTCGCTCGATCGCTATGGTAGGCAGGGGTCGTTATTGAGTGCGCGCTTTCTTATTTCCCTTTTGTTTATACTCCTTTTTTCTGCGAATGTGCCATGGTATTAGTGCTTCGCAACGTTCTAGTTAAAGCCTTTTGATCTGGCGAAATGTGGAAGATACGTCTTTTAAAAAAAATGCGGGAATAAGCCCTCTGTTGTTATTTACTTCACATATTAGCTTTGACTGAGGTCAAATCGTATGAGTTTGACCATGTTAATTACAAAGGGGCAAAATTTGCCTCCAAGTTTACCAAAGATGCTTAATCGATTGAGGATCTTTAAGTCTCATTCGAGCAAGCTTAGTCACGTTGATCTCATGGTTCTTTTTTCTTTAAAAAATGTATTTAACTTTTTTTTGCCTTAGAGATGTTGAACTACAAACAACAACAACAAAGCCTTTAGTCCCAAACAAGTTGGGGTAGGCTACAGGTGAAACCCATAAGATCTCGCAACCAACTCATGGCTCTGGCACATGGATAGCAAGCTTCCACGCACCCCTGTCCATAGCTAGCTCTTTGTCGATCCTCCAATCCTTCAGGTCTCTCTTAACGGACTCCTTCCATGTCAAAATCGGTCGACCCCGCCCTCTCTTGACATTCTCCGCACGCTTTAGCCGTCCGCTATGCACTGGAGCTTCTGGAGGCCTGCGCTGAATATGCCCAAACCATCTCAAACGATGTTGGACAAGCTTCTCCTCAATTGGTGCTACCCCAACTCTATCTCGTATATCATCATTCCGGACTCGATCCTTCCTCGTGTGGCCACACATCCATCTCAACATACGCATCTCCGCCACACCTAACTGTTGAACATGTCGCCTTTTAGTCGGCCAACACTCCGCGCCATACAACATTGCGGGTCGAACCGCCGTCCTGTAGAACTTGCCTTTTAGCTTTTGTGGCACTCTCTTGTCACAGAGAATGCCAGAAGCTTGGCGCCACTTCATCCATCCGGCTTTGATTCGATGGTTCACATCTTCATCAATACCCCCATCCTCCTGCAACATTGACCCCAAATACTGAAATGTGTCCTTCCGAGGTACCACCTGTCCATCAAGGCTAACCTCCTCCTCCTCACAGCTAGTAGTACTGAAAACGCACATCATGTACTCGGTTTTAGTTCTACTAAGCCTAAACCCTTTCGATTCCAAGGTTTGTCTCCATAACTCTAACTTCCTATTTACCCCCGTCCGACTATCGTCAACTAGCACCACATCATCCGCAAAGAGCATACACCATGGGATATCTCCTTGTATACCCCTTGTGACCTCATCCATCACCAATGCAAAAAGATAAGGGCTCAAAGCTGACCCCTGATGCAGTCCTATCTTAATCGGGAAGTCATCGGTGTCGACATCACTTGTTCGAACACTTGTCACAACATTATTGTACATGTCCTTGATGAGGGTAATGTACTTTGCTGGGACTTTGTGTTTCTCCAAGGCCCACCACATGACATTTCGCGGTATCTTATCATAGGCCTTCTCCAAGTCAATGAACACCATATGCAAGTCCTTCTTATGCTCCCTATATCTCTCCATAAGTTGTCGTACCAAGAAAATGGCTTCCATGGTCGACCTCCCAGGCATGAAACCAAACTGATTTTTGGTCACGCTTGTCATTCTTCTTAAGCGGTGCTCAATGACTCTCTCCCATAGCTTCATTGTATGGCTCATCAGCTTAATTCCACGGTAATTAGTACAACTCTGAACATCCCCCTTGTTCTTGAAGATTGGTACTAATATACTCCGTCTCCATTCTTCTGGCATCTTGTTTGCCCGAAAAATGAGGTTGAAAAGCTTGGTTAGCCATACTATTGCTATGTCCCCGAGACCTTTCCACACCTCAATGGGGATACAATCAGGGCCCATCGCCTTGCCTCCTTTCATCCTTTTTAAAGCCTCCTTCACCTCAGACTCCTAGATGCGCCGCACAAAACGCATGCTGGTCTCATCAAAGGAGTCATTCAGTTCAATGGTAGAACTCTCATTCTCCCCATTGAACAGCTTGTCGAAGTACTCCCGCCATCTATGCTTAATCTCTTCGTCCTTCACCAAGAGTTGGCCTGCTCCGTCCTTGATGCATTTGACTTGGCCAATATCCCTCGTCTTCCTCTCCCGGATCTTAGCCATCTTATAGATGTCCCTTTCACCTTCCTTCGTGCCTAACCGTTGGTAGAGGTCCTCATATGCCCGACCCCTTGCTTCACCAACAGCTCGCTTTGCAGCCTTCTTCGTCATCTTGTACTTCTCTATGTTGTCTGCACTCCTATCCAGGTATAGGCGTCTGAAGCAATCTTTCTTCTCTTTAAGCGCCTTCTGGACATCATCATTCCACCACCAGGTATTCTTATCTTCGCTTCTCCTTCCCCTGGACACTCCAAACTCCTCCGAGGCCACCTTACGAATGCAAGTCGCCATCTTCATCCACACATTGTCCGCATCCCCTCCTTCCTCCCAAGGGCCCTCCTTAAATACCCTCTCCTTGAACACCTGAGCTACCTCCCCCTTGAGCTTCCACCACTTCGTTCTAGCGACCTTGGCACGCTTATCCCGCTGGACACGAATCCGAAAGCGGAAGTCAGCAACCACCACCTTAGAGATGTTGAACTAAACCCTTAAAATAGTGGGATGGCGGAATTGATAGATTTAGTTTGAGAAATCAACATATAAAATAACATGTTTCGACCCCTGAATTGTCGTTCTCGACCGAATTGAACTCTGAGCTTTGAAGTTATCTATATAAAACTTTGAACTTCTTAGCATTGTTTTTTAAGTGAAATTTGAACCAATCCTAAAAAGCAGATTTGCATTTGGATTTTTTTGCATAACATAAATGTAGTGAATGCCCTAAAATGACGATGGCAAAAGATGTTACAATGTAAAATATTTATGTCCTATGCAAAAATAACAAGAAAAACATTTATCTCTTGTGTTATGCATGGAACACAAGTGACCTAATTACTTGATATTTTTTTGTTTTATGTAATTTTTTGACGATATTTTCAAAACCTCAAAAGGTAAAACCAGCAAGCACTGCACCTTTAAAAATTACTGAACAAGTACATTAAGAATCAGGAGTCTGGTGGTGATACCAAATTTAAACATGCAAAAAAAAATCATCTAGTATGATAGCTTTTCTATTGTATGGAAAGGTGAAACAAAATAGATTTATCTCTTATGATTTATGCCCATAACAAAAATGGTCATTGTTACGAAGTTTTTCATGTTATAGCCTCCTAGGATTGCTTACTATCTATATTTCCCCACATTTTTCTGAAAACCCTGAAATGTGCAACTGCCTCTTAAAACCCGTCCAACGTTAAAGTTAAGAAATTGTAGGAAATTTACAATCTAATATAGATAGTTTCATAGTTTATGTTCATACCATATGTAAGTGCATCTAGTGCTCCCTAGTGGGCTTTAGATGATTAATGACTAAAGCGATTAAGGAACTATGAATGCTCGTGTCTTCATACTTGTGGCTCAGTCTCTCCAACTCAGACGTAGAATTGTGCCGGCAACTTGAACCGGCTAAGCTAGCAAACTATGTGTCTTCACCGAGCAAAACCGGTTTCAGTTTGTTCACTCATTTAGTTTTTATAGTTTGCATTTTCTGAAGATATTGCCTCCACCCTTCTGTGAAGACTTTGTTGAATACTTTCTATCTCCGTTGCATACCTGTATGTTTAGTTTTGTAATCAGCCTTTGCATTCTGAAGAGCACATGTCTATTCTTAGACTAATTTACTTGTATCATTGCATCATTATCATGTTGTCTAACATACTTCTATATCCGTGTTTAGTTTTTATTGCATGTTGTTTTAGTTTATTATTGTTTCAGTACTAATTCGGTATTTTTCCAGACTGTCGTGCTTGGGGTTTCAGGATATGATTTGTCCTATTCGACAAGTAACCATATATACTATTGGAATGTGCGCATTTTAAAGTAATTTTGAACATTTTTCAACCAACTCGCTGTGAACAGTTGAAACTTTTTATACATTGAAAAAGAGTGCACACATTACTATTGATAAACCTTGCATTTACCATTATTTCTCTTTTAAAAATACAAAGACAACACCAGAGTTCTACTACAAGCATCAACCTATCCGAAAGTAACTAAACACTATCGCGAAATAGTCCACGGCTAATGCACTCTTGACTTTGGTGTGCTAATTTGTTTACATTTGCTAAAACAAGTTCCAGCCTAGAAAGAGTTTTTATTTAATCATATGCTCCCTCTTACCTTCCTTTTCACATGAGAGGTATGATTATAAAATAGATCTGAACCGTTGATTTCATTAAATAGTGGGTTTGATTAACTCTTACATTCCTACCTCTCATGTGAAAAGAGGGGTGTGGGAGCGACTTTTTGGTGGACGGGGGAATTGGCTCCCATTTTTTGAAATGATTCAAAAAAATATATTTCCAAGTTAAAAAAAACTATGAAAACTTGTACATTTTCACGATGGATATGTGAATTTTCATTCAAAAATATTATGATTTGCAAGCTACAAAGAAAAATCATGGCCCAACCATAAAAAAAGATTGGCCCATTTTCATTTATGTATTTGTCTTTCCTGTCTACGCCATGTATGAAATCATATTGTTATGAATATTTTCTTGTACGTGTTATATGTGCATTTTTGTGCGTATAAAAAATTCCAATTCTTTTTTGCACTGTGGAAATATGTTTTTTTTTAAGTCCACCGATGCACCTGTCCACCAAAGGGCATTTCCGGGGTAAGAGGGAGCATATTAAACTTGCTCGCCTATAAAACCATTTTTTTTCGAAAAGGGGGAATACCCCGGCCTCTGCATCTGGACGATGCATACGGCCACTTTATTGATTATTAACACAAGACCTTACAAAGTCGTACAACAGTAAGACCAAAGCCACCATCTTCGCAACCTCTGTCGCTACTCCTATCTAACTGATGAAGGGGCGCTGATGGTCTGGGCCTAATACCAAACAGACCTCGCAGCCAAACCTAACATCTTAGACCTGAGGTCCCAACTAGGACTCCTTCCGGGTATGGGCACCCACCAGTCCGGCGTGCTCGTCAACCAGGCCCCCTGCCGGGTATGAGGCCGCCGCAGCCACGTACCATCAATCCATCTTCAGAGCTGAACTGTTGCATGAACCATGCCAGGCCTCACTGCCATCGACGCCACCACGACGCCAGACAGCGCCACCATCCTGCACTCGTCCATCATCACACGCCCACCGGCGAGACCCCCGCTGCTCCATGCCGCTGAGACCCGCCGTTGTCAACGTGCCAGATGCCACGCCGCTCCTCCTCTTGTCCCCTCCAGCCAACACTTGCTCCAAAACGATGCCCTCAGGAGGGAGAACGACATCGAAACGTCGCCATCGTCCGATCCGGTAGATCCAGATCAAGGGTTTCCCCCGGAGCCTTTCGATCAGGTTGACGTGACCTGCAACGACGATGCCTCGAGAAGGGAACGACGTCCGAGACGCCGCCATCGTCCGCCATGACCGCAGTCAGACGCGATTTTCACCGGAGGCCACGGCGTCCCGATCTCGCGGTTGGCTGGAACGGAGCCCTCCGCCGAACCGGTGACGTTGCCGCCGATCCGATCCCACCGCCGTGCGACGCCCCGATGGAGAACCCGATCTAGGTCGAAGACGACCTCGAACGAAACCCTGCCACCAGCACCGCCACACCGCGCCACCTCCTCCTAGCCCAGTCGCTGCCGGATCCAGCCGTCCCCGCCTCCGGGAGACCAGCCGGACGAGGCGCCCCTTGTCCCCAATCTGACGGCCCGCGCCGCTGCCACGAGGGCCAGAGGAAGGAGGGAATGCCCCGCCGCCGCCCGCGCCGCGCGGGCTTCGCCCGGCGGGCGCACTCCGGCGGCGGCGAGGGGAAGGCGACGCTGGGGAGGCGACGGCGGCGGCGGCCGATCGATCTCCCGAGGCGCACGCGCGGAGCGCGCCGCGGGAGCCTTCAGATGCGATGTGTGGGCCCTCAAATTCCTGCCACCTACAAAACCATGGAATGCATGTTTTCTCTTGGAGACACATGCCTATGCATAAATCTTTAAATTCAGGCGGGTATGTATGGAAAAAGAGTTTCCTTTTCCCTGAATACTTCATTTTTCAATTCGGATTAGGAGGAAGGTGAGTGGAAGGGAATAACAAGATTTTGTTTGTGAGTTGTTCAGTGGGGTGGGACGGAGACATGTGAACTGGCCCCTCCTCCCAAAAGTTTTTTCAGCTCATCTACAGGCTTCTCATACCTCATATCGTGTGTGCCTCACTAGTTTAAGCGTACCACTGTAGCTTAGTTTATTGGCCGTTGCAAGATTGCTTTCTTGCTAATTTTGCGTGGCTTCCATGTGCGCTCACCCTCTTGAGAACGAAGGGGCTTGTTTCAAAAGCTTTCTAGGGAGGACTCGTGACCATATTAGTTGTCATGTCTTCTTTTCTGCCGCCGCTGGTCGATCGATAATAAAAATGGCCCTACAGCAGGCCAATGTATTTTATTTAAGATTTGTATGTGATGGCCCTACCAGTGCAAGCTAGTTAGCTACATCCACATGCAATCATGGGAGACCTTATCACCAGACAGATTTAGAATCTTATGCAGAGGCGAGTAGAATAGATAACATATTTTCATTCACTTCATATGAATTGCATCATGTAGTCAGCTCTGTAATCAAACTAACTTACTCCGTCTATGAGAGTGACAATTTCCTTGCTCGTAGTTAGTAGGAAACAAAACAAGCTAATGTGCTCGATCATTTACAAGCTTGCAAAAGAAATCTCTCTGAATTAAGAGGTGATGGCATCATGTATATATTGTGGAGCCTCATCTAATAATAACTTGTTTAAAGTCGGTAGCCTAACATCATGAGTGGGCAGACAAGTTTACTTAGTTTTCTTAGCTTTATTCCTTGTGTTCACGTCAAGAAACAAAGAAAAGGGAATAGAATAGTGTCCATAGCTCATTCTTTTTCTTCCCCTAGTGGAAAAGAGAGTGTCTAATATATAATCATTTACTACTTTAAATCCTCCCATCTACGTAGTTCCCATGACTTGGCCACCATTGCTAATAATCTATATTTTCTTGAAAAAAAAAGAGATTCCAGCACCAGATTTATCATGACAAGGGAGGGAACAGTACTGGCTCTGGCCTTCAATTCACACATCAAGGCTCGTACCAGTACAGATTAGCAATCGAGTGGTAGCGTGGTCCTTGAGTATATTATGATGAATAATTAGTAGCGGTGGAGTAGTAATCAGGCAGTAAGCTTGGGTCCTTGTCGCCGTGCTATTGTCGCTGATGGAATGGTAGCGCAGCGCACGTTGGATCCGGGCGGGCGGCAGGCCACATGTCGTGGCCTCCGACCCATCCAAATCCCGACGGGAAAAGGCGAAAAGGAGAAGAGGCTTTGCGCGGGACGCCTTTCCCTTTCTCACCACGTTGTTATCGCCCCACTCCCACTGTGGAGGATTCATTCCCTGGTCTCGTGTATGTTGTCACATGGTCAGCAGAGTAAGCCCGTACCTTGAAACGAATTTAAGGAGGGCATGCAGCAGCACACTCGCAGTATATCCCAACGGATTACAAGATGTTTTAGCGTGTTTGTTCGCTTATTTCAATCCCTATGTAGTCCATATTAAGCTATCCAAATCATCTTATAATTCAGAACAGAGTTGATGTATACAACTTCCAATAGATCAGTCTCGAATTGAAAACCAGTTAACAGATCAAATCATTGTACTTTGTCCTGATTGAACGCTGACGCTCTGGCTAGGAGGAAGTGACCGGCCGGACACGATCGGCGGAACTAGCTTGCTGCAGTGGCGGTGACGGTGGTGATGCGTGGCCTGGTGTGGCCGGCGTAGAGTGTGGCTAGCTAGTACTAGTACTAGATGAGAGTGGGTGGAGCACCCATGATCTGATGATTGTAGCAGCTGTGGTCGATGGTGGATGGATGGATGGATGGATTGGTGCAACAACGGAGGTGGGTTCACCGCCATTTGGGAGCTAGCAGCAAGTTAGGGCATCTCCAGCCATTGGCCTTTTAGGATGGATAAAAAATCACTCCCTGAAGACGCACCGGCGCTAAACCACGCACTGGGGGCATGATGCCCTCAGTCGCGGCCCCCCACGGGTTTTTAACATGTTTAAATTCGGCGCAAACACAGCGCAAACACGGACGAGATCGTTCAAATTTAAACATATTTTACAAAAAAAAGAAAAAAAAACTACCGCGGGCTACCCCCGCCGTCTCCCTCGCCGTCCGCCTCGCCGCCCGCCTCGCCGCCCGCCCACGCGGTTCTACATGCCGAGGAGGCTGTAGAACCACGTGTAGTCACCGTCGTCGTCGTCGTCGTCGCCCCCGCCTACGCCTCCACCGTCCCTGCTGCATCCCTCCCCCGGTTGACGCCGCGGGTTGGACGGTCCGGGGGCGTCGTCGTCGTCGCTATCAAGGACGACAACACCGTCCTCGTCCTCGCGCCCACGTTTGCGGGCGGCGATCTCCTCCAGGGCCCGGTACTGCCGGACCATCTCCTCACGCACGTAGTCATCGCGCGACCACCGCATGGCGTCCTCGTCGGAGAAGCCGTGTCGGGCTATCTCCTCGTACTCCAGGGGGAGGCTGGACTCCACCTTGGGCTCGACGAGGGCGCCGGAGCTGCGGGTACTCGCGCTGACAGGTGTGTCCTGGGGCTCCGGCTTGACGGGGCGGAGGTGGAGGCAGGGAGAGCCGCCGGACGAGGAGGAGGACACCCCGGTCTCCATGCGCCTCGGCGTTCAGGAGCTTCCCCGATGGCCCCGGCGGCGTGAGAAGGACGGGGAAGCGGGGTGTCGTGGTTCTAAGCCTGACAGTAGAGTGGGGGGGGGTAGGTATGGAGAGGCAAGGTCCTAGCTATGGAGAGGTTGTAAACACAAGAGATGTACGAGTTCAGGCCCTTCTCGGAGGAAGTAAAAGTCCTACGTCTCGGAGCCCGGAGGCGGTCGAGTGGATTATATGTATATGAGTTACAAGATGCCGAACCCCTCTACCTGTGGAGGGGGGTGGCTTATATAGAGTGCGCCAGGACCCCAGCCAGCCCACGTAGGAGAGGGTTTAAGGTGAGTTAAGTCCGGGGCGTTACTGGTAACGCCCCACATAAAGTGTCTTTACTATCATAAAGTCTACTTAATTACAGGCCGTTGCAGTGCAGAGTGCCTCTTGACCTTCTTGTGGTCGAGTGAGTCTTCGTGGTCGAGTCCTTCAAGTCAGTCGAGTGAGTCCCTCGTTGGTCGACTGGAAGGTGACCTCTTCTAAGGGTGTCCTTGGGCAGGGTACTTAGATCAGATCTGTGACCCTACCCTAGGTACATGACCCCATCATTAGCCCCTGAATGGATTGAGGCTTCGAGTGAGGAAGGAGTTGATGTTATTTCCGATTAACTTTTGCACACTGGTCGTGCGTTGTTCTGGACCAAAGAATCTCTTCGTTGATAGTGACCAACTTGTCTTCAGTCGACTCGATCCATTCTCTTCTTTCGTCGAGTGATCTTTCGGGCTTTGACGATTTCCGAGCGACGGATCGCAGGAAATCCCGCGTCTGACAGACCGGTCTGCCGTTCGCGGATTCCGCGGGATGCGAAATTTGGGGAAGCGCGCGAAACGGAGCGGACCGCGGCGTTCGGAAGGGACGGGATATAGACGCCTCGATCCCCGCGCCGCTTTCTTCGCCACGTATCCCGCCTGCATAACTGTTCCTGGATATGATTAGATCGACCGGGCCCACCTGTCATCCACTCGGAAGGGACCTTATAAATGCGCCCGGCGAGGGTTTTTTGTACAGTGCCTCAGCATTCTCTTTCTCTGCTCCCTTCGTCTCCGCCCGACGCGCTCGCTCTCGCCTCCGCCCAACCTCTCCTCACGCGTCTCGCCGGCAACCATGGCCAAGGAGAAGACGGCGGCGCTGGAACGCGCGAAGAAGGCGTCGGCGACGGAGAAGGCGAAGAGGAGATCCACCAGCCACGGCGGGTCTTCGTCTAGATCCCGCCTGCCGAAGGGCTGGGTCCAAGGAGATTGGATCCAGTCGACCATCACGGAGAAAGATCTCCTCGACATGGCCAATGAGGGCTTGATCCCCCATGGAGCTGCGAGGCTTCCGGGGAAGGAGTGGCAGCCCCAGCCAGAAGAGGGTGAGTGCGTGCTCTTGGCCACCCATGTTGATCGTGGATTTTCTTTGCCGCCGAGTATTTTCTTCCGTGGTTTCTTGAACTTCTTTGGAGCGCAGCTCCACCACTTTACCCCAAATTCTATCGCCTATCTTGCGCGTTCGTGTCCATGTGTGAGGGTTTTCTGGGCTGTCGACCGCACTGGGGCTTGTTCAAGCATATATTCACGTGTCGCTCTCAGACCGTGAAGAAGGCGAGCCCAGGCGACGAAAGAACCCGAGTCGTCCAAATGTGTGGGGGCCTGGGGATCCAGGTGAGGAATAAGAGCACCTTCCCAGCCATGACTTCTCCCGAGTCAGTCAGAGGCTGGCAGTCGACCTGGTTCTACTGCCAGGACCAGTCGACGCCGGGGCAGTCGAGTGGACTCCCTCAGTTTACCATGGACCGAGTGAACAAGCCCTCCTCTCTGAAGTTGATTCCAGAGGAGAAAGCTGACGCGAAGATGTTGATGGAGCGCGTGGTACAGTTGGTTCGGGAGGGAGTGACGGGCATGGATCTCCTGGAGGTTTTCCTTAGGCGTCGTATCCAGCCCCTTCAGTTCCGGAGCCACTGCATGTGGTTGTACTGTGGGACTGAAGACGAGACTCGAGTCCATCCAGAAGCAGTCGACGATGTCACTCTGGAAAGATGGATGGCCGCCGTTACCGGAAACAAGGATAACCCACGCGGAGCCAGAAGGATTCCTCCACTCGACCACAACAGTGATCCAAACAAGGTATGCCTGCTCTGCTCTCCACTGTGTTCTTGTCATATTCATTTCTGTTTATACTGCCAATTGGTCGATTGATCCTTGTCTTGATGTCTATCAGGCCCTCACCGAGCTGTACTCGATGCCCAATGGAGCACAGGCTCCGACTGAGGAGGGTGAGGCGAGTGGGGGCGAGAGCCAGGAGGAGGAGGAATGGGACTCGGACGTTGCTGAGGATGATGATGATGATGACGACGATGACGGTGATGAAGATCACGCTGAAGACGAGGAAGAAGAGGAGGAGGAGGTCGTACCACCGTGCTCAGAAAGGCGGTCGAAGCTTGTCCACGACCCTTCGACTGAACGTGGCAAGGGGGTTGCGACCGTTGCACAGTCGACCAAGCGCCCTCGGACCACCTCTCCGGCGCCGACTGAAAAGGCGCCGAAGCAGCCTCGGGCGGCTCCGTCGAAGCTGACCAAGCTCCTGCCGAAGATGAAGGTGTCCATGCCCACCATATCAGGGTAATCATGCTGCTTAAGTCTTCTTATTTTGTGTGAACTTTGTCTCTGGTTGACGCTGAAGTTAGTCGACTGATTCTTTGGAGTTGCAGTGCTGCTACTTCTGAGACCTCATCCCGGGCTGATGACCATGAGATGGAGGACGCAGCTGTTGGGTTTCGTAGTAATTTCAAAAAATTTCCTACGCACACACAGGATCATGTGATGCATAGCAACGAGGGGAGAGTATTGTCTACGTACCCAACGCAGACCGACTGCGGAAGCGATGACACGACGTAGAGGAAGTAGTCGTACGTCTTCTCGATCCAACCGATCAAGTACCGAAACTACGGCACCTCCGAGTTCGAGCACACGTTCAGCTCGATGACGATCCCCGGACTCCGATCCAGCAAAGTGTCGGGGAAGAGTTCCGTCAGCACGACGGCGTGGTGACGATCTTGATGAACTACAGCAGCAGGGATTCGCCTAAACTCCACTACAGTATTATCGAGGAATATGGTGGCAGGGGGCACCGCACACGGCTAAGGAATAGATCACGTGGATCAACTTGTGTCAACTTGTGTGTTTAGAGGTGCCCCTGCCTCCGTATATAAAGGAGGAGAGGAGGGGAGGCTGGCCGGCCAAGGGGGGGAGGCGCAGGAGAGTCCTACTCCCACTGGGAGTAGGATTCCCCCTCCAATCCTAGTCCAACTAGGATTCCTCGGAGGGGAAAAGAGGAGGAGGGGGCCGGCCACCTCTCCTAGTCCTAATAGGACTAGGGGAAGGGGGGGCGCGCAGCCCATCTAGGGCAGCCCCTTCTCTTTTCCACTAAGGCCCACTATGGCCCAAATAGCTCCCGGGGGGTTCCGGTAACCCTCTCGGTATTCCGGTAAAATCCCGATTTCACCCGGAACACTTCTGATATCCAAATATAGGCTTCCAATATATCAATCTTTACGTCTCGACCATTTCGAGACTCCTCGTCATGTCCGTGATCACATCCGGGACTCCGAACAACCTTCGGTACATCAAAATGCATAAACTCATAATATAACTGTCATCGTAACCTTAAGCGTGCGGACCCTACGGGTTCGAGAACAATGTAGACATGACCGAGACACGTCTATGGTCAATAACCAATAGCGGGACCTGGATGCCCATATTGGCTCCTACATATTCTACGAAGATCTTTATCGGTCAGACCGCATAACAACATACGTTGTTCCCTTTGTCATCGGTATGTTACTTGCCCGAGATTCGATCGTCGGTATCCAATACCTAGTTCAATCTCGTTACCGGCAAGTCTCTTTACTCGTTCCGTAATACATCATCTCACAACTAACATATTAGTTGTAATGCTTGCAAGGCTTATGTGATGTGTATTACCGAGAGGGCCCAGAGATACCTCTCCGACAATCGGAGTGACAAATCCTAATCTCGAAATACGCCAACCCAACATCGACCATTGGAGACACTTGTAGTACTCCTTTATAATCACCCAGTTACGTTGTGACGTTTGGTAGTACCCAAAGTGTTCCTCCGGTAAACGGGAGTTGCATAATCTCATAGTCATAGGAACATGTATAAGTCATGAAGAAAGCAATAGCAACATACTAAACGATCGGGTGCTAAGCTAATGGAATGGGTCATGTCAATCAGATCATTCTGCTAATGATGTGACCTCGTTAATCAAATAACAACTCATTGTTCATCGTTAGGAAACATAACCATCTTTGATTAACGAGCTAGTCAAGTAGAGGCATACAAGTGACACTTTGTTTGTCTATGTATTCACGCATGTATTATGTTTCCGGTAAATACACTTCTAGCATGAATAATAAACATTTATCATGATTATAAGGAAATAAATAATAACTTTATTATTGCCTCTAGGGCATATTTCCTTCAGTCTCCCACTTGCACTAGAGTCAATAATCTAGATTACACTGTAATGATTCTAACACCCATGGAGCCTTGGTGCTGATCATGTTTTGCTCGTGGAAGAGGCTTAGTCAATGGGTCTGCAACATTCAGATCCGTATGTATCTTGCAAATCTCTATGTCTCCCACCTGGACTAGATCCCGGATGGAGTTGAAGCGTCTCTTGATGTGTTTGGTCCTTTTGTGAAATCTGGATTCCTTTGCCAAGGCAATTGCACCAGTATTGTCACAAAAAGATTTTCATTGGACCCGATGCACTAGGTATGACACCTAGATCGGATATGAACTCCTTCATCTAGACTCCTTCATTTGCTGCTTCCGAAGCAGCTATGTATTCCGCTTCACATGTAGATCCCGCTACAACGCTTTGTTTAGAACTGCACCAACTGACAGCTACACCGTTTAATGTAAACACGTATCCGATTTGCGATTTAGAATCGTCCGGATCAGTGTCAAAGCTTGCATCAACGTAACCTTTTACGGTGAGCTCTTTGTCACCTCCATATACGAGAAACATATCCTTAGTCCTTTTCAGGTATTTCAGGATGTTCTTGACCGCTGTCCAGTGATCCACTCCTGGATTACTTTGGTACCTCCCTGCTAAACTTATAGCAAGGCATACATCAGGTCTGGTACACAGCATTGCATACATGATAGATCCTATGGCTGATGCATAGGGAACATCTTTCATATTCTCTCTATCTTCTGCAGTGGTCGGGCATTGAGTCTTACTCAATTTCATACCTTGTAACACAGGCAAGAACCCTTTCTTCGCTTGATCCATTTTGAACTTCTTCAAAATTTTGTCAAGGTATGTGCTTTGTGGAAGTCCAATTAAGCGTTTTGATCTATCTCTATAGATCTTAATGCCTAATATGTAAGCAGCTTCACCGAGGTCTTTCATTGAAAAACTTTTATTCAAGTATCCCTTTATGCTATCCAGAAATTCTATATCATTTCCAATCAGTAATATGTCATCCACATATAATATCAGAAATGCTACAGAGCTCCCACTCACTTTCTTGTAAATACAGGCTTCTCCGAAAGTCTGTATAAAACCAAATGCTTTGATCACACTATCAAAACGTTTATTCCAACTCCGAGAGGCTTGCACCAGTCCATAAATGGATCGCTGGAGCTTGCACACTTTGTTAGCTCCCTTTGGATCGACAAAACCTTCTGGTTGCATCATATACAACTCTTCTTCCAGAAATCCATTCAGGAATGCAGTTTTGACATCCATCTGCCAAATTTCATAATCATAAAATGCGGCAATTGCTAACATGATTCGGACGGACTTAAGCATCGCTACGGGTGAGAAGGTCTCATCGTAGTCAATCCCTTGAACTTGCCGAAAACCTTTTGCGACAAGTCGAGCTTTGTAGACAGTAACATTACCATCAGCGTCAGTCTTCTTCTTAAAGATCCATTTATTCTCAATTGCTTGCTGATCATCGGGCAAGTCAACCAAAGTCCATACTTTGTTCTCATACATGGATCCCATCTCAGATTTCATGGCTTCAAGCCACTTTGCGGAATCTGGGCTCACCATCGCTTCTTCATAGTTCGTAGGTTCATCATGATCTAGCAGCATGACCTCCAGAACAGGATTACCGTACCACTCTGGTGCGGATCTTACTCTGGTTGATCTACGAGGTTCAGTAGTATCTTGATCTGAAGTTTCATGATCATTATCATTGGCTTCCTCACTAACTGGTGTAGATGTCACTGAAACAGTTTTGTGTGATGAACTACTTTCCAGTAAGGGAGCAGGTACAGTTACCTCGTCAAGTTCTACTTTCCTCCCACTCACTTCTTTCGAGAGAAACTCCTTCTCTAGAAATGATCCATTCTTAGCAACGAATGTCTTGCCTTCGGATCTGTGATAGAAGGTGTACCCAACAGTTTCCTTTGGGTATCCTATGAAGACACATTTCTCCGATTTGGGTTCGAGCTTATCAGTTTGAAGCTTTTTCACATAAGCATCGCAGCCCCAAACTTTAAGAAACGACAACTTTGGTTTCTTGCCAAACCACAGTTCATAAGGCGTCGTCTCAACGGATTTTGATGGTGCCCTATTTAACGTGAATGCGGCCGTCTCTAAAGCACAACCCCAAAATGATAGCGGTAGATCTGTAAGAGACATCATAGATCGCACCATATCTAGTAAAGTGCGATTACGACGTTCGGACACACCATTGCGCTGTGGTGTTCCGGGTGGCGTGAGTTGTGAAACTATTCCACAGTTTTTCAAATGTACACCAAACTCGTAACTCAAATATTCTCCTCCACGATCAGATCGTAGAAACTTTATTTTCTTGTTACGATGATTTTCAACTTCACTCTGAAATTCTTTGAACTTTTCAAATGTTTCAGACTTATGCTTCATTAAGTAGATATATCCATATCTGCTCAAATCATCTGTGAAGGTGAGAAAATAACGATATCCGCCTCGAGCCTCAATATTCATTGGACCACATACATCGGTATGTATGATTTCCAACAAATCTGTTGCTCTCTCCATAGTACCGGAGAACGGTGTTTTAGTCATCTTGCCCATTAGGCACGGTTCGCAAATACCAAGTGATTCATAATCAAATGGTTCCAAAAGTCCATCAGCATGGAGTTTCTTCATGCGCTTTATACCGATATGACCTAAACGACAGTGCCACAAATAAGTTGCACTTTCATTATCAACTCTGCATCTTTTGGCTTCAACATTATGAATATGTATATTAGTACTATCGAGATTCAATAAGAATAGACCATTCTTCAAGGGTGCATGACCATAAAAGATATTACTCATATAAATAGAACAACCATTATTCTCTGATTTAAATGAATAACCGTCTCGCATTAAAGAAGATCCAGATATAATGTTCATGCTCAACGCTGGCACCAAATAACAATTATTTAGCTCTAATATTAATCCCGAAGGTAGATATAGAGGTAGCGTGCCGACCGCGATCACATCGACTTTGGAACCGTTTCCTACGCGCATCGTCACCTCGTCCTTTGCCAGTGCCCGCTTATTCCGTAGTCCCTGTTTCGAGTTGCAAATATTAGCAACAGAACCAGTATCAATTACCCAGGTGCTACTGCGAGCTCTAGTAAGGTACACATCAATAACATGTATATCACATATACCTTTGTTCACCTTGCCATCCTTCTTATCCGCCAAATACTTGGGGCAGTTCCGCTTCCAGTGACCAGTCTGCTTGCAGTAGAAGCACTCAGTTTCAGGCTTAGGTCCAGACTTGGGTTTCTTCTCTTGAGCAGCAACTTGCTTGCCGTTCTTCTTGAAGTTCCCCTTTTTCTTCCCTTTGCCCTTTTTCTTGAAACTAGTGGTCTTGTTAACCATCAACACTTGATGCTCCTTCTTGATTTCTACCTCCGCAACTTTTAGCATTGCGAAGAGCTCGGGAATAGTCTTGTTCATCCCTTGCATATTATAGTTCATCACGAAGCTCTTGTAGCTTGGTGGCAGTGATTGGAGAATTCTGTCAATAACGCAATCATCCGGAAGATTAACTCCCAATTGAATCAAGTGATTATTATACCCAGACATTTTGAGTATATGCTCACTGACAGAACTGTTCTCCTCCATCTTGCAGCTATAGAACTTATTGGAGACTTCATATCTCTCAATTCGGGCATTTGCTTGAAATATTAACTTCAACTCCTGGAACATCTCATATGCTCCATGACGTTCAAAACGTCGTTGAAGTCCCGATTCGAAGCCGTAAAGCATGGCACACTGAACTATCGAGTAGTCATCAGCTTTGCTCTGCCAGACGTTCATAACATCTGGTGTTGCTCCAGCAGCAGGCCTGGCACCCAGCGGTGCTTCCAGGACGTAATTTTTCTGCGCAGCAATGAGGATAATCCTCAAGTTACGGACCCAGTCCGTGTAATTGCTACCATCATCTTTCAACTTTGCTTTCTCAAGGAACGCATTAAAATTCAACGGAACAACAGCACGAGCCATCTATCTACAATCAACATAAACAAGCAAGATACTATCAGGTACTAAGTTCATGATAAATTTAAGTTCAATTAATCATATTATTTAAGAACTCCCACTTAGATAGACATTCCTCTAATCCTCTAAGTGATTACGTGATCCAAATCAACTAAACCATGACCGATCATCACGTGAGATGGAGTAGTTTTCAATGGTGAACATCGTTATGTTGATCATATCTACTATATGATTCACGCTCGACCTTTTGGTCTCCGTGTTCCGAGGCCATATCTGCATATGCTAGGCTCGTCAAGTTTAACCTGAGTATTCTGCGTGTGCAAAACTGGCTTGCACCCGTTGTAGATGGACGTAGAGCTTATCACACCCGATCATCACGTGGTGTCTGGGCACGACGAACTTTGGCAACGGTGCATACTCAGGGAGAACACTTCTTGATAATTTAGTGAGAGATCATCTTATAATGCTACCGTCAATCAAAGCAAGATAAGATGCATAAAAAGATAAACATCACATGCAATCAATATAAGTGATATGATATGGTCATCATCATCTTGTGCTTGTGATCTCCATCTCCGAAGCACCGTCATGATCACCATCGTCACCGGCGCGACACCTTGATCTCCATCGTAGCATCGTTTTCGTCTCGCCAATCTTATGCTTTCACGACTATCACTACCGTTTAGTAATAAAGTAAAGCATTACATCGCGATTGCATTGCATACAATAAAGAGACAACCATATGGCTCCTGCCAGTTGCCGATAACTTGGTTACAAAACATGATCATCTCATACAATAAAATTCAGCATCATGCCTTGACCATATCACATCACAACATGCCCTGCAAAAACAAGTTAGACGTCCTCTACTTTGTTGTTGCATGTTTTACGTGGCTGCTACGGGCTTAAGTAAGAACCAATCTCACCTACGCATCAAAACCACAACGATAGTTTGTCAAATAGACTCCGTTTTAACCTTCACAAGGACCGGGCGTAGCCATACTTGGTTCAACTAAAGTTGGAGAGACAGTCGCCCGCTAGCCATCTCTGTGCAAAGCACGTCGAGGGAACCGGTCTCGCGTAAGCGTACGCGTAAGGTTGGTCCAGGTCGTCTCGTCCAACAATACCGTCGAACCAAAGTATGACATGCTGGTAGGCAGTATGACTTGTATCGTCCACAACTCACTTGTGTTCTACTTGTGCATATAACATCAACATAAATAACCTAGGCTCTGATACCACTGTTGGGTTTCGTAGTAATTTCAAAATTTTTCCTACGCACACACATGATCATGTGATGCATAGCAACGAGGGGAGAGTATTGTCTACGTACCCAACGCAGACCGACTGCGGAAGCGATGACACGACGTAGAGGAAGTAGTCGTACGTCTTCTCGATCCAACCGATCAAGTACCGAAACTACGGCACCTCCGAGTTCGAGCACACGTTCAGCTCGATGACGATCCCCGGACTCCGATCCAGCAAAGTGTCGGGGAAGAGTTCCGTCAGCATGACGGCGTGGTGACGATCTTGATGAACTACAGCAGCAGGGCTTCGCCTAAACTCCGCTACAGTATTATCGAGGAATATGGTGGCAGGGGGCACCGCACACGGCTAAGGAATAGATCACGTGGATCAACTTGTGTCAACTTGTGTGTTTAGAGGTGCCCCTGCCTCCGTATATAAAGGAGGAGAGGAGGGGAGGCTGGCCGGCCAAGGGGGGGAGGCGCAGGAGAGTCCTACTCCCACTGGGAGTAGGATTCCCCCTCCAATCCTAGTCCAACTAGGATTCCTCGGAGGGGAAAAGAGGAGGAGGGGGCCGGCCACCTCTCCTAGTCCTAATAGGACTAGGGGAAGGGGGGGGGGCGCAGCCCATCTAGGGCAGCCCCTTCTCTTTTCCACTAAGGCCCACTATGGCCCAAATAGCTCCCGGGGGGTTCCGGTAACCCTCTCGGTATTCCGGTAAAATCCCGATTTCACCCGGAACACTTCCGATATCCAAATATAGGCTTCCAATATATCAATCTTTACGTCTCGACCATTTCGAGACTCCTCGTCATGTCCGTGATCACATCCGGGACTCCGAACAACCTTCGGTACATCAAAATGCATAAACTCATAATATAACTGTCATCGTAACCTTAAGCGTGCGGACCCTACGGGTTCGAGAACAATGTAGACATGACCGAGACACGTCTCTGGTCAATAACCAATAGCGGGACCTGGATGTCCATATTGGCTCCTACATATTCTATGAAGATCTTTATCGGTCAGACCGCATAACAACATACGTTGTTCCCTTTGTCATCGGTATGTTACTTGCCCGAGATTCGATCGTCGGTATCCAATACCTAGTTCAATCTCGTTACCGGCAAGTCTCTTTACTCGTTCCGTAATACATCATCTCACAACTAACATATTAGTTGTAATGCTTGCAAGGCTTATGTGATGTGTATTACCGAGAGGGCCCAGAGATACCTCTCCGACAATCGGAGTGACAAATCCTAATCTCGAAATACGCCAACCCAACATCGACCATTGGAGACACCTGTAGTACTCCTTTATAATCACCCAGTTACGTTGTGACGTTTGGTAGTACCCAAAGTGTTCCTCCGGTAAACGGGAGTTGCATAATCTCATAGTCATAGGAACATGTATAAGTCATGAAGAAAGCAACAGCAACATACTAAACGATCGGGTGCTAAGCTAATGGAATGGGTCATGTCAATCAGATCATTCTACTAATGATGTGACCTCGTTAATCAAATAACAACTTATTTGTTCATGGTTAGGAAACATAACCATCTTTGATCAACGAGCTAGTCAAGTAGAGGCATACTAGTGACACTCTGTTTGTCTATGTATTCACACATGTATTATGTTTCCGGTAAATACAATTCTAGCATGAATAATAAACATTTATCATGATTATAAGGAAATAAATAATAACTTTATTATTGCCTCTAGGGCATATTTCCTTCAGTCTCCCACTTGCACTAGAGTCAATAATCTAGATTACACTGTAATGAATCTAACACCCATGGAGCTTTGGTGCTGATCATGTTTTGCTCGTGGAAGAGGCTTAGTCAACGGGTCTGCAACATTCAGATCCGTATGTATCTTGCAAATCTCTATGTCTCCCACCTGGACTAGATCCCGGATGGAGTTGAAGCGTCTCTTGATGTGTTTGGTCCTTTTGTGAAATCTGGATTCCTTTGCCAAGGCAATTGCACCAGTATTGTCACAAAAGATTTTCATTGGACCCGATGCACTAGGTATGACACCTAGATCGGATATGAACTCCTTCATCCAGACTCCTTCATTTGCTGCTTCCGAAGCAGCTATGTATTCCGCTTCACATGTAGATCCCGCTACGACGCTTTGTTTAGAACTGCACCAACTGACAGCTCCACCGTTTAATGTAAACACGTATCCGGTTTGCGATTTAAAATCGTCCGGATCAGTGTCAAAGCTTGCATCAACGTAACCTTTTACGATGAGCTCTTTGTCACTTCCATATACGAGAAACATATCCTTAGTCCTTTTCAGGTATTTCAGGATGTTCTTGACCGCTGTCCAGTGATCCATTCCTGGATTACTTTGGTACCTCCCTGCTAAACTTATAGCAAGGCACACATCAGGTCTGGTACACAGCATTGCATACATGATAGAGCCTATGGCTGATGCATAGGGAACATCTTTCATATTCTCTCTATCTTCTGCAGTGGTCGGGCATTGAGTCTTACTCAATTTCACACCTTGTAACACAGGCAAGAACCCTTTCTTCGCTTGATTCATTTTGAACTTCTTCAAAATTTTGTCAAGGTATGTGCTTTGTGAAAGTCCAATTAAGCGTCTTGATCTATCTCTATAGATCTTAATGCCTAATATGTAAGCAGCTTCACCGAGGTCTTTCATTGAAAAACTTTTATTCAAGTATCCCTTTATGCTATCCAGAAATTCTATATCATTTCCAATCAGTAATATGTCATCCACATATAATATCAGAAATGCTACAGAGCTCCCACTCACTTTCTTGTAAATACAGGCTTCTCCGAAAGTCTGTATAAAACCAAATGCTTTGATCACACTATCAAAACGTTTATTCCAACTCCGAGAGGCTTGCACCAGTCCATAAATGGATCACTGGAGCTTGCACACTTTGTTAGCTCCCTTTGGATCGACAAAACCTTCTGGTTGCATCATATACAACTCTTCTTCCAGAAATCCATTCAGGAATGCAGTTTTGACATCCATCTGCCAAATTTCATAATCATAAAATGCGGCAATTGCTAACATGATTCGGACGGACTTAAGCATCGCTACGGGTGAGAAGGTCTCATCGTAGTCAATCCCTTGAACTTGCCGAAAACCTTTTGCGACAAGTCGAGCTTTGTAGACAGTAACATTACCATCAGCGTCAGTCTTCTTCTTAAAGATCCATTTATTCTCAATTGCTTGCTGATCATCGGGCAAGTCAACCAAAGTCCATACTTTGTTCTCATACATGGATCCCATCTCAGATTTCATGGCTTCAAGCCACTTTGCGGAATCTGGGCTCAAATTCTGATTGCGGAGGAAGAGAATACCACTCGACACACTGTGTCCTTTGCAGATCCACTGACGAGTGCTCAGCAGCCCTCCCTCTTCACGACGCACCACGTCCCAGAGGACCAAGCTGGCGCCGCGAAGGAGGCGATATGCCAGGCAGGGATCATGATGGAGCAGTTAAGGACCATCCGGGATGCGAGCCAGGCAGCTTACGACGCCAGTTCCGCCCTTCAAAGCAATGTTCAGGTCAGTCGACCACCGCCTGTTCTATTAGGATACGCTATCAAAAACTTTTCTTTCTAGAATTTATAGTAGTCACCCACTGGGTGTGTCGATTCAGACTCCGTGTTAGCGGGAGCACGCTGAGTGCACCCGCTGGGTGTAGTCCCCAAGGCTAAGGTCGACTGCTGGCAGTCGGCCTTAGGCTTTATAATTTCAGGCTTTCCGTCATTCGACTATGTCGAATGGATTTCGCAAACTGGTCGACTGGTCGACTCTGTCTTCAATAGGATTAGTGGGGGCACGCTGAGTGCACCCACTGGGTGTAGTCTCCAAGGCTAAGGTCGACTACTGGCAGTCGGCTTTAGGTTTTATAATTTCAGTCTTTGCGTCATTCGACTATGTCGAATGGATTTCGCAAACCGGTGGGGGCACGCTGAGTGCACCCACTGGGTGTAGTCCCCGAGACTGTGGTCGACTGCTTGCAGTCGATTACAGTCTTAAAGAATACATCTCTCTCTCTTTTTTTTTGAGGTCGACTGGTCGACTCTATCTTCGATAGGATTAGTGGGGGCACGCTGAGTGCACCCACTGGGTGTAGTCCCCGAGACTACGGTCGAATGCTTGTATTCGGCTGTAGTCTTAGAAACGTGTGATTTTTCCTTTTTCACTCGGAAGTGAATTATATTTGACATTTAGTCGATTGGTTCTTCGCAGAACTCCTGTGATCTTGTGGCTCGCTACTCTGAGCTGGAAAACAAGCACGTTCAGCTCGAGCTGAACTTGAAGCTGGTTCAGGAGAAACTGACGAAGGCAAAGGAGGAGACCGAAGGTATGTTTGGTGAGACCTTGACGACTGCTTTTCCCTTTGTTTGTTTCAAAATCTGATCTTGCTGTAACTTGCAGGTAAGGTAAGGGAGGCCCAACAGAAGAAAGACCTTGAACTAGCTGAGAAGATCAAGCTTGCTGACGAGAAGTTAGCTTCAGTCACCAAGCTTGAACAAGACAATACCAATCTGAAAGCTGCTCTTGGGATCGCCAACAAGGAGGTCAGTCGACTGAAAACTGATAAAGCTGCCCTGACCGACCAAGTCAGTAAGTTGACTGGGAAGAAAAATGATCTGGAGGCCTTCCTGAGTGGTCTTGCCAAGAAGCTGTTTCTTATGCTTGAAGGTAAACCTCTATGCTAGGCAATTATTTCCAATCGTGGTTTTTCCATTCGACCATCACCTTGACTCGGTGATCGTCCTTGCAGAATTTTTTCAAAACTTTGAAGAAGAAACTAGCCGGCTGGAACCAAACCTCGACCCCGTCAATTCTCCGGTGAACGACGAAGTTGCCATGAATGTTTTCCGACTGGAGTCTCGTGTTGCAGCTGCCGTGGACTATCTTGCAAGGCTGAAGGTCGCCACATCTTGCATCGACTCGACGCTCTGGCCCGGGGAGACACTTCAGAATGACCTTGAGTCGCTGATGGCTCGCTTGGACACGATCCCTGGTCGAGTGCAGGAGTGGAAGAAGTCCTCGGCTCGGTGCGGTGCAGATGTTGCTCTGTGTCTGGCCCGAGTCCACTGCAAAGATGCGCGAGAAGAGAAGCTGGCGGCCCTCCGGGTGGCCAACACCAAGAAACACGACTTCAGGTCCTTTATGGATACTTTCCTTGCGGCTGCCACTCGGATCGCAGACGGAATTGATCTTGATGAGTTTGTTGCACCTTCCAGCCCTCCGCAGGAGGGGTAAAAAACTTCTTCTAAGCTCGATGCTTTAAATTTGCCTCGGTATGCCGAGTGGAATTGTAACCGATAAACCTTAACGGGCTTAGCGCCTGAGCACTTTCGGTTCCTTTAGATATCGATTCGAACTTGAATTTAGTGCTTGAATATGATTGCTTTTGGCTCGAAATGTCTTTTGCAGGTTCAAAGTAGGGCGCCTTTATTGCAATCGACTTATTCCTTAGTCCACTTAGGCGAGCACTGGGCTGCGGCTAAGCCTCCGAGTGGAAGTCTGGCTTACAACTCGGTAGGATTTTTATAACTTAGGCGAGTACTTGGACTGCAGCTAAGCCCCCGAGTGAGAGGTTTGCTCTTCACTCGGTAGGATTTTGATAACTTAGGCGAGCACTGGGCTGTAGCTAAGCCCCCGAGTGAGAGGTTTGCTCTTCACTCGGAAGGATTTTGATAACTTAGGCTAGCACTGGGCTGCAGCTAAGCCCCCGAGTGAGAGGTTTGCTCTTCACTCGGAAGGATTTTGATAACTTAGGCTAGCACTGGGCTGCAGCTAAGCCTCCGAGTGAGAGGTTTGCTCTTCACTCGGTAGGATTTTCGATAACT
>NC_041384.1:185516219-185536956 GCF_002162155.2 Triticum dicoccoides | reverse complement strand
AATCTTGTTGGTAGATGGTCGACCGGATCAGAGCCATCTCCCTTTCTTCCTCTAAAAGGTCGACTGCGTCCTGCCGCGCTTGTTCAGCTTCTGCTTCGTTGTAGATTTCAACTCGAGGAGCATTGTGGAGAAGATCACTCGGCAAGACTGCTTCAGCTCCGTAGACCAAGAAGAATGGAGTTCTTCCGGTCGACCGATTAGGTGTGGTCCGTAGTCCCCAAAGCACTGAGGGAAGTTCGTCGACCCAAGCTCCAGCTGCATGCTTGAGATCACGCATCAGTCGGGGTTTCAATCCCTTGAGAATCAGGCCATTGGCTCGCTCTGCTTGTCCATTCGACTGCGGATGGGCGACTGAAGCGTAGTCGATCCGTGTGCCTTGAGAGTTACAGAAATCTCTGAATTCCTCCGAGTCAAAGTTCGACCCATTATCCGTAATGATGTTGTGCGGGACTCCATATCTGAATATTGGTTCTCTGATGAAACTAACAGCAGTACCGGCGTCAAGGTTCTTGATTGGTTTAGCCTCAATCCACTTGGTGAACTTGTCGACTGCCACCAGTACATGCGTGAAGCCACTTCGCCCTGTTCTCAAAGGACCGACCATGTCCAACCCCCATACTGCGAAAGGCCAGACGAGTGGAATGGTCTTCAGGGCTGATGCAGGCTTGTGCGACATATTCGAGTAAAACTGACATCCCTCGCACTTATCCACTATCTCCTTTGCCATCTCATTCGCCTTTGGCCAGTAAAATCCGGCTCGGTATGCTTTGGCCACGATGGTCCGAGAGGACGCGTGATGACCACAAGTCCCCGAGTGAATATCATTAAGGATGATTCGACCTTCTTCCGGCGTTATGCACTTCTGCCCGACTCCAGTCGTGCTTTCTCTGTATAACTGTCCTTTGATTACGGTAAAGGCCTTAGATCGGCGGACGATCTGTCGAGCCTCTTCCTCATCCTCCGGGAGCTCTTTTCTCAAGATATACGCGATATATGGAACCGTCCAATCGGGAATGACCACCAAGATCTCCATGACCAAGTCGACCACTGCTGGGACTTCAACCTCAGTCGGATCTGTGGCACTCTTGGGCTGTGGAGCTTCTTCGGTGAAAGGATCTTCTTTGACTGACGGAGTGTGTATATGCTCCAAGAACACACCACTCGGAATGGCTTCTCTCTTGGATCCTATCTTTGCTAGATCATCAGCTGCTTGATTTTTCAGTCGGGGTATATGATGGAGCTCCAACCCCTCGAACTTCTTTTCCAGCTTCCTCACTGCACTGCAGTATCCAGTCATGGCTGGGCTTCTCACGTCCCACTCCTTCATCACTTGGTTGACCACTAAATCCGAGTCGCCGTAGACCATCAGGCGACGGACGCCGAGTGAAATGGCCATGCGCAACCCATATAAGAGGGCCTCATATTCTGCCTCATTGTTGGAGGAATCAAAGTGAATCTGGAGCACATATCTGAGCTTATCTCCTCTGGGGGAAACCAGGAAGACCCCAGCACCGGAACCATTCAACATCTTAGAGCCATCAAAGAACATGGTCCAATGCTCCGAGTGAACTTCAGTCGGCTGCTGCTATTCAATCCACTCGGCGAGGAAATCTGCTATTGCCTGGGACTTAATGGCTTTCTTTGCCTCAAACTTGATATCAAGGGGAAGAAGTTCAATCGCCCATTTGGCCACTCGACCAGTTGCATCTCTGTTGTGCAAAATCTCTGATAGTGGAGCGTCGCTGACGACTGTGATGGAATGATCAGAGAAATAATGAGCAACCTTCTTTGTGGTCATGTATATTCCATACACAAGCTTCTGATAATGAGGATATCTCTGCTTGGATGGAGTCAAGACTTCAGACAAATAATACACTGGGCGCTGAACTTTAAGAGCTTTTCCTTCTTCTTCCCGCTCGACCGTAAGCACAGTACTGACGACTTGTCCTGTGGCTGCGATATAGAGCAACAGAGGCTCTTTGCTGATTGGAGCAGCAAGCACCGGCTGGGTGGAGAGCAGAGCTTTTAGCTCGGCAAACGCTACATCAGCTTCTGGAGTCCACTCGAACTTGTCTGCTTTCTTCATCAGTCGGTAAAGATGCAATGCCTTTTCACCGAGTCGTGAGATGAATCGACTTAATGCGGCCAAGCATCCAGTAAGCTTCTGGACATCGTGCACTCGCACAGGGCGTTTCATTCGGAGAATAGTGCCAATCTTCTCTGGATTAGCGTCGATTCCTCGTTCGGAAACGAGAAAACCGAGTAACTTGCCACCAGGAACTCCAAATGTGCACTTTGATGGATTGAGCTTGATACCATACCTTCTGAGGTTGGCAAATGTTTCGACGAGATCAGCGAGCAGGTCGGAACCTTTTCGTGACTTGACAACGATATCATCCATATATGCTTCCACATTCCGACTGATTTGAGTGAGTAGACACTTCTGAATCATTCGCATAAATGTGGCTCCGGCATTCTTGAGGCCGAATGGCATGGTGATATAGCAGAAGCACCCGAATGGAGTGATGAAAGCTGTTTTTATCTCGTCGGGTCCGTACAGACGGATCTGGTGGTACCAGGAGTAGGCGTCTAGAAAAGACAGTCTCTCGCATCCCGCGGTCGAGTCAACAATTTGATCTATGCGAGGGAGAGGAAAATGATCTTTCGGGCAGGCCCGGTTGATGTGCTTGAAATCAATGCACATTCGGAGCGATTTGTCCTTCTTAGGAACCATGACGACATTAGCGAGCCACTCGGAGTGGTATATCTCTCGGATAAATCCTGCCGCCAACAGTCGAGCCACTTCCTCACCAATGGCTTTTCTCTTCTGGACGGTGGACCGCCGAAGATGCTCTTTGACTGGTTTTGCAGATGAGTCGACTCTTAGGCGATGCTCAGCCAGTCCCCTGGGAACACCTGGCATGTCAGCGGGCTTCCATGCAAAAATGTCCCAGTTCTCACGGAGGAACTGGATGAGCGCTTCTTCCTATTTCGGGTCGAGTGTTGTGGAGATGTGGGTCGGAGCTGCATCGGGGTCGGTCGGGTGAATGTGAATAGGCTTCATCTCACCGGACGACTGAAATGCAGACTCTGTGGCGGGTTTCTTGGATCGCAGCAAATCACTCGGATCTGCATTTTGCTTGTATTCTTCGAATTCGACCGCTGTCACCTGGGAATCGGCAATCTTTGAGCCCTTCTGAAAGCACTCTTCTGCCTTTTTCCAATCACCGGTGACAGTGATCACTCCTTTGGGGCCGGGCATCTTCAATTTGAGGTACACGTAACATGGTCGAGCCATGAACCGTGCGTAAGCTAGTCTCCCCAAAATGGCATGATATGCACTCTGAAAATCCACGACCTCAAACGTCAACTTTTCTTTGCGAAAATGTTTCGAATCACCAAACACCACGTCCAGAGCTATTTGGCCGAGTGACTCGGCTTTCTTCCCTGGTATAACTCCATGAAAGCTCATGTTACTGGTGCTCAGTCGGGACATCGGAATGCCCATTCCTTTCAGTGTGTCTGCATACAACAAATTCAGCCCGCTTCCACCGTCCATCAGCACTTTTGTCAGTCGAGTGCCTTCGACAACTGGATCGACCACCAAAGCTTGCCTCCCAGGGGTGGCAATATGAGTCGGGTGATCGGATTGGTCGAATGTGATGGGTATTTGGGACCATTTCAGATAATTTGCTTTTGCTGGGGAAACCATGTTCACTTCTCGGTTAATGACTTTCAATCGACTCTTGCTTTCCACATCTGCAAAGATCATCAGAGTGGAGTTGATATGCGGATATCCTTCCTCACTGTCCTCCTTGTCTTCGGCCTTGTCCGACTCCTTCTCCTTGTCCTTAGACTGTTTTCCCTGAAACTGCTGGATCAGGAGTCGACATTGGCGAGTGGTATGCTTCGGGTAGATGATATTCCCCTCTTCGTCTTTCTTCGTGTGGATGTGACACGGCATATCCATCACGTCGTTCCCTTCTTTATCCTTCACCTTCTTAGGGTTCCAGGATCCTTTTGGTTTCCCTTTAAACTTTCCTTGAGTCACAGCCAGAGCCTCTCCAGGAGCTGCCGGTTCAGCCTTCCGCTTCTGTTTCCGACTGGTGTTTCCCTTTTCCGACTGGCTCGGCTTGTGCTTGCCGCTTCGGAGTCGGTCTTCTTCTTCGCCGTTGGCGTACTTGGTAGCAATCTCCATCATCCGACTCAAGGTCATGTCACCGGTTCGACCAAACTTCAAGCTCAATTCTCTGTTCTTGACGCCATCTTTAAAGGCGTAGACTGCCTGATGATCAGACACATTCTCCACAGTATGGTGCAAAGTGATCCATCTCTGAATATACTCTCTGAGAGTCTCATTGGTCTTCTGCACGCAGACTTGCAACTCCGTCAGTCCAGCCGGTCGTTTGCAAGTTCCTTCAAACATTCTGATGAACACTCGGGACAGATCTTCCCAAGTGTAAATGCTGCTAGGAGGTAATTGAGTCAACCATGCCCTGGCAGAACCTTCCAGCATGAGGGGCAAATGCTTCATGGCCACCTCGTCGTTCCCACCACCAGTCTGAACCGCCACTCAGTAGTCCTCAAGCCAAGTTTCAGGCTTAGACTCACCAGTGAACTTGCTGACTCCTGTTGCCAACCTGAAATTGGGAGGGATAACTGCGGCTCTGATAGCTCTGCTGAAACATTCAGGACCAGAAACATGCACTCGACTGCTTGTGGGCGCATCTCTGTCGAGTCCGCCTCGATGGGCTCTGTTCCGGTCGACCAAACCTTGCACGATAATGGATCGCGCGTCGAAGCCTGGTTCTCTGGGGTCGACTGGAACTCTTCGCCCCGTACTGAACTGACGCCTGTCATCTTGCTGCCGAGGAGCGTAAGACCCACCCCTCAGAGGGGAATTGGGCACTCGACGCCTATCATCTCGGTCGAGTCGGTCACCATATTGGTCTCGCCGATTCTCGCGCCCTTCACGCCGCGGAGGCGATCTGGGACTGTGAGCCGACTGAACCGTATTCGCAGCGACGGATCGACTGTGAATTCTGTTGCGCGACTGCGACACGGCTGAATTCTGGTCTCCTGCTGCCCGGACCAGATCCTTGATCTGCATCAAGCCTCTGCCAGCTTCCGACTGAGAGGGTTGGATGGACTCTGCTATATGGGTCGCAGCTGCTAAATTCTGGATTGGGGTTCGATATACCTAAGTCGGCGGGAAGAGTTGACGTCGACTGGTGTCGGGAATTCGTTGCCGCGCGCGCTCGTCGAGTGCTCGCTGAAGATTCTCCAGTCGAGTGCGTTCAGCCAAATTGGCCAAACGTACCTCCTCCAAGGCGCGAGCCTCGGGGGTTTCTCCTGCGATGGGAGTACGCAGGACATCCACGTTCCTGCGGCGAAGTTCCTCTCTTTGCAGAGAGTCGAGTGGCTCGGGCTGGTACTCTTCGTGGTCTCGTGCGGGGTCGCCTCCGTCGCCTGCTCCACCATCACGGGCGAAGCCAGGGGGACTGCGGGGCCCGTCGACCATCAAAATTTCTGCCGCTGGATCACTGCTATCGCACTCGGATGCGGTCTCTACGGAACCAGTCGACAGATCGAACAGGCCGTAGAGAGATTCGTCGGGCTCGATTGCCGCAACTTGGGTGGTGGCCGTCTGGCGAGCCACCGCGTGCCTCATCCACCGCTGAATCCTCGATCGGCCCGAGCGCTTGCGCTGACGGGAGACCGGGAGGGTGGTCGATGGGGATGTCGACCGATACGGGGTCGACGGTTGCCGCAGCAGAACGCCGCGGACACATGCGCGAAAATGTGTCGCACCGCGGACGGGGAGCGCATCAACGTCGAGTGGAGCCTCCTGGAGCCAGGCGGAGTCGTCAGCGATGAAGGTGAGAGCGCCGAGACGGATCTCTCGACCCTCGACCAAAAATCCAGCAGCCACCATGATGAAAGTACTCGGAAGAATCGCAACTTCTCCACAAAATTGCTAAAACACCTGCCCCACGGTGGGCGCCAACTGTCGTGGTTCTAAGCCTGACAGTAGAGTGGGGGGGTAGGTATGGAGAGGCAAGGTCCTAGCTATGGAGAGGTTGTAAACACAAGAGATGTACGAGTTTAGGCCCTTCTCGGAGGAAGTAAAAGCCCTACGTCTCGGAGCCCGGAGGCGGTCGAGTGGATTATATGTATATGAGTTACAAGATGCCGAACCCCTCTACCTGTGGAGGGGGGTGGCTTATATAGAGTGCGCCAGGACCCCAGCCAGCCCACGTAGGAGAGGGTTTAAGGTGAGTTAAGTCCGGGGCGTTACTGGTAACGCCCCACATAAAGTGTCTTTACTATCATAAAGTCTACTTAATTACAAGCCGTTGCAGTGCAGAGTGCCTCTTGACCTTCTTGTGGTCGAGTGAGTCTTCGTGGTCGAGTCCTTCAAGTCAGTCGAGTGAGTCTCTCGTTGGTCGACTGGAAGGTGACCTCTTCTAAGGGTGTCCTTGGGCAGGGTACTTAGATCAGGTCTGTGACCCTACCCTAGGTACATGACCCCATCACGGGGTACTCGAGGCGCAGCGTGTTGCCGCCCTCGATGTACTCGAGGACGGACTCCAACATGCGCCTGGGCACGCCCCACCACCGACGCCGGCCGGCGGCGTTGAACCTGCCGGAGGGCACGACGCCGTTGGTGACCTCGAGCTGCTCGTCGTGCCGGCGGCGGAAGTACGGCTCCCAGATTGGGCTGTCGGGGACGTACCGGGGCCCCTCCCTCGCCGCACGCGGCAGGGACGAGCGGATGCGTGCGATCTCCGCACGCCGCGCCGCGCCGGTGGGTACCGGTGGCACCGGCACGCCGCCGGCGCTGATCCTCCACGCCCCGGGCACCCGCATGTCCGGCGGGACCGGGTACTCGGCCTCGAAAAGGAGGCGAGCCTCGTCCTCGTGCAGATGACGGCGCCCGAATCCGTTCGCCGCCGCGCCGTCGCCTGGAAAACGCTCGGCCATGCTTTCTCAACTGGTGACGGCGAGAGGAGGAAAGGGGGAGAAATGAGCGCGTCGTCGGTGGATGATCGGGGTGAGTCTCTCCGGCGCGCTTGCAGTCGGCTTTTATAGGCGGAGACGCCGCGTGGTAGGCTTGGCCGGCGCGTGGCGTGATTGCGTGGCGGCCGAGGGACGCGTCGCCCAGCCTTCACTGCGCCGCCCGTGAGGCATCAATGGAGGCTGACCGACGCGGCAGCGCGCGGCAGCTTTGGCATTGATTCGCCATGGGAAACAAGGCGATGAGGACGACGAAAGGCGAAAAGAGAGTAGAGTCGCTGACGCGGCGGGCCCGCGGCTCTTCGCGCCAAAAACGATTCGCCCGGCGCCTCCGAGCGACCCCAGCGCTCCGGGTTTGGGTAAGATCCGCCGGCGCCAATTTCAGCCCGAGCCGGTGAAAACTGGGTTTTTGGAGGCGCGACTAAGCCGATTTTTTGACGCCGGCGGACGGAAAAACGTCTGAGGGGCCTTTTTGAGAGCGTGGCTAAAGATGCTCTTAGATAGATACGCTTGCATGTGTGTGTGCTTGTGTGGTCCGCCGCTACATCCATCATGGGTTCGCCGCAACCTGCGCCGCCCGGCCGGCCGCCTACACATACGTCCAGCTGAATCATGAGCGATCGATCTGTCAAGCGACAGATGTCGGCCGTAGAAAAACCGGCTTTTGGCCGCTCGAGAATATGTTGGGATTAGTCGGTGAGGAACTATATTGAGATTAGTCGTGCAGTATATATATTTTTTCTTTAATCGGAAGAGAACAAACAATGCAACTTTCTTTCACACTTTTCTGAACATAATATAGTCGCAAATGTTCACACACACATACCCTCATCTCTATAAGCGCACATACGGACATCCTATTTTTATGAGCACATCTGAAATACTAAACTAGCACAACATCTTGAGATTGATGAATCTATTAGAAGGTCTCATAGTATATGACATGAACGATGATGGACTGGTTTCACCACAAGAAATCTAACCATCTAACTTATGTTCAGTTCGTATTTTTTAAAAACTTTTGAACATATATGTTAGCATGGTGAATATTGTTTCATATCTCCAAGAACAGGTCTTCTCACACAACAACAACAAAAAAATCTGATTTTGATAGATCTATGATCGCCGTAGAATTTTTTTTTTGGTAACATACCATAGAAACTATTCCATTTCTGAATACTAAAATTAATCAACTCTCATAGGTGTAATTTAGTCAACTAGGTGTTGAGATAGATAATAACACTTGTCATGTGTCAAAAAGGTCCCGAAGCGATCTTATTCCTCCCCCCTAACGTGGCGGTTCCGGGATGGAGGCGCTCATATCACCATGTCGACGGCTTGTTCATGTGAGGGTAGTGGTCGTTAGGCTGTTCGAGGACCGTAATATAATTTTTTAATTATGTTTGGGGTGCCTTTTAAAAATAAAGCGGGGTGGTAAGTTTAACTAACCTGAAATTTCATTGAAAGTACATGTCAAATGCCTCAGGATCATTACATGCACAGGGGTGCGCATTAGCCATAAAGAGAAGAGAGAGAGCTCATGAGTCTGGGCAGCAAGTCAACCAGTTGTCGCTGACACTATGAAGAGGGGAGGGGGAGGCACCTTGCGCCAGAGAATCGCCTCGTCATGGCAAAGCTTTAGGGTGCGGGGAACCTAGGGCTCGACAACCTAGAACACACACGCGTTTCGATGCTTCCGTAGGTGCAAATGACATATCATAACGAATGTGGGGCGGGTGGCCGGAGCAACAACTTTGAGCATTGGGCAACCCACTGCCTATTTGGAGAGCTTTGCTCCACGCATCTCGAGATGGGTGATGACCTCATCTTTCGGTGCCTCTTTATTGGGCGGCAATGGGGTTGCCCGACTAGAATGTTGCCGAGGTTTGTCTCCAACATGAAGAGGCAAGCGACAGGGACCCCCCCCCCCTCTTCTCGCCGCCGCCAGAGCCCTCGCTTGCACCTGATCTATCGGGCTGGAAACACCGCTGAGGACGACAGCCCAAATGAATGACTCAAAGATAGAGTCCATCTAGTCGCACCACCTCTTTAGGAAAGCCACAAATTTCCAGCCAATTGACGGAGTGAAAAGGTTTGGCGAAGTTGAGTCCGAGGGCAAGTGTAGGGACCCCTCCTTTTTAAGCAGGATTGGAAAATTTCAACAACATATACGAAGGACGCAGATATGCTTCTCCCAATGTTGAAATGAAATCGAGCCCTTTTTTAGAAAATAAATAAATAAATAAATAGTTGTCACGTTGTACGTAGGCAGCGACGGATGGCAGGAAGGCTGGGGGATACGTGCGGGAATACGTATATACAGCTACCGAGGAAAGCTCCAGGGCTTGTCGGTAGCACAGTGGACAGCACTGTGCCCCAACGTGGCATGTCGGCGAAGCGCCCCTCAGCCATGCGTGCGCACTGGCGCTGCATGTTCGAGTTCCACTTGGCTCTATCTATCTGCTAGCAGTAAGTACATGGATGGATATGCATGCATGCTTCCATTCCATTCATGTGCTCGTGACCTAGCCCTCCGTCGCAATACAACAGGGCATATCCGCATCAACGCAACACCACACGACCGACCGATCGAGCAGGGAGAGCTATCCATCTGCACTACAGGGTGATCGCTCATCAGATAGCGGCCGTGCGCCCGGGGTCCGGCCAAAGCTCTCTGTGCTGCTGAGAGACTGGACTGCGATCGATATGATGCTCCCGCTCGCTCGTGTGGATTCGTTCGTAGTAGTACATGGCGCTCTCGCCCACATGCGTTTCGATTCAATTCGGGTCTAGACCTTGTAGCTTGATGGGCGGGCTTGTCTGAAGATTGGATTCATGCCGAGACTGACTGAGATGCAGGCAGGCAGAGGCAGGGGACGTATCCTAGAGGCGATTTGATGTGCGCCAGTGTAGGGCCGGCTTCTTCGGACATGCCATGCGGCCGGCCCGAGAATCGATTTTGGATCCGGCTTGGATTTTTTTGGCAGATAAAGATTGATCAAATTGACGTCGATCCACGCAGGTGTGGTTCGTTGTGAGCTGGGTTCGTTGATGGCTTTGATGAGCCGAGTTTCCTGCGGCCTATGTATATTCGTTTTTGGCGTCGGCTGAATCGTTTTTGGCGTGAAAATCGGCGGGCCTTTCTTGGCAGCGACTCGGCTGTTCTTATCACTTCGTCGTTCTCATCGTCTCGGTTTTCCGCAGGGGAATCAATGCCAAAGCTACCGCGCCGGTCAGCCTCCATTGATGCCTCACGGACGGCACAGTGAAGGCGGGGCGACGCGCGTCCCTCGCCCGCCACGCGGGCGCCGTCTATATAAGCCACCCTCTTCCGCACCGGTGAGCCACACACAGACCTCGCTCTCCACCGCCGACGCCCCCGTTCCTCCCTCTCTTCTCGCCTGACCCAATGGCCGAGCGCTTGCAAGGCGATGGCGCGGCGGCGAACGGCTTCGGCCGCCGCCACCTTCGCGAGGACGAAGCTCGGCTTCTTTACGAAGCCAAGTACCCGGTCCCGTAGGACGTGCGGGTGCCCGGGGCGTGGAGGATAAGCGCCGGCGGGGTCCCGGTGCCACTGCCGCCCACTGGGGCGGCCAGGCGTTCAGAGATCGCCCGTATCCGTTCCTCTCTGCCGCAGACGGCGAGAGAAGGGCCGAGGTATGCCCCCAACAGCACGCTATGGGAGCCGTACTTTCGTCGTCGCCACGCCGAGCAGTTCGAGGCCACCAACAGCATCGTGCCCTCCGGGAAGCACAACGCCGACGGGCACCGCCGATGGTGGGGCGTGCCCGGCCGCACGCTGGAGGCTGTCCTCGAGTACATCGAGGGCGGCAATACACCGAGGTTGGAGTACCCCACTCCCCACCTTCTCCCGGTGCGTGGGAGCTCTTGGACGCCGAGACGCATGGACCCGGCGTCCTCCTCCTTGTCCGGCCTCTCGTCCGGCTCTCCCTCCCTCCTCCCCGTCAAGCCGGAGCCCCAGGACGCGACGATCAGCCGGCGCACCCGCAGCTGCGGCGTCCGCATCACCGAGTCCTCCCCCACCTCTGCCCGGCTCGTCATGTCGAAGGTGGAGTCCGGCCTCCCCGCGGAGTACGAGGCCATAGCCCGGTCCGACTTCTCCAACGAGGCCGCCCTAAAGTGGGCTCGGGACGACTACCTCTGCGACAAGATGGTCCGGCAGCGCCGAGCCCTGCAGGAGATAGTTGCTGGAATTTAGTCTATTTTGGGCAGCCCAATAACTATTTCAGAAATTCCTAATAAATCCTAAAGGCCCATTTAGCCCATTTGTGCAAGGCAAGGGATACTACTAAAGTTTAGTCCCACATTGCTAGTTTAGTGGGAGTTGGACCTCCTTATAAGGGAGGTTCTTTCCCCACTTGTACGAGCATGAGAACAAGAGGGATATCCACGCGCGCTCCTCCTCCGCCGCCCGCCTCACCACGCCATGCCTCGTCACGACGCGCCACGGGTTGCGGGAATGAGCCGATATCTAAATTTTTTCCATGCACGACGGGTATACGAAAGGTCACGTGGGAGTTGAAACGTTTTCTGTAGTGGACACTGAATTCGAACGGCGCGCCTCTTCGGCCGCTGCCTGTTCGCTTCATCTCCCTTCGTTGCTTCACCTCCTACCGCAGCCTCTTCGCGTCCTTCTCCTGTGCCTATATAAGAGAGGTCGCTCCTCTCCAGAGAGACACAACAAAAGCTCCTCTTCCTCTCGCCACAAAGTTCCGACCACTGCGCTGCTGCTACGTTCTTCCCCATCCCGTCTTGCGGCGTGCACCGCAGGTCGGGACAGTAGGCCTCAGAAACCGCACCTTTTGAGTCCTGTACGGGAGAACGGTGATAAGGTTTTTGGGGAGCGCTCAACGCGACTACTGGCTGCTTCATCACGGACGATCCGGTCGCGGACGACTACTTCCTCGACGACGACTTCTTCCCCGACGTCCACGACCTCCTCGACGACATGGCAGGCGAGGACACCGACCCCAAGTCCAGCGCTTCTACTGCCAAGGTTTTCAGAATCACGATTCTATCGTATGATTCTACGACTTTACGATTCATATTGACTCACATGATTCTACGACTATGGCTAGTAAAATCTACGCTTCTATGATTTTGGTAGTGAAGATTCTACGATTTGCGACTCTACCATTAGGGCTCCGATCCAATTCAGAATCACGATTCTGACAACCTTGTCTGCTGCTGCTGCCCCGTACGTGTTCTTGTCTTTCCTGTTAAAGGTTCTGCCGCAGTTCCTTGTTCTAGTCCTTGTCCTACACATGATAGGTTCTACTTCATATATGCTACTTGCTATACTGTCTACTTTAGATATGATAGGCTACGGTTCATATATGCAGAAGCTATTTACCTTCTCTCTGTCAGAACGCATGACTTGTTTTATCTCTACTATATTATTCATGCTTTATCTAGTATTTCTGTTAATAAAATTATTTGATAAATTGCTCATATTTCCAACAATCCAAAAACCTTATTATAGGCAATTTACCCCAAGTGGTTTTGCTGCTTCCATGAGACCTCCTATGTTTGAGGGTATCCACTATAAGAGGTGGCGCGTGAGAGCAGTCTTATGGTTTCAAACCATGAGTTGCTATGACGCCACTCTCGGCAAACCTGAAGGAGAGCTTGATGCTCAACAGGCACAAGCTTTTCAGAAAATGGGTACCCTGTTTAAGGCTGCTCTCTTGAGTGTTCTGGGTGAGAACATAGTTGATGCTTATGCGTCAATTGATAATGGAAAAGATATGTGGGATGCACTCGAGGCCAAGTTTGGGGTCTCGGATGCTGGCACTGAGCTGTACATCATGGAGCAATTCTATGATTACAGGATGACTGAAGAGCACTCCGTGGTTGAGCAAGCTCATGAGATACAGTCATTTGCTAGAGAACTTGAGCACTTCAGTTGTATGCTACCGGACAAGTTTGTTGCCGGAGGTATCATCACTAAGCTTCCCCCTTCATGGAGGAACTTTGCTACCTTGCTGAAGCATAAGAGCAGGAGTTTTCCGTCCCGGATCTCATTGGCACTCTTGATGTGGAAGAAAAGGGGAGAGCAAAGGACACACATGCTCGAGGTATTGAGGGAGGATCTAGTGCCAATGTGGTACAGAAGCAGAACTTCCAGCCCCACAAGTTCAAGAACAAGGGCAAGTTTGATGGAAAAGCAAAGTTTGATGGGAAGAACAAGGCTGTGCAACACATGAACTTCAAAAAGAAGAATGGCAAGAAGAAAGGTGCTTGTCATGTGTGTGGGGATCCTGATCATTGGGCTCTTAGTTGCCCTAATCGCTATGACAAGCGTCATCCTGGGAAAGGCAGCAAGACCGCTAATGTTGTCATTGGAGACACTGACATGAAGGATGCTGGGTATGGTATACTTTCCACTATTCTTTCAGTATGTCATTCTCCTGACTGGTTGATTGACACGAGTGCTAATGTGCATGTATGCGGTGATATTTCCATGTTTTCGTCTTATCAGACCGCAGGGACTTCAACTGTGCTGATGGGAAACGGTTCAATTGCTTCTTTTCGTGGTGTTGGCACGGCCGATCTGAAGTTTACTTTGGGGAAGATTGTGCGGCTGAAGAACGTGCATTATGTCCCCTCCGTCAATAAAAATCTTGTTAGCGGATCTCTTCTCTGTAGAGATGGCTACAAGCTTGTCTTTGAGTCGAATAAATTTGTAATATCCAAGTATGGAACCTTTGTTGGTAAAGGCTATGAGTCAGGAGGCTTGTTTCGTTTATCCTTATCAGACGTTTGCAATAAAGTTGTTAATCATATTTGCAACAATAGTGAATCCAATGTGTGGCATTCACGTCTTTGTCATGTTAATTTTGGTTGCATGTCGCGACTAGCGAAGTTGAACTTAATCCCTAGTTTCACCACCATCAAGGGATCTAAGTGTCAAGTGTGTGTGCAAGCTAAGCAACCTTGTAAGTCTCACACGACTGCGGAAATAAGAAATCTTACACCACTAGAGCTCATACATTCAGATCTATGTGAAATGAATGGTGTGTTGACAAAAGGTGGAAAGAAATATTTCATAACGTTAATTGATGACTCCACTAGATACTTCCGTGTGTCTCTTCTGAAATCTAAGGATGAGGCTTTGAACTTTTTCAAGATCTATAAAGCTGAAGTGGAAAACCAACTTGATCGGAAAATCAAGAGGCTTAGGTCCGACCATAGTGGAGAGTATTTTTCCAATGAGTTTGATGCTTTTTGTGCGGAACATGGTATAATCCATGAGAGGACGCCTCCCTACTCACCTCAGTCAAATGGGGTGGCCGAAAGAAAGAACTGTACTCTAACTGATTTGGTTAACGCCATGTTAGACACATCGGGTCTCTCCAAGGCATGATGGGGGGAGGCGATATTGACAGCATGTCATGTCCTGAACCAAGTCCCCACAAAGAACAAAGAGATAACTCCATTCGAGGAATGGGAGAAGAAAAGGTTAAAACTCTCTTATCTGCGAACATGGGGTTGTTTGGCGAAAGTCAATGCTCCAATTTCAAAGAAGCGGAAGCTTGGACCAAAGACTGTGGATTGTGTTTTCCTGGGATATGCTTTTCATAGCATTGGCTATAGATTCTTGGTTGTAAAATCTGAGGTACCTGACATGCATGTCGGTACGATCATGGAGTCAAATGATGCGACTTTCTTTGAAGATATCTTTCCCATTGTCGGTGTCAAAACCGGCGGATGTCGGGTAGGGGGTCCCGAACTGTGCGTCTAGGCCGGATGGTAACAGGAGACAGGGGACACTTTGTTTTACCCAGGTTCGGGCCCTCTCGATGGAGGTAAAACCCTACTCCTGCTTGATTAATATTGATGATATGGGTAGTACAAGAGTAGATCTACCACGAGATCGAGGAGGCTAAACCCTAGAAGCTAGCCTATGGTATGATTGTGTATGGAGTTGATTCTCTACGGACTACAACCCTCCGGTTTTTATAGACACCGGATAGGGTTAGGGTTACACAGAGTCGGTTACAATGGTAGGAGATCTTGAATATCGCATCGCCAAGCTTGCCTTCCACGCCAAGGAAAGTCCCATCTGGACACGGGACGAAGTCTTCAATCTTATATCTTCATAGTCCAGGAGTCCGGCTGAAGGTATAGTCCGGCTATCCGAACACCCCCTAATCCAGGACTCCCTTAGTAGCCCCTGAACCAGGCTTCAATGATGACGAGTCTGGCGCGCAAATTGTCTTCGGCATTGCAAGGCGGGTTCCTTCTCCAAGTCCTTCATAGAAGATTGTAATCACCAAGAGTAGTGTCCGGCTCTATAAAATAAGTTTCCACATATTGCTATAGAGAGAATAATATTAACACAAATCAAATCTGCTGACGTATACTGTAGTGCGCCATCATACTACAGCCAAGTCTTTTACTCGAATCGTTTTTACTTTTCCACCTCAGCATGTTTGGCGAGGCGGTTTCCTTGGCACGTCTTGTCAAAGCAGAGATCGTGTACCCCCCCTTTACGGGATCCTCATCAATACGGACGTGGGTAACCCAATCATGCCCGTTAGCATGTTTTCTCGATTAAAGGCGAGTCCCAAACGGTTACCGGGAGGGCTCCTGGTATTCAACCTCTTATAAAGAGAGCAAGGCCTTACTCTTTTTCCAATCTCAAACGAGTTCGCCCGTCGCCTCGAGTTCCAACACCCTAGGCTTCAGATTCCAGGCGCTTCGGACCTTCGACAATGTCCGGTTCCGACCTTCAAGGCCGATGGATGCCCTCCTCCGTCACGGAGGAGGATGTGCTAAAGTTGAGAGAGGCTAAGTTCCTGACCGCCGAAATTCCGCATAGGTTGCCTGCTCAAGGGCAAGCTATTCCCAATACCCATCCCGGTGAGAGCGTAGTGTTCATGTCTCACTTCCTTCGGGGGTTAGGCTTCCCGATGGATCCCTTCGTGAGGGGGCTGCTGTTCTATTACGGGCTGGAATTTCATGACTTAGCTTCGGAGTCCATCCTCCATATTTCCTCATTCATCATTGTGTGCAGAGCGTTCCTCCGCGTTACTCCTCACTTCGGTTTATGGCTCAAGACTTTTGGAGTGGAGCCGAAGATGATCGAGGGACGGCACGCAGAGTGCGGAGGTGCTGTCATCCATAAGAATGCTGATGCTCCATGGCCCGAGGGCTCCTTTCAAGAAGAGCTTAGCTTGTGGCAACGAGAATGGTTCTATATTACCGCTCCCAGGAGCGCCAAGTGGGCGGCGCCTCCTGCCTTTCGCTCGGGTCCCCCATCATGGCTAGCGTCATGGGTCAACAAAGGATTAGATTGGGGTTTGCCCAAAGACGTGCCCCTGTTACAGGGCCGAATTAAGGATCTCGTGGAAGGAGACCTTACTTTGGTCAAGGTGACGCATGTCATGTTGATTCGCCGAACATTGCCCGGCAAACGCCGCCCCCTTCGTCTGTGGGAGTTTAATCCGGAGGGACCGCTAGTTCTTCAGAATTTTATGGGCGCAACGCCCGCGGAGATGTATAAACTGTTCTTCGGATCTCAAGAGATGTGTCCGGATTTAACCGAGGATGCAGGCCTAAGCTGCAATCGCCTGAATACTCAAGTAAGCAACCTTGTGCCCGGACCTTCTATCCGTATAATTGTCATAAACTTGCCCCTAAAAGAGCCGTTTTTTAAACAGGAGTGGATAGCGAACGCGAAGCTGATCCGGTGTCCGACCCCCCTTCCTGCAACCAGGCCGGATCCTGTGCTAGTCAGGATGTTGGAGATAATGCCTTTGGAGGGGGAGGACAAGGAAGCTACGGCCTCGCCGAAGGAGGCTGCTCCGAAGGGAGGAACCGACAATTCTTCTCCTAAGGGGAAGAAGAGAACCGCTTCTGACGACCCGGAAACCGTGGCCTCAAAACGGGGGAGAAAATCCTCGTCAGAGGGTCCGACGCCAGGGAGTTCCTTGGCCGGACTACGCCCTCAAGGGGATCAGCCCTCAAGCGAGCCGTAAGTGGAGAAAAGATTTTCCTTTTGAGGGGTGAGAGAAATCCTTGATTTTGCATCTGAGAAGATTTAACCGAAATTTTACCTTGTAGCTCGGACCTCAGCCCTTCGCAGCAGAGCTCGTCTTCGGGGGATCTTCTTCCGGAGATGATGGAGAGCGGAACGCCTCCCCCTGCCATGCTGCCCAGCGAGGCGGGCGACCCTGAGGTGTCGTCACGGAGGGTTTCTCCGAATCTGGCAGGGAAGGGAGGTGGCAATGCGGGCCCCAGAAGTCCTCCGCGTCCGGCCTTCGAAAGAGGCCATAGGACAAGTCCAGCACCGTCTGGTGTTCGGTCGGAAGAACTAAAGATTCTGCTGGGGCGAGCTTCTATCTCAGAAGAGCACCGTGCCTTGATGGGCATGGTGATTGAAAGGATTTCATCCACAGAAAGCGGATTGCATGAGGCCGTCAAAAGCTTACTGACGGGATTTGAGGTACGTTTAGATAATGTACGCTTTTGTCAGCTGCGCATAAATAAGATGCGCCCTGTGCAGATAGTAGCCCCTGAGACTCTGCGTGTTGTCAAGAAATGACGGCACGTAGAGGATCATAATCCCAGGTATAAGATGTCACCTTTGAATGTAGGTGGCGAGGTGTCCGGAATCAAGCCGGACTAATGATTTGGCCGAACTAAAGCGGCAACTGGACGTGGCAGATGCCGACATCGCACTTGTGAACAAGCGGCTTGATGAGGCTCAAGGTATGTAATTCTTCGGGTGGCATTAGGTAAGAGGAGCTTCATGCCAGTGTCTTACAATGTGTGTGCTTGACGCAGATGGTACGGCCGTCGTGGATAATCTTAGGGTAGAACTTGCCCGAGCTAAGGAGCAAGCCAGGAAAAGCGATGCGGTTGCCAAGAAGGCCCTTGAAGAGTTGAGAGCCGAACAGGCTGCTCACTGCCGAAGCAAAGAGGAGATGGCCGAGATGGCCGAGAAGTTAAAGAGCACTGCAGACCGTTGCGAACTTCTTGAGAAAGAAGACCGGACGAGACAAACAGATTTAGAGAAGGCCGTTGCCGATGCTAAGGACGCTCGCTCTGCGATGAGAGCTGCGAAAGAGGAGCTGCGTCAGGCCGAACAGATTGCGGCTGGAAAGCCCTTTATGCTGCGGAGGAAGTGTTGTGATCCGAAGTTTACTCCATTGGACCGGATGTGAAGTGTGAAGGACACCTATCTGGACTTGGCAACGAGTGCCGCTGATGCGACCGAACACTTTCGATGTCAGAAAGATTGCGAAGTGGAAGAGCTTTTCTGGTCGCAGTTTCATAATCCAGAGCGTCCACTGGCAGTGGATGATCGTTTGGCTCAGTGGGCCGAACTGAATAGGTTGTCCGGACTCACCATGAAGTACGTCATGGATCATCTGTGGCCGGGGAGATCGGAGCCGAAGAGTTATTTCAGCTTGGTGCAGCAATTCCTTGACGCGGTGCCGCGTATAGATGCAATTAAGAGGTCCGCATGCATAGAGGGCGCTAGGATGGCTCTAGCCCGTGTTAAGACATACTGGGCAGAGATGGAGACCACCGTTGTTGCATCCCGAGATTCGGACCAAAGCCGAGTACCTTCCGAGCACTATTTTCAGGAAGTTCTTGAAGGCGCTCGTGTAATAGAGACGCAGTGCCCGAAAGATGCTATGTTATGATAGCATATGTAATTATAAATTAATATTTTGATAAACTGTAGTGTCTTATTTTATACTTGTGCCTCCAAGTATTGTAAACACCTATATATATATATATATATATATATATATATATATATATATATATATATAGAATCTGAAAGATGGCAGTCGTTGGCTTCAGCCCCCACGCACATAGTGCGGGGGTGCTCGCGGAAGACGCATTCTCACACTTAACCCAACGTCTTGGTCCTACAAAGGAGGTGATAGCGCAGCGGGCCAGGCAACCGGACTATAACGCTTTAACACTTTCACTTAGCCATAGGAGTTTGAAAATGAGATTCTTTAGGTAGCTCCTTGGTGGCCACTGCGCTCGTCTGAATTCGGGGCGCGTATGTGCCTGACCGGGAAGCAGTCCTTCGTCAAAGCGGAGGAATGCGATAGATTCCGATCGGTCATCGAGTGGCTGAACAGTCTCACGCTACATCATGACAGTCAGTCTTCGACTTTCTCTATTGAGGTGCTCGCCCTGGCCGAACCGGGGGCACAATCGCAGTAGTTCTCCTGGTGCTACCTTAGCCGATAGAGCGGAACGTAAGGTAGCCGAACTCAGGAGCCGGGCAACCCAACATTTGACCAAAGACATGATTCAGAGCTGATGCATATAATGCCAAAAGTCGCGACGCCGAACACTCCCTAAGGTGTTCGGTCTTTATGAGTGCGGGCCAAACAACACTTTTTATTGAAAAAAGCCCCTAGTGTCCAGGTACGTGCAAAAATTCTGACGTGGCCACATGCCAAGACGCCAGCCTCCTCCTTGGTTATATTAGAAAGAAAAACCAGGGGATGTGTAGCAACAAGAGACAGTAAAAAAAGGTTTACGTAGGGTCTTAATCTAAAAAGAATCCTTTAGGACGGGTCCCTACTGCACGTGTGCGCCTGTGTCTCCATTGTGCCGTATCCTGGACGGGCGCCGCACGACGTTCATCTGTAAAAGAGAGGAACTGAGTTCAAAACGAGTCGTGCCGAAAAAGTTTAAAATAAGCAAAGTATAAAGTAAGATATGTAAGTTTGAGCTTTATTGTCTCTTATTGTATATGCGTGGAGCCCCTTGTGCGGGGGTATATCGCTTTTAGGCCTGCATCGATGATGATTTTGCATCGAACTCGTCTATCCGCATTCGTGGTCTTTAAATGACCTATTTTGAAGTTTTTTGGCTGGTGAGGCCATTTTGTTGTGGGGCTGTTAAAGCAGCTGCACTGTCCTCTGCTTGGGGAGGCGCACTTTAGTGCTTCCCCATCAAAGAGATGACGCCTCATGGACCGGGCATCTTAAGCGTAAGAGATGCATAATGTGGTATTGCATTAAATCGAGCGAAAGCTTCACGTCCCAGTAGTGCTTGATAGCGACTTGAGAACGGGACGACGTGGAAGGTCAGCTTTTCGGGGCGGAGGTTATTGGCAGAGCCGAATGTGACTGTGAGCCGGAGAAAACCCGTACAATGGGTGTCCGGACCAGGTATTACCCCTTGAAAGGAGGTTTTATTGCGGCGGATTCTTGCTGGGTTTATCCCCATGTGCTGTATTGTATCCTGATATATCAGGTTTAGTCCGCTGCCGCCGTCCATAAGGACATTTAAAAACTTGAGTCCACCAATTATTGGATCGAGTATCAAGGCGGTCCATCCTACATTCTTGATATTCCTAGAATAATCTAGCTGATCGAAGGTGATCGGTTTTGACAACCAGTGGCAGGATCCTTTGGGGATGGGCCGTGTGGTGCGTACCTTTACGGGCACCGCATGTTTTGTTATGTGAAGTGAGTTCACTGTTTTTACTTCTTGTGGGAAGTTCTTTTGTTTCCTGGTGCTCTGCTGTTGGGGTTCGTCCTCGTCTTCGCTTGGTGTGTCGAGCCCCTTGTGTTCGGCATTGAGTCTGCCGGATTGTTTGAAGACCCAACAGTCTCTGTGGGTATGGTTAGCAGGCTTCCCAGGAGTACTGTGTATTTGACATATCCTGTCCAGGATTTTATTTAAGTTGGATGGATCGTCCCTGTTATCTTGG
>NC_041384.1:185493396-185515969 GCF_002162155.2 Triticum dicoccoides | reverse complement strand
TAGTCTGGCGACGGTCCTTGTTGCGTCGCGGTCTTCCGTTTCCATCCCTGATTTCGGATGTACTTGGGTCACTGGGGCCGCGCCTTGCCAACCAACTGTCCTTTCCTGCACAAAAGCGGGTCATGAGGCTTATTAGTGCGGCCATTGTTCTTGGCTTTTCTTGGCCGAGGTGTCTGGTGAGCCATTCGTCTCGGACATTATGTCTGAAAGCTGCTAAGGCTTCGGCGTCCGGACAGTCGACTATCTGATTCTTTTTAGTGAGGAATCTATTCCAGAACTGCCGAGCTGATTCTTCGGGTTGTTGAGTTATGTGACTAAGATCGTCTGCATCCGGGGGACGGACATAGGTCCCTTGAAAGTTTGCTCGGAAAGCATCCTCGAGCTCTTCCCAGCTTCCAATTGAGTTTTCAGGAAGGCTTTTAAGCCAATGCCGGATTGGCCCTTTAAGCTTAAGGGGTAGATATTTTATGGCGTGGAGATCATCTCCTCTAGCCATGTGAATGTGGAGGATATAATCCTCGATCCAGACTCCGGGGTCTGTTGTTCCATCGTATGCCTCTATGTTTACGGGTTTGAATCCCTCTGGGAATTCATAGTCTAGGACCTCATCGGTGAAACATAGGGGGTGTGCGGCACCCCTGTATTTGGGTATGCCGGATTCTGATGATGGCTTCGTAGCGTTGCTTACGAGGGCTTGCTTTCTTGGCCCATAAATGGACCTGACTGGGCCATGATGCGAATCCTTAAGAGGGTTGCATGCCGATTTAGGTGCGGCTCCGCTTGTCGCTTTATGGGGTCGTCTATCCGACCGTGCGGCTTTTTCATTTTTTGAATGCGAGGGCTCTGAGGCCTCCTCGTCGAATTCAGGCAGTAGCTTTCTTTTCGGATAGCTTTTAGTGCGGCGACTATCGCCGTACTTATCTATGGCATTGATTACCTTGCTCCATCTGATCCGGAGTGCATCTTCCGCTGTTTTTAGCTTCCGCTTCTGCTTTTTTAGGCTGCGTGCAGTTGCAACGAGCCTCTCATGGAGATTCTTCTGCTCCATAGGTTTATTTGGCGTGGGGTCGTTCGGAATGCCGTTTTCGCCGGGGGAGGGATGTTCGGTTTCTCTATGTGTGTTGCCCTGTTCGGATGGTTGCTCTAAGGCCTGTTCGTCGTCGACCGACTCGTCCTGCTCTATGGCTGGGTTTTTTGTCGAGGCGGGGCTTGGGCCGGCGTTTGCGCCGACGCCTTGATTGCTTTTCGGGGGGTCGATCTCTCGTCCTATCCCCTTTTCCTCGTTGTCGATTCCCTTAGGGGTGTCCACCATGTACACATCGTGAGATGAGGTGGCTGTCCAATGCCTTATGGGCGTTGGTTCATCGGTATCTCCTCCATTGTCATCCATGCTGTCGATGTCTTCAGAGCTGAAGTCACGTATGTCGGTTAAATCGCCGACAGTGGCTACAAAGTTTGTGGTGGGTGGGTTTTGAATTTCCTCACCGTCCGTATCCCACCCTTGCTGACCGTAGTCCGGCCAGGGCTCTCCTGATAAGGAGAGAGGCTTAAGAGAATTCAGGATGTCGCCAAAAGGCGAATGCTGAAAGATGTCCGCTGCGGTGAACTCTATTACCGGCGCCCAATCGGATTCGATTGGCAGGGGCGCGGGGGGCGCGGAGTTCGGGGAGGAATCCGGGTCCTCGGAGTCGCGGGCCATGCGGAGTGCGGGGCTGGAGTTCGGTTCGATCGCCTCTGAGATCGCAGCCCCTGAGGCAGCGTCCAACCGCTGATCGTCGATCGGCACCATAGGTTCCGAATCAATGGTCGAAACCGATGCGTGTGCGGCCTCCAAGGCGCTGTTCGGCGGCAGAGCTATATCATGCCCATCGAGACAGTGCGGCGCGCTTGGCTGTGGCTCGAATCCATTGAAGATCAAGTCTCCTCGGATGTCAGCCGTGTAGTTTAGGCTTCCAAACCTGACCTGATGGCCAGGGGCGTAGATCTCGATCTGCTCAAGGTGGCCAAGCGAGTTGGCCTGCAGTGCGAAGCCGCCGAAGACGAAGATCTGTCCGGGGAGAAAAGTCTCACCCTGGACCGCATCGTTGTTGAAGATCAAAGGAGCCATCGGGCCTGAAGGCGACGACACAGAGGAACCCTCAATGAAAGCACCAATGTCGGTGTCAAAACCGGCGGATCTCGGGTAGGGGGTCCCGAACTGTGCGTCTAGGCCGGATGGTAACAGGACACTTTGTTTTACCCAGGTTCGGGCCCTCTCGATGGAGGTAAAACCCTACTCCTGCTTGATTAATATTGATGATATGAGTATTACAAGAGTAGATCTACCACGAGATCGAGGAGGCTAAACCCTAGAAGGTAGCCTATGGTATGATTGTGTATGGAGTTGATTCTCTACGGACTACAACCCTCCGGTTTATATAGACACCGGATAGGGTTAGGGTTACACAGAGTCGGTTACAATGGTAGGAGATCTTGAATATCGCATCGCCAAGCTTGCCTTCCACGCCAAGGAAAGTCCCATCCGGACACGGGACGAAGTCTTCAATCTTATATCTTCATAGTCCAGGAGTCCGGCTGAAGGTATAGTCCGGCTATCCGAACACCCCCTAATCCAGGACTCCCTCACCCATGAAGGATATGGCTACCTCATCTAATCAGGAGATGCCTAGTTCATCGAATCAGGAACCAGTTACAATTACCGAACCTACAATTTCGATGGAACACTTTGAAAGTCCTATACAGGAGAAAAATGAAGTTCCTATTAGGAGCAAGAGACAGAGGACTGCAAAGTCCTTTGGTGATGATTTTCTTGTGTACCTCATAGATGACACTCCCAGTTCTATTTCAGAGGCCTATGCATCTGAAGATACTGACTACTGGAAGGAAGCGGTTCGTAGCGAGATGGATTCCATCTTGGCGAATGAAACTTGGGAGATAACTGATCGTCCTTATGGGTGCAAACCTATAGGATGCAAATGGGTATTCAAGAAGAAGCTTAGGCCTGATGGTACTATTGAAAAGTACAAGGCTCGGCTCGTGGCTAAGGGTTATACCCAAAAGGAAGGTGAAGACTTCTTTGATACTTACTCACCTGTGGCTCGACTGACCACTATTCGAGTTCTACTTTCACTAGCTGCCTTGCATGGTCTTCTCGTTCATCAATTGGATGTCAAGACTGCTTTCCTAAATGGAGAGTTGGACGAGGAAATTTATATGGAACAACCAGATGGGTTTGTACTAGATGGTTAGGAAGGGAAAGTGTGCAAGTTGCTGAAGTCTTTGTACGGACTTAAGCAAGCACCCAAACAGTGGCATGAGAAGTTTGAAAGAACTTTAATAGCTGCAGGCTTTGTTGTGAACAAAGCTGACAAATGTGTGTACTATCGCCATGGTGGGGTGAGGGAGTTATCCTGTGCTTGTATGTTGATGACATACTAATTTTCAAAACCAATCTGAATGTTATTAATGAGGTCAAGGATTTACTATCTTGTTGTTTTGAGATGAAGGATTTAGGAGTGGCTGATGTCATTCTGAACATCAATTGTTGAGAGACGATGATGGTGGGATTACATTGCTTCAATCTCACTATGTGGAAAAGATCTTGAGTCGCTTTGGCTATAGTGATTGCAAGCCCTCTCCAACACCATATGATGCTAGTGTGTTGCTTTGAAAGAATCGAAGAATTGCTAGAGACCAATTGAAGTATTCTCAGATTATTGGCTCGCTTATGTACTTAGCCAGTGCTACAAGACCTGACATCTCTTTTGCTGTTAGCAAACTGAGTCGGTTTGTTTCAAAACCAGGAGATGTGCATTGGAAAGCTCTAGAAAGAGTTTTGCGTTATTTGAAAGGCACTGCAAATTATGGAATTCACTACACCAGGCATTCAAAGGTGCTTGAAGGGTATAGTGACTCAAACTGGATCTCAGATACTGATGAGATAAAGGCCACGAGCGGCTATGTATTCACTCATGGAGGTGGCACTGTTTCTTGGAAGTCTTGCAAGCAGACCATCTTAACGAGGTCAACAATGGAAGCATAACTCACAGCACTAGATACAGCTACGGTTGAAGCAGATTGGCTTCGCCGGCTCTTGAATGACTTGCCGGTTGTTGAGAAACCTGTACCGGGTGTCCTTATGAACTACGACAATCAAACCGTGATCACGAAAGTGAGCAGCTCAAAGGATAACATGAAGTCATCAAGACACGTTCAGAGAAGGTTAAAGTCTGTCAGGAAAATGAAAAACTCCGGAGTTATTGCGTTGGATTATATCCAAACGTCTAAAAATCTGGCAGATCCTTTTACCAAGGGTCTATCACGTAATGTGATAGATAATGCATTGAGGGAGATGGGTATGAGACCCACAATATGAGTTGTTCACAGTGGTAACCTATTATTTGTGATCGGAGATCCCGTGAATTAGATGCGGAAGACAAGATGTTGGTCAACTGAGAGGAGAGTATCCTTACTATTCACAATACCACTCCATGAAGATGCAATACTCTCCTAATCTACATGGCAGGTTGATGTATATCTTAATGTGTTCTAAGTGGCTTATTTAAGCAGAGATGTTATCCTGCAGAACATCTTTTGAAGAACACACCTATATGAGTCTGATTGTCAAACGTCGCAATCTATGAGAGTAGGGTTCTCTCTAGTAATCTCATGAAAGGTCACGGAGTATGACGCATAAGCTTCACCCACGGGAAAGATCCACGGTAGCCACGTATCGGTCAAGGCTTTATGTGAAGCTAGATTCGCAGAAAACTTGCAGTCCAAGGCCCAGTCCACTGTTCAAGTTGCTCACTAGTGTAGCATAGAGTTCTAGGTGGAAATTTAACTTAACAGTCTCCACTGCAGTACTAGTATATAAAACAGTGTTTTGGAACCAAAGACAAATTTCTGTGTGCCTCTGGAATCTGGTGGGGGATTGCTGGAATTTAGTCTATTTTGGGCAGCCCAATAACTATTTCAGAAATTCCTAATAAATCCTAGAGGCCCACTTAGCCCATTTGTGCAAGGCAAGGGATACTACTAAAGTTTAGTCCCACATTGCTAGTTTAGTGGGAGTTGGACCTCCTTATAAGGGAGGTTCTTTCCCCACTTGTACGAGCATGAGAACAAGAGGGATATCCACGAGCGCTCCTCCTCCACCGCCCGCCTCGCCACGCCTCATCACGCCACGCCGCGGGTTGCGGGAATGAGCCGAGCCGATATCTAAATTTTTGCCACGCACGACGGGTATACGAAAGGTCACGTGGGAGTTAAAACGTTTTCTCTTCGCGTCCTTCTCCTGTGCCTATATAAGAGAGGTCGCTCCTCTCCAGAGAGACACAACAGAAGCTCCTCTTCCTCTCGCCACAAAGTTCCGACCACTGCGCTGTTGCTACGTTCTTCCCCATCCCGTCTTGCGGCGTGCACCGCAGGTCGGGACAGTAGGCCTCCGAAACCGCACCTTTTGAGTCATGTACGGGAGAAGGGTGATAAGGTTTTTGGGGAGTGCTCATCGCGACTACTGGCTGCTTCATCACGGACGATCCGGACGCCGATGACTACTTCCCCAACGACGACTTCTTCCCCGACGTCCACGACCTCCTCGACGACATGGCAGGCGAGGACACCGACCCCAAGTCCAGCGCTTCTGCTGCTGCTGTCCCGTACGTGTTCTTGTCTTTCCTATTAAAGGTTCTGCCACAGTTCCTTGTTCTAGTCCTTGTCCTACACATGATAGGTTCTACTTCATATATGCTACTTGCTATACTGTCTACTTTAGATATGATAGGCTACTGTTCATATATGCAGAAGCTATTTACCTTCTCTCCGTCAGAACGCATGACTTGTTTTATCTCTACTATATTAGTCATGCTTTATCTAGTATTTCTGTTAATAAAATTATTTGATAAATTGCTCATATTTCCGACAATAGTCGCCCGCCAGCGTGGGCGCGAGGACGAGAACGGCGTTGTGATCCTCGACAGCGACGACGACGAGGACGGCCTCGGACCGTCCAACCCGCCGCGCGTCGGCGACCCTGGGCAGGGGAGCAGCAGGGAGGACGGCCGCGGAGGAGGCAACGACGACGGCGGCGGCAGCGGCGACGACGACTACACGCAGTTCTACAGGCTCCTTGACATGTAGAGCTTCAAGGCGGCGGGCGGCGAGGAACGGCGAGGGCGACGGCGGGTCTAGTAGTGTCTTTTTTTCTTTTTTGTAAAATATTTGATGAACTCGTCGAAGTTTGGTTAAATTTGCGTCTTGTTTGTGTGAATGTGTTTAAAAAAACAAAATGCGACGTGAGACGGCGACTGGAGAGCATCACACCTCCAACACGCGGTTTAGCGACGGTACACCTCTAGGCGATGATTTTAGGCACCTCATGAGAGGCCAACGGGCTGGAGATGCTCTAATACTACCGGGGATGTACGGTACCCGTTCTTTGAGGGCATAACCGTAAGACAGATGTATATTGTAGTACTACAAAGAGTACGTGTGCAAAGAAAGAGAAAGGCAGAGTAGGCGCACATGAAAGCCGTACGTACGCAAACTGTTTCCACTGTAACACATTAATCAGATACGTACTAGTCGAAGCTGCGCTGATGAAGAACGTGGTGAGCCCTGAACGAAAAGTAGACCAAAGTCCATGGTCAGACAGCAGAGGCAGGTGCATGTGCTTTGGCTTTGGTATGAACGGCGTGCATGTGCTGCTGCATGTGCCGGCCAGACCAGAGCTCTTGATCAAAGTTCAAACCCTACTAACACAGCCCGTCAACTGTTGGGAATTTATTAATTAAGCGCGTCCATGTTGTTAGGAGCCGGGCATACCAGTATGTACCGATACATCGACGGATGGATCAAACAGATAAAAGAAACCACAAATCCAAAGACGTACGTACTACTGGTGCCACTGCCACCGGTGGAAAGAAAAAGGGACCGATCCATCACCGAGGACACCCGTTGACGGGTCGACGGAGCAACGATCAGCCGCCAATCATTTCCGGCTCGGTGACGACGGACGGGCGCGCACGAATCGCGACGCACCGGCGGCGGACGCAGACGGACAGCTAGGGCAGCGGCAACGAGCCAGAGTGGAGGCAATCATGTCAGACGCTTAGCTAGCTAGCTCCCGCCGACTAATCATTCCTTGATCCGTCACATGCATGCATGATGCCTGCTCTCGTCCGTCTCTCACCGGTTTTGCTGTTGGTGTTAGCTAGCCTAGAGAGAGCAGAGCTAGGGCAGAATAACCCCGCCGGTGGACATGTCCACGTCCGACGGGCCATCTCATCTAGCACTAGCAATCCTCCCTCGTTTGGGCTGGATATACATAATTATTCAGGCCCCTGCCCTGGCAGTGGCAGGAATGGATCATATCATGCCCTAAAGAAGAGAAGCAGGAATGGATCGTGCATGATTAGGAGCGCGACGGCACGAGATTTGTTTAGGCGATCAAGTCACCCGTCAGGTCAGTAGTACATGTGCATTGACGTCTGAGCCCTGACAGTAGTTTATGGACACCTGCAAGTTAAATTATGCATGCAGCGCATTCAGAGTCACCCGCTTTTCCATTCATCCATCGAAATAGCTTCACACACGACATCTGATGGACGGCAGTTGGACGATAATAGGATCATAGAGGACCCCTGCTATTAGAATATTATTAACTGGTAAAATCGCCAAGAGAAAAAAAACCACCAAGAAAAACAAGAGAAAATTGCTAAATGCAGTGCAGGGCCCTGGCTGCTTTGATCTCTCGGAAATGTGTGTGAAATTAACTAGCTAGTGTCAGAAAAACGTCTTATATTATGAGACAGAGGGAGTAAAATCGAGAACGCACAAGATCGAGATCAACTCAAGTTGAGAGAAGGGATCACGCATGCTGCATGTGCAATTTGTACACTAACAGCAATTGACATGCTATTCTTCAGCATAGGACAGCATGAATCAGCAGCCAATTGACATGTCATTCTTGTTGAAATCAATCGAACGATCGATGCACGTACGGCGGAACCAAATGCAGGTACCGATCAGTGCCGGGCTGTTGCCCAAACTCCCATGGGGTCGATCCATCGCTCGAATCATTGCCCAATCATCTGACGGGAACTGGTGGTGTACGGGATACGCCCGTCCGTCCGTTCGTTTGTATTGCTGTATCCCAGCGACAAGTTGTAGTTTGTGAGTAGTACACAAGTACTTGACGGAGAAGGATCGACAAGGAGTCAAGGACCACCAGAATCATGTATTGACCTGCCAGCAAAATTCAAGAATGCGAGCCCAGACAACAAGATCGGGTGGTGGCGGAGCTCAAGATATTCGGAGCACAATGTAGCCATGTCCCCACACATTTTTCGAGCAAGCAAAAATAGCCGTGAAAATTTCTTCTTCCATGCAGACACTGTTGGAAATATTAGTATTTTTTCGATTAGACTAATTCACGAGGAAACAGTATGGCAGATACGGTATGCATTCCATACCGATACCTAAGCATACTAACATGTACAGAACATAGAAGCAAACCATCTATCAGCAGTACATGTACGGCTAGCACAGGTACGAGTAAATGAGGGATAAACAGATCAATACCTTCCGGTTGGCCAGGCCAACACGGCTGCGGCAGCAGCAACCTCGGCGTCGTCCGTGGCCTTCTTCTTGGCGGTGGCGGCGACCGTGGCCTTTTTCTTGGCGGCGGCGTCGTCAACCATGGTGTCGATGCAGGGGAAGTAGTGGAAGCAGAAGCAGACGAAGATGGGGACGAACCGGGAGCAGTCACATCGAGACGCTTCTCAAAAACCTTATTGCCATTCTTCCGGGCAGGATCTCGAATGGCAGGGTTCCGGAGGAACCTGCTCTCCGGACGAACCGTGCACGCGGTCGTCGGGATGGGATCGCCAGAGGCAGCTCAGAGCGAGGAACAACAGATAACGGCTAGAGTTACGCGAGAGGACGTGAGTGAACTGAACTAGGTCACTCCACTGGCGAGAGCTTTCCTATATAGGTTGCCGCGTAGGAAGTCGTGGGCTATGGCAGAGGCTCACAACCGAGTCGACGCACTCCCGGGAGTCATCGTTCTCGGAGAAGGGTCGCACACCCGTGGACGGGTCGACGAATCCCGGGAATGCAACCAGCCCATGGTCCAATGCCTCGGACAGTGGCGCAACTGTTAGCGACTCGTTAATTAATATCAGATTAATTAATTCGTTTCTCACCGGCAAAATTAAGCTTCGGCTCGGCTCATTCCAGCAACCCGCGGCGCGCGCGCCTCGCGTCGCGTCGTGACGAGGCGGGCGGCGGAGGAGGAGGAACACCCGTGTACCACTCCTCTTCCCAAGCTCCAAATATCAAGTGGTAGAACAGTTGATGCGGAGCATGCTACGATCATACCCATGTACACTCGAGCATACGACATTGGACCTAAGGTGAACTCTTTCCTTTCCGAATCTTCCCTTTCCGCATGTAAAACATGGATGCTACTTCAAGCGCGGACCTTGTGCATACTCAGGTACACCCGAGAAGACCATGGAGAACCCAAGGATCAAGGCCAAATGCGCGCAGAAGTGAAGGAAGGAGAAGGAAGAAGAGCCAGATGCTACAGCAGCCGGACATCCGGCCCAAGCCTAGACATCCGACCCGTGTCCCCGGAAATCCGGCCCTCCATCACCGAATGCATCTGGAAGCGACCCAGGCCATCCCGGACATCCGGCCTCCCAGCCCGGACATCCGGCCCGACGCGAAGCCCCGGACATCCGGCCCAACGCCCGGACGTCCAGCCAACCCTGCGCGCAGTGTAACGAGCCACCGGCCCATTTACCCCTTCACTTCGTCCCCAACTTGTACTACGACTATAAATAGACCTCTCCCACCTCCTAGCTAGGGTTAGCGTTGTGATAGCTCATATGTGAGATAGAGCCTCGCTCATCCATCTGGATCTACTCCACCGCGAGGAACCGTTGCCTCTTCGGAGAAGATCCATCTTGGATTCAAGACCCCTTCATGGGAAGACCCCTCAAGACTTCCTCACGGAGATGAACTAGTTACCATTTGTATCGTCCTTTATTGGATTCAGATCGTGTATCTCTTTGTGTTTCGAGGATCTAGCATATGTGTGACCGAATCTTGTTGGTTTGAGTGATTCTCTCGTGTTTTCCCTCGTATTCTTTGTGTTCCTTGTTGGGATCCGCTCCTTTCGTGAAAGATCGGCCATCTAGGGTTCCACCCTACATCATCTTGGTATCATGAGCCACGTTGATCACGATTTTGGAGCCTCCCCTTTTTGTTTTCTAGCCTATTTTTTATTTTATCCTAAATTCGAAAATCCCCACCAAAAATTAGCCCCTAATTTTTTTATGATTTGTTGGTTTGATGATGTTTTGTTGAATTTGATCAATGAAATCTCCCGAAGTTTTGCCAATTTTTTCTCCCCAAGTTTCCCCACTTTCCATTCACGAAATCTCCCGAATTTTGCCCCCAAAATCATCAATTTCTGCCCCCAAAATCGAGTTCCTTGAGTTCATCCTTAGATTTGGAGCCCAGACATCTGGCCTGTAGCCCCGGACATCCGGCTCCTGGAGCGCAATTCGCGCGCGGTTCTGGACCTCAGGTCCCGGATTTCCAGCTCCGACCCCTGGCATTTCAGCCTTCGGTGTTTCACCGTTTTGACCATAACTAATTCATCCGGATTCCGTTTTGACGTTCTTTAGCTAATTTTGAAGCTATTGACATCCTCCATCCCACAAAAATACTACCATCATCATTTTACTCCATAATTTTTTTACAACTTCGGCATCTGTTCGATCCGACCTCAAACGGTCAAACCTCTGTGCATAAGTGTCATCCCTGGATCGGCAATGCTGACACACAATACTTTAAGGATTTATAACAGAGTTTCAATCACACACTTATTATATCGAAAGTCTCAAAAGTTAACTTATTACAGTAATATGGCTTAAGGCCATCTAAATAAGATAACAGCGAAAGGCTTCGAAGATAAAGCGAGTCCATCAACTCCAACGACATAGCTGAGTGCACGACAATGACCTAGCGCAGCTTACTCTTCGTCTGAAAAGTCTGCAACATAATATGTTGCAACCCGAAACGGGTCAGCACATGGAATATGCTGACAAAATAACACTGTAGAGTAATGAACAAGAATAACTGCTATCACTACATGTATATATGGCTGGTGGAGGCTCAAAGGTTGATGTTTTTGCGAAAAGCCAATTTTTCCCTACTGCAAAGGAATAAATTTTATTTAACTACAAAGTTTGTTGAAAACACTGAGAAGGTTCCTCCAACTCAATCCCAATTAAAAGTAATTTAATAGCCCAACAAAATTAATTAAGAGTGATGAGATCAAATCAATAATTGAAGTACCAGATACTCAAGATGTCCATAACCGGGGACAGGGCTAACCATGATTAGTTTATACACTCTGCAGAGGTTTGTGCACTTTTCCCCACAAGACTCGATCTCCTCCGTTGTATTTCTCGCACTACAAGGTGTTTGAGAAATGGATGACCGAGACACAGTCTTTCTGAAGAGGTCCCCTTAACTGATAGATAGGTCGGTACACCTGCAATCCCCTACATCTGCTAGCCCATCATGGAAAGGATTCCCACAACTTACTCAACTATGCCAGAGCCCATAATGGCTTGTGGCTGCACACGGAAGTTTCCGGCATGAATAATCTTATGATCCCTTTGAGGCTGGGTGGCAAACCGTATGATGATCACACGAGTACTCCGGGATATCTCAGGACAGCTCTGGATTGCTCCAGGTGCCCAGACAACCGCTGGGTGCTCCAGGGTGCCTCAACCAATCCACCCGGATGTGTATTAAAGTAGCCACCTTAAGTTAAGCATTATTTAACAACTCTCACATCTGTCATGGATACACTCAACACTACAAAAGAGACACATCCGTGACATTTTGGGCCGAACGAATTTTTTTCCTGTCATACATATGACACTTCTATGACGATAATTGTGACAAAACCCGATATCATCATAGATGTGGTGGGTGATACGTCCATTTTGCATCATGCTTTTATATCGATATTTATCGCATTATGGACTGTTATTTCACTTTATGTCACAATACTTATGTCTATTTTCTCTTATTTTATAAGGTTTACATAAAGAGGGAGAATGCCGGTAGCTGGAATTTTGGTCTGGAAAAGGAGCAAATATTAGAGATCTATTCTGCGCAACTCCAAAAGTCCTGAAACTCCACGGAACGTCTTAAAAGTAATAAAGAAAAATCCACGCCAAAGATGAAGGCTAGGGGGCCCACACCCTTCTCACGAGGGTGGGGGGCGCGCCCCCCCCTACCTCGTGGGCCCCCTGGTGGCTCTCCGATGCCCATCTTCTCCTATATGAGGTCTTTCGATGAGAAAAAAATAGTGAGGAACTTTTCGGGACGAGACTCCGCCGCCACGAGGCGGAACCTTGGCGGATCCAATCTAGAGCTCCGGCAGAGCTGTTCTGCTGGGGAAACTTCCATCCCGGAGGGGGAAATCATCACCATCATCATCACCAACGCTCCTCTCATCGGGAGAGGGTAATCTCCATCAACATCTTCACCAGCACCATCTCATCTCCAAACCCTAGTTCATCTCTTGTATCCAATTCTTGTCTCAAAGTCCGGGATTGGTGCTAGTAGGTTGCTAGTAGTGTTGATTACTCCTTGTAGTTGATGCTAGTTGGTTTATTTGGTGGAAGATCATATGTTCAGATCCTATATGCATATTATTACCCCTCTGATCATGAACATGAATATGCTTTATGAGTAATTACGTTCGTTCCCGAGGACAAGGGAGAAATCTTGCTATGAGTAGTCATGTGAATTTGGTATTCGTTTGATATTTTGATAAGATGTATGTTGTCTAACCTCTAGTGGTGTTATGTGAACGTCGACTACATAACACTTCACCATTATTTGGGCCTAGAGGAAGGCATTGGGAATTAATAAGTAGATGATGGGTTGCTAGAGTGACAGAAGCTTAAACCCTAGTTTATGCGTTGCTTCGTAAGGGGCTGATTTGGATCCATATGTTTCATGCTATGGTTAGGTTTACCTTAATACTTTTGTTGTAGTTGCGGATGCTTGCAATAGAGGTTAATTATAAGTGGGATGTTTGTTCAAGTAAGAACAGAACCCAAGCACCGGTCCACCCACATATCAAATTATCAAAGTATCGAATGCGAATCATATGAACGTGATGAAAACTAGCTTGATGATATTCCCATGTTTCCTCGGGAGCGCTTTTCCTATTATAAGAGTTTGTTCCGGCTTGTCCTTTGCTACAAAAGGATTGGGCCATCTTGATGCACTTTATTTACTTTTGTTACTTGTTGCTCGTTACAACCTATCTTATCACCAAACTATCTGTTACCACTTATTTTAGTACTTGCAGAGAATACTTTGCTGAAAACCGCTTATCATTTCCTTCTGCTCCTCGTTGGGTTCGACACTCTTACTTATCAAAAGGACTACTATAGATCCCCTATACTTATGGGTCATCAAGACTCTTTTCTGGCGCCGTTGCCAGGGAGTGTAGTGCCTTTGGTAGGTGGAATTTGGTAAGGAAAAATTTATATAGTGTGCTGAAATTTACTGTCACTTGTTACGATGGAAAGTAATTCTCTGAGGGGCTTGTTCGGGGTATCTTCACCCCGTCCAGTAGAGCAAAGAGTTGCTCCTCAACCTACTGAACCTATTGAAAATGAAACTCCTTTTGAATTTCCTTCGGCTATGATGGAAAAACTGCTAGCTAACCCTTTTACAGGAAATGGAACAAAGCATCCTGATGAGCACTTAATATATGTGGATGAAGTTTGTGGATTATTTAAGCTTGCAGGTATACCCAATGATGTTGCTAAGAAGAAGGTCTTCCCTTTATCTTTGAAGGGAGACGCGTTGATATGGTATAGGCTATGTGATGATATGAGATTGTGGGACTATAAAAGATTGAAGCTGGAATTTCATCAAAAGTATTACCCTATGCATCTTGTTCATCGTGATCGCAATCATATATATAATTTCTGGCCTCTGGAAGGAGAAAGCATCGCTCAACCTTGGGGGAGGCTTAAATCAATGTTATATTCATGCCCCAATCATGAGCTCCCGAGAGAAATAATTATGCAAAGTTTTATGCATGGCTTTCTGAAAACAATCGCACCATGCTCGATACTTCTTGTGCTGGCTCTTTTATGATGAAGACTATTGAATTCAGATGGAATTTATTGGATAGAATTAAATGCAACTCTGAAGATTGGGACCTCGACGAAGGTAAGGAGTCAGGTATGACACCTAAGTTTGATTGTGTTAAATCTTTTATGGACACCGATATTTTCCGTAAGTTTAGCACTAAATATGGACTTGACTCTGAGATAGTAGCTTCTTTCTGTGAATCTTTTGCTACCTATGTTGATCTCCCTAAGGAGAAGTGGTTTAAATATCATCCTCCCATATAAGTAAAAGTAACTGCACCTATTAAAGTTGAAGAAAAGACTGTCACTTATAATGATCCTATTGTTCCTACTTCTTATATTGAGAAACCACCTTTCCCTATTAGAATAAAGGATCATGCTAAAGCTTCAACTGTTGTTCGTAAAAGCAATATTAGAACTTATACACCTCCTGAGCAAGTTAAAGTAGAACCTAATATTGCTATTGTTAAAGATCTCTTGTCTGATAATATTGATGGGCATGTTATTCAGTTCGAAGGTGAAACTGCTAGAATTGCTAAACCTTGTGATAAGGATAAACATAGACCTGTGGTAGGCGTGCCTGTTATTTCTGTTAAAATAGGAGATCATTGTTATCATGGCTTATGTGATATGGGTGCTAGTGCTAGTGTTATACCGCATGCTTTATACGAAGAAATTAAGAATGAAATTGCACCTGTTGAGTTAGAAGATATTGATGTTACTATTAAACTTGCTAATAGAGATACTATTGCACCAATTGGAATTGTTAGAGATGTTGAAGTCTTGTGTGGAAAACTAAATATCCTGCTGATTTTCTTGTTCTTACTTCTCCGCAAGATAGCTTTTGTCCAATTATATTTGGTAGACCCTTCTTAAATACTGACAATGCTACCATAGACTGCACTAAGAATATTGTTACTGTTGGTTTGGATGATATGGTTCATGAGTTTAATTTCTCTAAATTTAGTAAACAACATCGTGAGGAAGAATTACCTAGTAAGGATGAAATTATTGGTCTTGCCTCTATTGCCGTACCTCCTAGTGATCCTTTAGAACATTATTTGCTAGACCATGAAAATGATATGTTCATGAATGAAAGAAGGGAAATAGATGAAGTATTCTTTAAACAGGAACCTATTCCGCATCACAACTTGCCTGTTCAAATCTTAGGGGATCCTCCTCCACCCAAGGGTGATCCCGTGTTTGAGCTGAAACCGTTGCATGATAATCTTAAATATGCTTATCTTGATCAAAAGAAGATATATCCTGTTATTATTAGTGCTAACCTTTCACAGCATGAAGAAGAAAGATTATTGAAAACTTTGAAGAAGCATCGTGCTGCTATTGGATATACTCTTGATGATCTTAAGGGCATTAGTCCCACTCTATGTCAACATAAAATAAATTTGGAAGCAGATGCCGAACCAGTTCGTGATCCTCAACGACGTTTGAATCCTAAAATGAAAGAAGTGGTAAGAAAAGAAATACTAAAGCTTCTGGAGGCAGGTATAATCTATCCCGTTGCTGATAGTGAGTGGGTAAGTCATGTCCATTGTGTCCCTAAGAAGGGAGGTATTACTGTTGTTCCTAATGATAAAGATGAATTGATTCCACAAAGAATTATCACAGGTTATAGGATGGTAATTGATTTCCGCAAATTAAATAAAGTTACTAAGAAAGATCATTACCCTTTACCTTTTATTGATCAAATGCTAGAAAGATCATGCAAAAATACACATTATTGCTTTCTAGATGGTTATTCTGGTTTCTCTCAAATACCTGTGTCGGCTAGAGATCAATCAAAGACTACTTTTACATGCCCTTTTGGTACTTTTGCTTATAGACGTATGCCTTTTGGTTTATGTAATGCACCTGCTACCTTTCAAATATGCATGATGGCTATATTCTCTGACTTTTGTGAAAAGATTTGTGAGGTTTTCATGGATGACTTTTCCATCTATGGTTCCTCTTTTGATGATTGCTTGAGCAATCTTGATCGAGTTTTGCAGAGATGTGAAGAAACTAATCTTGTCTTGAATTGGGAAAAGTGCCACTTTATGGTTAATGAAGGTATTGTCTTGGGGCACAAAGTTTCTGAAAGAGGTATTGAAGTTGATAAAGCCAAGGTTGATGCTATTGAAAAGATGCCATGTCCCAAGGACGTCAAAGGTATAAGAAGTTTCCTTGGTCATGCTGGATTTTATAGGAGGTTCATGAAGGACTTCTCAAAAATTTCTCGGCCTCTGACTAATTTATTGCAAAAAGATATACCATTTGTCTTTGATGATGATTGTGTAGAAGCATTTGAAATACTTAAGAAAGCATTAGTCTCTGCACCTGTTGTTCAGCCACCTAATTGGAACCTACCCTTTGAAATTATGTGTGATGCTAGTGATTATGCTGTAGGTGCTGTTCTAGGGCAAAGAGTTGATAAGAAATTAAATGTTATTCATTATACTAGTAAGACTCTAAACAATGCTCAAAGAAATTATGCTACTACTGAAAAAGAGCTTTTAGCAGTTGTATTTGCTTGTGATAAGTTTAGATCTTATATTGTTGATTCTAAAGTAACTATTCAAACTGATCATGCTGCTATTAAATATCTTATGGAAAATAAAGATGCTCAACCTAGACTTATTAGATGGGTTCTCTTGCTTCAAGAATTTGATTTGCATATTGTTGATAGAAAGGAAGCTGAGAACCCCGTTGCAGACAACCTGTCTAGGTTAGAAAATATTCTTGATGACCCACTACCTATTAATGATGACTTTCCTGATGAACAATTAAATGTTATAAGTACTTCTCGTAGTACTCCATGGTATGCTGATTATGCTAATTATATTGTTGCTAAGTTCATACCACCTAGCTTCACATACCAACAAAAGAAAAAGTTCTTCTATGATTTAGGACATTACTTTTGGGATGACCCACATCTTTATAAAGAAGGGGTAGATGGTGTTATTAGACGTTGTGTACCTGAGCATGAACATGAACAGATCCTACGCAAGTGTCATTCCGAGTCTTATGGAGGACACCACGCTGGAGATAGAACTGCACATAAGGTATTGCAATCTGGTTTTTATTGGCCTACTCTCTTCAAGGATGCCCGTAAGTTTGTCTTGTCTTGTGATGAATGTCAAAGAATTGGTAATATTAGTAGACGTCAAGAAATGCCTATGAATTATTCACTTGTTATTGAACCATTTGATGTTTGGGGCTTTGATTATATGGGACCTTTTCCTGCCTCTAATGGATACACACATATTCTAGTTGCTGTTGATTACGTTACTAAGTGGGTAGAAGCTATTCCAACTAGTAGTGCTGATCATAACACTTCTATTAAAATGCTTAAAGAAGTTATTTTCCTGAGGTTTGGAGTCCCTAGATATTTAATGACTGATGGTGGTTCACACTTTATTCATGGTGCTTTCCGTAAAATGCTTGCTAAATATGATGTTAATCATAGAATTGCATCTCCTTAACACCCACAGTCTAGTGGTCAAGTAGAGTTGAGAAATAGAGAGCTCAAATTAATTTTGCAAAAGACTGTTAATAGGTCTAGAAAGAATTGGTCCAAGAAACTTGATGATGCATTATGGGCTTATAGAACTGCATATAAAAATCCAATGGGTATGTCTCCGTATAAAATGGTTTATGGAAAAGCATGTCACTTACCTCTCGAACTAGAACATAAGGCATATTGGGCTATTAAAGAGCTCAACTATGATTTTAAACTTGCCGGTGAGAAGAGGTTATTTGATATTAGCTCACTTGATGAATGGAGAACCCAAGCTTATGAAAATGCCAAGTTGTTTAAAGAAAAAGTTAAAAGATGGCATGACAAAAGGATACAAAACGTGAGTTTAATGTAGGTGATTATGTATTGCTATACAACTCTCGTTTAAGATTTTTTGCAGGAAAACTTCTCTCTAAATGGGAAGGTCCCTATGTTATTGAGGAGGTCTATCGTTCCGGTGCCATAAAGATCAACAACTTTGAAGGCACAAATCCTAAGGTGGTAAATGGTCAAAGAATTAAACATTATATCTCAGGTAATCCCATAAATGTTGAAACCAATATTATTGAAACCGTAACCCCGGAGGAATACATAAGGGACACTTTCCGGAATGTTTCAGACTCCGAAAAGGAATAGGTATGTGGTACGGTAAGTAAACCGACTCCAAAACAATTTTTAAGGCAATATTTCTCCATTTTAGAATATTTAGAAAAATAGAAAAATAAGTAGCCGTCCGGGAAGGACACGAGGGCCCCACGAGGGTGGTGGGCGCGCCCTACCCCCCTGGGCGCGCCCCCTACCTCGTGAGCACCTCGTGTGCTTTCCAGACTCTGTTTTCTTGCACGTTACGTATTTTGGTCGGTAAAAATTCATTATATAATCTCCCGGAGGTTTTGACTCCCGTATCACGCAAAAATCTCCTGTTTTTGTTTCGAGCTGTCCTGTTGCAGATTAAATCAACATGTCTTCCCAGGATTCGGAAGGAGAAAGCTATGTGGATGATTACTTAACAAATCCAAAGGTCTATGGAGATGTGGAACATAATGGATGGACAACGGGGGAAGAAGAGGACTATGAACCCAAGGGGAAGGAGGAGACGAGCTCAGATGAAGATGAAGCACCATTACCTCAACCTGGGGACATGCACATGGAGTTCAAAAAGTCAAGTCTCCCTGATAGGGTAAAGAGACCCAAGTTCGAGTTTATCCCTTTTCGTCTCTTACAGGAAAATAAGCAGGATCTATGCAAAAAGATATTAACCCTGGAGTGGGAAATTGATGATCTGAGGGATCAAAATGCCATCCTCAAGCGCAAATTAAGGGAGAAGACTAAGCCAACATCACCACCACCTTCTCCTCCAACAAAGAAGAATTGAGTATCTGGGTATGGGCACTCCCCTTGGCAACTGCCAAGCTTGGGGGAGGTTCCCCGGTATCGTATCACAAGCAGAACTCTTATCTTTACCGTTTTTCTTAGTTCGATCCTTTTGATAATATCTTGATCTAGTAGAATAAAGTTTATGGCATGATTTAGTTTTGAGTTTTGCTTTATGATCTCTCTATGTAATCGAGTCCGTGAGCTATATATAATAAAGATTAGTGTTGAGTCAAGGGCTTGATTATTTCGCCATGATCTTGGGTGAATAAAAGAAAAGAGAAAAAGAATAAAAAGAAACAAAAAGTTTATATTGATCTTATTGAGAGTAATGACTTCACATAGAAAGAGTATGATGATTAAAAGTTGTTGGGAGTTGGCAGACATAGCTTTGGTCATTGTTGCAATTAATAGGAAGTAATAAGGAAAGAGAGGTTTTCACATATAGATATATTGTCATTGACATCTTCCATGATTGGGAGCACTCATTAAAATATGACATGCTGAAGAGTTGATGTTGGACAAGGAAGACAACGTAATGAGTTATGTCTTTCTTATATCTGAGATAAAGTATGTTGTCATGGATCCTCTAACTTGTTGAGCTTGCCTTTCTCCCTCATGCTAGCCAAATTCTCAGCACCAAGTAGAAATACTACTTGTGCTTCCAAATATCCTTAAAATTGGTTTTGCCATGAGAGTCCACCATATCTACCTATGGATCGAGTAAGATCCTTCAAGTAAGTTGTCATCAGTGCAAAGCAATAAAAATTGCTCTAAATATGTATGATTGATTGGTGTGGGAGAAATAAGCTTTATACGATCTTGTGATGTGAAAGTAATAAAAGCGACGGACTGCATAATAAAGGTTCATATCACAAGGGGCAATATAAAGTGACATTCTTTCGCATTGAGATTTATATATCCAACCATAAAAGCGCATGGCAACCTCTGCTTCCCTCTGCGAAGGGCCTATCCTTTATTATTATCTTCTACCATATGCAAGATTCATGGTGATCTTCACCTTTTATTTTTCATTTTATCCTTTGGCAAGCTCAGCACGTTGGAAAGAACATGATATATATATCTAATTGGATGTAGGGGAGCATGAACCATTATTGTTGACATTACTGTTGAGGTAAAAGGTCGTGGGGCAAAACTATAAGCCCCTATGTTTCTCTGTGTCCGATTAAAACTCCGCAACCACAAGTATCGCGTGAGTGTTAGCAATTAAGGAGGACTAAATGATAGTTGAGTATGTGGACTTGCTTTTTAGCTCTGACATAGACTCTTTCCGATGTTATGATAAATTGCAATTGCTTCAATGACTGAGATTATAGTTTGTCGGAGCCCAATAAGGTTTATGATTTATACTTTTGCATTGTGAATGGATCATCACTTGCACATAAGTAATCACATGACAAAATCTATATATGTTGCTATTATGAGAATAATCATGATGCCTTCATGTCCGTATTTCATTTTTATCGACGCCTCTACCTCTAAACATGAGGACATATTTATTGTTATCGGCTTTTCGCTTGAGGACAAGCGAGGTCTAAGCTTGGGGGAGTTGATACGTCCATTTTGCATCATGCTTTTATGTCGATATTTATCGCATTATGGACTGTTATTTCACTTTATGTCACAATACTTATGGCTATTTTCTCTTATTTTACAAGGTTTACATAAAGAGGGAGAATGCCGGTAGCTGGAATTCTGGTCTAGAAAAGGAGCAAATATTAGAGACCTATTTCGCGCAACTCCAAAAGTCCTGAAACTCCACGGAACGTCTTAAAAGAAATAAAGAAAAATCCACACCAAAGATGAAGGCCAGGGGGCCCACACCCTTCTCACGAGGGTGGGGGGCGCCCCCCTACGGCGCACCCCCTACCTCGTGGGCCCTCTGGTGGCTCTCTGATGCCCATCTTCTCCTATATGAGGTCTTTCGATGAGAAAAAAATAGTGAGGAACTTTTCGGGACGAGACTCCGCCGCCACGAGGCGGAACCTTGGCGGATCCAATCTAGAGCTCCGGTAGAGCTGTTCTGCCGAGGAAACTTCCCTCCCGGAGGGGGAAATCATCACCATCGTCATCACCAACGCTCCTTTCATTGGGAGAGGGCAATCTCCATCAACATCTTCACTAGCACCATCTCATCTCCATACCCTAGTTCATCTCTTGTATCCAATTCTTGTCTCAAAGTACGGGATTGGTGCTAGTAGGTTGCTAGTAGTGTTGATTACTCCTTGTAGTTGATGCTAGTTGGTTTATTTGGTGGGAGATCATATGTTCAGATCCTATATGCATATCATTACCCCTCTGATTATGAACATGAATATGCTTTGTGAGTAATTACGTTCGTTCCTGAGGACAAGGGAGAAGTCTTGCTATGAGTAGTCATGTGAATTTGGTATTCATTTGACATTTTGATAAGATGTATGTTGTCTAACCTCTAGTGGTGTTATGTGAACGTCGACTACATAACACTTCACCATTATTTGGGCCTAGAGGAAGGCATTGATAAGTAATAAGTAGATGATGGGTTGCTAGAGTGACAGAAGCTTAAACCCTAGTTTATGCGTTGCTTCGTAAGGGGCTGATTTGGATCCATATGTTTCATGCTATGGTTAGGTTTACCTTAATACTTTTGTTGTAGTTGCGGATGCTTGCAATAGAGGTTAATCATAAGTGGGATGCTTGTTCAAGTAAGAACAGAACCCAAGCACCGGTCCACCCACATATCAAATTATCAAAGTATCAAACGCGAATCATATGAACGTGATGAAAACTAGCTTGACGATATTCCCATGTGTCCTCGGGAGCGCTTTTCCTAGTATTAGAGTTTGTTCCGGCTTGTCCTTTGCTACAAAAGGATTGGGCCATCTTGCTGCACTTTATTTACTTTTGTTACTTGTTGCTCGTTACAACCTATCTTATCACCAAACTACCTGTTACCACTTATTTTAGTACTTGCAGAGAATACCTTGCTGATAACTGCTTATCATTTCCTTCTGCTCCTCGTTGGGTTGGACACTCTTACTTATCGAAAGGACTATGATAGATCCCCTATACTTGTGGGTCATCAGTGGGCTCCTACTTCTATGACAAAATATCATGACAGAAAATGGGATTTTCGTCCTGGGCGGGCCGGAGACGCAGCTGCATGACATTCTTTGGGCTGTCCATGACGGAAAAAACCGTGGTAGAAGCGAGGGGGAGGAAAATTTCGGGGAGTTCCCAGTTACGGTGGGAGGTCGGGGGCCGAGCGATGCACGTTTCTCTCGTACACGTACGCGTGTGTGCGCGAGGCGTTGGCTCTAACTGAACTCGAGTGAGGCGTTGGGCTTTAACTGAACCCGAGCGATTGCACTACAGGCTACGCGTTACTGAACCCGAGCGATCGATCGATGGCTGTTAACTGAACCCGATTGAGCGATTCCTTCGCTACTGCTGCTAACTGAAGCCGATCGATGCT
>NC_041384.1:185480733-185492870 GCF_002162155.2 Triticum dicoccoides | reverse complement strand
AGTGAGCGATGGCGTTGCCTTTGGATGAATAGGACCCCGTGGTGTGGTGGAGGGCTGGATGAACAGTAGATGGTGGAGGGGTGCCCGTGGAGGGGTGGTTGAACAAGACCCCATGGTGTGGAGGGCTAGATAACAGTAGACGGTGGAGGGGTGGTTGAACAATAGTCATTGGAGTAGCGCGCGGTGGAGGCTGGATGAACAGGAGCCCGTGGAGGCTGGAGGAGGTTGACAGTGGAGATGAACAATATCCCGTGGAGTCCCGTTTTGCGGTACGCCACACCCCTCCCGATGACCAGGACCCCCGTTTCGACCGTAGGAGGTCCATTTCGTCTGTTTTGCGGTACGCCACACCCCTCCCGATTAACAGGACCCCCGTTTCGACCGTAGGAGGTCCGTTTTCTCCATTTTGGGGGTACGCCACACCCCTCCCGATCAACAGGACCCCCATTTCGACCATAGGAGGTCCGTTTCCTCCGTTTTGCGGTAGGCCAGACCCCTCCCGATGAACGGGATCCTGTTTCGAACGTGGCTGGTCGAACACAAGGCCGTTTCCTCCGTTGTGCGATACGCCAGGCCTCGTTTCCATCGCCTGTTCCGTCCAAGCCCTCCCGATGAACACGACCACGCATTCCGTTCCGACCCAGCCGGTTGGCTCCCACGCGTTCCGTTGCCTCCCGATGAACACGACGCATTCTGTTGCCTCCCCATGAACACGACGCATTCCGTTGCCTCCCCATGAACACGACGACGACGCTGTTTCTCCGTTCCGACCCAGCCATGTACACGAGCCCTGGCCGTACGTATGCGCGAGTAGGCGTTCGAGACCCCGCCCTTATGTACACATACGTGGCCGTATTTTCTCTCTTGCACCCTGGCCGCTGTACGTACGTGTACATGCTACATGTGCGCCTCTACCACGACACGTACGCGCCTCTACTACGACACGTGCGCGCCTCTACATCCACCAGTATATATGTACGTACACGTTCGCGACCAGAATGACAACGCTACGTACGCTTCGACCAGGTGGGTCCCGACTGTCAGGCACTTCCTTGCCTGCGAAGATCTAGCTGGTGGGTCCCAGCAGTCAGGGGGGCGAATCGTTTTTTGCCGAGACGCACTTCCTTGCGTGCGAAGATGTAGCTGGTGGGTCCCAACAGACAGGGGGAAACATTTTTTTCGCAAAATACAGTGGCCCGTCTGATGGGTCCCAGCTGTCAGGTGGAGGAATCATTATTTTCCGCATAATAAGGAGGCACTTCCTTGCTGCGGCAGTGGACCCAGCTGTCAGCCTCTCCACGTACAGTCCATGTTCGATGGAAGTCGTTCCTTGACCATGTTGACCATGCCGCGCCGAGAGCAGCAGGGCGGTGGACGACGGCGAGGCCTAGGAAGGGGACGACGGGGAGCCGGGGAAGACGCGGCAGCGGAAGCCCGCGCGGAGAGGAGTACGAGGGTTCACTGGTTCGGCTACGGTGTGAGGCTGCCGTCGCTGCAGGGCCTGGCCAGCGGTGAGAATAGTAGGAGGCGGTGAGGCCTCCGAGGCAGCACAGCCAGCCACGGGAGGTAGGAGCATGCGGCACGACCGACGCTACTTTAGGTGGCTGGAGCAAGAAGACCAGAGGTTGAAGAAGCACTACGGCCGTTGGATGGACATCGTACGGTCACTGGAGGTAGAATCGTTTATATTGACCAAGTTGACAAAGCCCTCCGTCCCCGTCAACTTAGTAGGCCCACAAGTCAGCCTCCCACCAAGGTGGGTCCCAGCTAGAAGGGGGGTATTCTTTTTTTTGTGCGTAATAAGGAGGCACTTCCGGTGGGTCCGAGCTGACAGCAGGGGGAACGTTTTTTTTCGTGAAATACGGTGGCCCTCGGGTGGGTCCCAGCAGTCAGGGGCAAACATTTTTTTCGTGAAATACTGGTGGGCGTCCGGTGGGTCCCTGCTGTCAGGTGGAGGAATAATTATTTTCCGCGTAATAAGGAGGCACTTCCTTGCGGCTGCCATGGACCCAGCTGTTAGCCTCTCCACGTACAGTATTCTTCCGATGGAATTCGGTCGTTGACCACATTGACCACGCCGCGCTGAGAGCACCACGGTGGTGGATGACGACGAGGCCTAGGGAGAGGACGACGCGGAAACGGGGAAGAGGCGGCAGTGGATGCACACGCGGAGAGGAGTATGAGGGTTCACTGGTTCGGCTGCGCTGCCGTTGCCGCAGAATAACAGGGGGTGTGAGTGAGTGGAGTGGAGGGATGGCCTGGCCAACGGTGGGAGTAGTATGGGGGGCGGTGAGGCCTCCGCGGCAGCACAGCCGGCCACGGGAGGCAGGAGCTGGCGGCACGACCGGCGCTGCTTTGGGCGGCTGGAGCAAGAAGACCAGAGATTGAAGAAGCACTACGGTCGTTGGATGGACATCGTACGGTCAGTCGAGCTAGAATCGTGCATATTGACTAAGTTGACAAAGCCCTTTGTCCCCGTCAACTTAGTAGGCCCACAGCTCGGATTTGGCAGAGAATATATAGCCCATTTGCGATTTGTAAGAATACACAACCCATTTTTTAATTCTAATGAAATTTACTATAGCGCATTTACAGTTTGTTAAAAGTATAGCCCAACTTCTAGCTAGGACAACGATTAATAATTTGAAACAACCGTTCAAAACAGAATTGAAAAAAAGTTCCCACATTTTGATGGGATCCGAAATATTTTTATCCGAAATTTCTAGTCAGGTCAAATATAATTTCAAAATAAAGTTATATTACGTTAAAACCCAACGAAATATTGTGCGCGCAACAAGTAATGAAATTAAAATTTTCAAATTTCCAAAATAGTATTATTTTCAAACTAATTACGTGTTTGGTGCATAGTAACTGTCCAGTTATTATAATTACATCCTATTTATTATTTCTTAAAGTCCATTTTCTTGTTAAGCCTAATGCATACCTCCTAGGAAAGTTTGCAGCCCAGCGGAACGGAGAATAACAAGTTGACCCGGATATTGTGTACAACTGTCGGCCTAGTTGCATTGCTGATGTTGAAAAAAAAGGCATGTGTAGTACAGTACAACCTAACATGGTTACTCAGCCCACATTCAGCGACGCCGGAAAGGCCCAAACAAGGCTTCTGTAAAACTTTTTGAAGTCACTGAGCTCAATTAATAACTTAAGAAAAAAGTTAGATTACAATGGAACCTAATTAAAAGCTGTCACGAGCAAATAAATAATTCAACGGGTCCCACTTGTGTGTCTGCGCGTGTCTGTGCATGCGTGTGTGTGTGTGTGTGAGAGAGAGAGAGAGAGAGAGAGATAGAGAGAGAGATACCCATCGGTCGATGCTCGTAAATACATCTTTCAGCCATATGCATTGCTGATGCTCAGTAAAAACTTATATAGTTGACACAATCATATAGAACATCATAGCACACTGAACTTGCATACAAAAATTTCACGCAGGCGGCACAATCAGGATGAAAGTTGTGGATCTCTACGGGAAGGGCTATGTTGAAACTAACGAAGTCGTACATAACGGTTCATCGTCTTTATCAATGACGGGGAAATATCTTGAATGTTGTGTAAAGAAAACAGACAGACAACACAATAAGTTCTGCTAGCACATTAAGTTAACGTACAGCCTTTTCTAAAAAAAGTTCAGGTACAAAATTAGAACAGGTCACAATCAAATGTACTGGCATATCAGTGCTTCACACCCATAGCTCGGATTTAACTAGTACTCCCTCCGTCCGAGAAAAGTTGTCCACAGGGCAGTGTATTTATTTTTTTTGGAAAAAAACCCACAGAGTTTTAAACACGTCACAAAGAAGTCCATCTCCTTCCTTCCTCCTCCCCCGTCGCCCGCACCTTGCAGCCATCGCCGGCTACCCACCTGCGCCGCCGCCCGCCTGGATCTGCGCCGCGACCAACACCAGAACTGTGGCCCAGCCCGCGACCAACAACAGCGCCGCCGCCCACTTGCACCTGTGCCGCGGCTTACCACCTGCACCGCCCGCCGTGAAGGCGACCTGCGCCGGCGCCCTCCTCGAGCTACGCCGCCGGCCCCGTTGAAGGTCGTCGCCCACGTTCGCCCACCTTCGCCGCCCACCTGCGCCTCCGATTTCGTCCGCTTCGGCCGCCGGCGCCGTGGACAATTCCGGCCACTCCCACCTCTCATGCTGCTACTAGTGGACGACGCCGGCGCCGTGGACCTCTAATGCTGCTTTGGCTTTTTCCCCTGCCTCGCCTCTGCTGCCACTCCCGCCTGTGCTGGTGAGTCTGCCCCGCCCGCCTCTGCTACTGCTGCTATTCAATTTGTTGCTGTGAGTCTGAATTTGCTGTTCTCAGTGCAGGCGGAGAAAATTCAGTCAGGGGATACAAAGCTAGAGAAATAATCCAGGACAAAGGTTGTACACTGCTGCTAAATGATGAACAGATTATAGTGAAAATTTAGTTTGATGCCATCAAATTCATTGAGTAATACTCTTGGCATTCTTGGAGACCTGCTAGTTTTTGGAAGTTTTTCTTGCTACAGTTAACTGAAAATGTTCAGTGTTCCAATACTGTAGAGAAACTACAGTGCCTGTAAATTCAGTTATGACTCCTTTACTGAAACTGTAGTGTTTGCTAAAACTGAGATGTAAACTAAAGGAGTTTGTGATTTGGAGAAGCTGTAGCATACTCCAACAAGTGATAAATGCACTCAAAAGTTCACTGAGAAAATGCAGAGGTTGCTCACTTGTTACTGAAAGTTTTTTGGAGTGATAAATGCATGCAAAAGAAGTTCAGTTAACTATTACTATTGCTGTATGAATTCCAACCAGGTCAATTTGTTGTCAATTACTCTGTAATACTCAACCAGGTTTATGCAAAATGAAGATCAACCATGTTTATTTGGATTTATTTGAATCATTTGAATTTATTTGCTTTATTTGGATTTATACACCATTTGTCCAATTGCAAACATACCTAAAGTTTCCAATTGTCCAATTTCAGTTATTCATTTTACAGAGAGCTAAGCATAGCCATGACTCTTCCCTAAATATTCCTGTAGAATCAATTCAAGCAGCACAAAACTGAAAACTGAAAACTGCCACAACCCCTTAACTAAGAGTTGATAAAAACATGTCCCTAAAATTGGAATTATTTGAATTAGCTAGGTTTATTCTTCTTCATATACAGAAAAAGATGAATATTGTTCATCTACTAGTTACTTCAAATTTAGAACTGAATAAACACTTGTCATCTTCAGTAAACACTTGTAAATCTAGAGTGGTTTTAAACTTAGAATGCACCAAGTACTAATATCCTTTGCCAGGCTACACACCATCTAGTTGGAGTAGACAGCAAGATTCACAGAGACATGCACGCTTCAATAGACTTGTGAATGCTAGCAAAGTGATAAGTAAAAACTTGGATGTTATTAGAAATATAGCACCAGAGGACATTAAGTGAACTGGCATGTATGCTAAAGGCAAGGAAATGCCACCTTCTTTGCTTCTTCGAGCAGTTTATTAACTGGCCTGTATGCTGCAGCTACACATAGGTTTTGCAAAAAATGCACCAAAAGAGTTACACACAGGTGAAGTAAGTGGAAAGCAACATTTAATATCCACTTCTTTTCTTTTGGTAGTGAAATTCAATCTGAATTTTGTAAGCACAGAAAATGCACCAATACTGAACATTTATTCCCACCTTCACCACCATCTTGTCAGTTTCGACAGTGTATGTATGGAGTAGTTTTGACGGCAGTATAATTGTGCATCATGTAAACATTATGAGAATGATTAAGGGTTCAGCAATCAGATTATAATTATGACCAGAACAAAGGAACAAATACCATGGTTAGTTTTATGTAAAAAAATCAGAAATGGAGTTACTCACTTGAAGTTACTATAGTTACTCACTTGAACTTACTGTAGTAGTGGCCAAAATTCAGAAAAGTTACTAAACAACAGAAGTAGTGGCCAAAATTCAAAGTACTAAAAAGATTCTACACTAAATATACAGTGTTATCCATGTTCTGTTTCCAGGACATTTTTTCATCTGTTTGCATGCATAGGTCCCACCTATCAGGAAGGATGGGCACATACACGAATAGGTACGACTCATCAGTCTACCCGCATAGCCTTTTCATTTAGTCTACCTAGCCGTCTAATCAACTGCCTACACGCCACTTCTCTCATTTACTTCTCCATCGGGAACCGATTCTCCTCGGCTTCTTCACCTCTCCTTCGTCTTCATTTGCATCCAAACCCCACTGCGTTCACATTATTTTAACCTCTTTAAATAATCATCTACTACTTTAGTTAGACTAGCCATCTAATCCTAATTCTCCAAACCATAGCCCTCTGTTCCAGCGGTTCCAAATGGCGGAAGAGATCGAGATGCAGGTTTTTAGCGTCCAACATGTCATCGTCGAAGGCTCGATGCGCATAGTTGCCACCCTCACCGTCCACCCAAGGGTTGTTCAGCAGTGGATCAACAATGTACCCAACTCCCTCGAAAAGGTAGAGACGAGGGTCATTGGTCTCGACGCAGAGTACACAGAGCGTGCCCCTGGGAAGATCCAGTGCGCCGCCGTCCTTCACATGTGCCACGAAGATGATGTTTTGGTGTACCACATCATACACTCGCCCTCCATACCACGTGAGCTTCAAGATTTCTTGTCTCGGGAGGACGTATACTTCTGTGGGGCAGCCATCGAAGGGGATAAACAGAAGCTGAAGCCGTACAACCTTGATTTGAAAAGCATCGCTGACCTACAAACCAGAATCAAAATTCCTGTAGAAGTTTGTGATAAACAGACACCATCCCTATTCGACATAGCAAATTTTGTGCTTGGTACAAATCTTCAGAAGGGTGAAGAGATGGTGGCATTAAGGTCGTCTGGATGGGAGAATTATCCCTTGACGTACGAGCGGATAAAATATGCTGCCCTCGATGCCCGTGTGAGTTTTGAGATAGCTGCAAGGTCCAAAGAGCTTGTTGCTAAGCCGTCTCCCACAGAGAATGAGAACAAGAAGAAGAAGAAGAAGAAGAAGAAGAAGAAGAAGAAGAAGAAGAAGAAAAGGTTGCACCATCAGGAGGGCATTATGGATGGATGAACTATTTCCTCTCTTGTAAAAAAAATTATTTCCTCTCGGTGTATATTGATATAGATGGACTATTTCGATGGTGTGCGTGTCTTTGGAACAGAGTAGTAGCGTGGGTCCGCTTGACTATAAGGAACTATTTATCCGCATATATAGCTTTCTCTGCTACTCCTTCTAGTGATCGGTATGTAGTGCATGTGTCCATAGACATGACAGCTTGTGTGCATGACATGTGGGCCACCTAAAATGCGGCGAGCATCAAGTTTCTACCACAGCCACCCGTGATTCCCACGACGCCGCTCGAACCCATGAAACCGCACGTCCCCCGACCTACAGCTCACCCCTCTTGGCCCCACTGCCCCTCTGCCTAAGGGAGCATTACATGTGGACCAGTCACCTATCGGGTCCACATGTTATTGACTCAAAGGTAGGTGCAATGGATCCAAAGTAGTAGAATAATACTTGTTCACATGCTTGAAATATAAACACTCTAGTTTTGATATACATGTGTCGGCAGACATGACAGCTTGTCCATGGAAGTTGAACCACGGCGACCATCACGTTTCTTGTTTCTACCACTGCCACACCCACACGCGATTCCCACGACGCCGCTCCAACCCACGGCACGACGTCCCCCGACGTGGACATGGATCCTCTGACGTGGCTATCACTGCCTTGCCCTGCCTTTCCTTCACTGATAGGTGGGACCCACGCTTATGGGTCCCACATGTTAGTGACAGAATGGTAGGATTGTTCGTGTCAGGGGATCCTCATCCCCCCGACGTGCCCCTCATCCCTCTCGGCCCCACCGCTCCTCTGCCTTTGTGTGCATGACATGCGGGCCAGCTGAACTGCGGTGACCATCAACTTTCTACCACAGACACAACCGATTGGACGCGGTTTGCCTGCTCCACTGCTGTGCTCCGATCCATACTCCCGCACCATCGAATTTTCATTCAGCGGCTGTGACACATTTAGTACCCGCCGGTGTGGCCATCTACACCTCGTAACGCCCCGACGCCTAGCTGTGGCACCCTCGCCACGGCCACGCCACCACCGGCCGGTTCATCTCGAACGAGTGAGTCGCGAACCACACCACCACCATGAGAATGACATGTGGGCCAGCCGCATTTAAGGTCCGCATGTCATTGACTCATAGGTCGGGCACTAAAGCCACTGAAGTTCGGTCCTGTGGGCCCGAAAGGGAAATGTAACTCCTGTGGCAGGCCTTGTGGTGCTCCTGCAGTACGAGCTCATGCCAAAACTAGAATTTGTTTCTTACTACTACCAACTAGTACTAGTAAGGTACACGTGCATTGCACGCATGAGATTCTGGTGGTTTGTGCATTATGCTTCTACATGTGGAGCTTTCTGGATTCTAACATGTGGCAAAATCTGGTGGAATGTAAGGTTAGGCAAGATTGATTAACATAGGTGAGTGTTTGGTTCAAGCCACACCTTAGGCAAGCCACACTAAGGCCCCACATGACATACACACAAAAAATGTGGCAAGATTCCCTTAGGCTTGCCAACTTGTTTCTCTCGTTTTGAAGAACTAATAACTTTGCCTAAGCTTAGTTGTGCCATGCACGTACCTACTAGTAGTTGTATAGTGGTAGTACTAGTAATATAGTATTAGGAGTACAAACTTGGTACTAGTAGGATTAGTACTAGTACGGAATGCTCCTACTCTATCAACGAGCCCCGTCTGACACCAAATTTCTTGGCTTCCGTGCCACAGCTAGATCTTCCCCTCGTTTCTGTTTTCCAACCCGATGGCGGGCGGGGTGTCGGTTTGCTCAACGGCGGTCCCACATGAAAGTGAAAATGCTAGGCAACACGCCTTCCCTAAGCTATGTGTCGTGCCGGACGGGTCGTGTTGTACTCCCGATTCCCGGGCATGTGGGGGTGCGACGCGAACGCTGCAGGCCTTTTCCTTTTACCAGCAATGTGCTCGTGCGTTGCGACGGATCCAAAGTAGTAGAATAGTAGTATTTGTTCACAAACTTGAAAGAAATCACTATTGTTTTGATATACTCCTAATATATTACTCCCTCTGTACCGAAATGAGTTTCATATACTAGTACATCCTAAACTTGTTATGTGTCTGCTTGTTTCTTCTTTTAGAATGCTGACAGAATATTGGGGAAGAGTGCCTTATTAAGCAATGGTAAAGGAAGTAATGCAGATAAGGTTCAGGATAGTGACACATCCTTGATGGTCTCCAACAAAGCTGATAAAACAGCTAAGGAAGACTATCTTGAAGACAGCGAGACAACCCCAAAGTCCTGTCTTGGTTTAGTGTTCGAGTTACTGGCCACTACCGCTTGCACAAGGTATTCAAACTCACTGTCTGAATTAGTTCGGTTTCTTGAGTCTCAACTACAAACTGAAAGACATCGATCAGCTGTGCTGCGACAAGAAGCGGAAGGACTGCGGAAGTCCCTGGAGCATTCAGATGCATACTTTCTGGTGCAACAACAAGCGTTGGAGGATTTTAGCGCCAAACAGGACAAAGCTAATCAGCTTGCTAAGCTTATTGCCAGCATGGTGGATACCCAGGATAACATTTCTTGAGCTCTTCTGAAGTTGTTTCAGTTATGCTCTTGTTTTGCTGCCGCGTTTATTTTCACTGGTGGCCAATTTTGATGGCCAATGTATGTAATGTGTTGCTTTGTTCCCTATATTTGCATTGGTGGCGAACTTTGATGCCCAGTGGATGTAATATGTGTAATAGCAGTAATAGGCTAGCATTAATTGCTTTCTTATTTATTTCCTTATTGTCTTGTTTAGTTGTTTGCTTGTAGTCACTACAGTTCTTTTTCTGTTTTTTTCTAGTGGCCACAATAGCCTATTTTTGGTAACTAGGCCAAAATAATCATGGGCCTTCTACGGGCCGTATGATCCATGGGCCTTCGTCCGGTCATAGGATCCATCGGCCTTCTATACGGGCCTTAGGGTCCATGGGCCTTCTACGGGCCGTAGGGTCCATGGGCCTTCTACGGGCCGTACGATCCATGGGCCTTCTACGGTCCGTACTATCCATGGGCCTCATACGGGCCGTAGGATCCATGGGCCTTCTACGGGGCGTATCATCATTTCGCCAATCATGGGCCGTACTATTCTTGGACCATAATGGGCCGTTAATAGGCCGTATTTGATAACTCTATGAAAACAGCCCAACGGGTTTTTTACATGAAAACGGCCCAACGTATTAACGGTCCGCAAACGGGCCGACTGTAACGACGGGCTGAATTTGGCCCACAAGCAGAAAATGACAGTAACGGGCCGTATGTAACCGAATGCTGCAAATGAGTCGAAGAATTAATGGGCCCTGAGAAGGCCGAAAGATAACTTGGGCTCGAAACAGCCTAATGGAATAACGGGCCGTTAATGGGTATAAAGTGATACACTGTTCATTACGGGCCAGTTTCATCACGGGCCGTTAATGGGCCAAGAGTTACAAAGGTCCTTATATGGGCCGAAAGAAGTCATGGGCCACACATGGGCCGGAAGTTAAAATGGGCCGAATCATATTGGACGGCCCAGATGACGCTACTGGGCCTAATTCGGAAAGGGCGTAACGGGCCCTGGGTTAGCGGGCTGTAAATGGGCTATATGCGAACATGTCGTTAACAGGCTTTCCGTGCGCCGGCCCGCCACCTTTTGACCAAGTCAAACGGGCCGGCCTTTTCACAGGAATGGGCCTCTGTTGGGCCGTGCCACGTGCCGCCGTATCATAGGCGCCTTCGGTCCAATGAGCGCATGACATTTGTCCCAACGGTGAGCTGACACGTGTTTCCTCCAGCCAATGATGATTTTACACGTGGAAAATCCCCATTGGTCGGGGCTGTTAACGGGTTATCGGATCCAAAACCCGACCCGATAGCTTAACGGCGTTCTGTTACGGTGGATGCCACGTGTCGGTCACCCTTGACGAAAGCACTTCTGTGACGCGCGATTTATCGTCATGGAAGTGGACACTTCCGTGATGATAATTTTGGTAATGTCATGGAACACTTCTACGACAGCACATGTATGACTATCTTGATTCTGCCATAAATTTGTCATGGATGTACATGCATGACAAAAATCACGACCTACTGTGACAAACACGTATCATCACGGAAGTGTATTTTTTTGTAGTGCAACCAAACCACGTCTACGAGCATAGCAATATAAGCATACGTAGAAGTAACTCCCAGGGTCTGATATAAAAAGGGCAATTGGCTCTACCTCATCACTACTTCCCAAAACCCACATGTTAAGCAGATTGTACTCATGCAATGTTTGAGGGTTGAAACTAATGCATAAAACTAGGTAATAAGGGGTATGATCAAAGTGTTACTTGCCTTGCTGACGATCTGCAAACCCTAGAGATCTGTAGTAGCATGCTTCGCACTCCGGAAACTCTATCGCAAACAAACAATATCATACATAAGCACAGAAGCATAGATGCAAGGGTAAATCTGAGATGAGAAAGTCCAAACTGAAAGTTCAACTAAAGAGCTTCGATTTGCAAAAAGAATCAATCAAATCGAAGCTGCGAAACTCAAACTACGATCAAAAGAAGTTTGAATTCAAATCTGATTGAAACGAAATTTTAAATTGTCAAAATCATGTTCAAGTTGGTTAACTGGAAAGAGGGGTTCGAGACAAAGATTTTGGCATTGGTTTCACTGGATTTGGATGAACGGTTAAAAAGTTGCGGGCGTTTGAAGATCAGGGGCTAATTTGCGATAAAAATAATCGCGGATAGATTCCTGGCCGAAAATAAAATAAAAGGAAAATACTAATGAACGAACGTTTGCTAGCAGAGACGAACGAATGAACACGTTCATGAACAGAGGCGTTCGGGTGAACATTCGCTAATTAGCGAAACCGAAGAAAACCGAGAAAAACCCTAACCTTAAAATAAAACTGATCCAAAACAAAAACCGAAAAAAACCGGGGTGGTCTTTTACTGGTTCGCTAGGAAAGCCGGCGGGTTGGCGAGTCGAGGCTCTGGCGAGGCGCCATCGGCGGGGTGGGGCGACGCGGCGTCGTGGGCTG
>NC_041384.1:185468411-185480346 GCF_002162155.2 Triticum dicoccoides | reverse complement strand
CTTATAAAGCCTCGGGGGGGGGGGGCTTCTTGCGCAAGAGGGAGGCGGTGGCGAAGTCCGGTTCGGACTCCAAGTGGAGTCCGCCTGCGGCACGAGGCACGGCGCGAGCAAGGCGGTGGTGTAGGCGGGCAGGCCTGCTCGGCTGGGCCTTTGGCCCAGTCGGGCGGGAAACCTTTTTTTAAAAATAAATTCCGCCAAAAACAAAAATCCTAATAAAATATTAAAAAACCCTAAAATTGCCAAAACAATTTTCACCGTCTAAATAAAATATTTAGAACAATGCGAACATTTTTCTGGCCTAAAAATGCAATTTTGAAAAATGCGTATTGTTATAATTCAAATAAAATAGCAACAAAATTCCAAATAAAATATTTATTTAATTTTACTATTTTTCCTCCAATATTCCCCTCTAATTTTGGAGAAGTCATTTTATCTCCTCTCATTTATTTTAATATTGGAAATATTTTGGAGAGAAAAATTATTAAAATCAAAATGATCCTCTTTTCAAATTTGAGAAAATTCAAATATGATAATAACGAAATCCCCAACTCTCTCTGTGGGTCCTTGAGTTGCTTAGGATTTCTAGGGTCACAAACAAAATGCAAGTAAAATATGATATGCATATGATGAGCTATGTATAATATCCAAATTGAAAATTGGGATGTTACAAACCTACCCCCCTTAAGATGAATCTCGCCCTCGAGATTCGGGTTGGCTAGAAAAGAGGTGTGGGTGGTCTTTCCATAGGTCTTCTTCTCGTTCCCAAGTGGCTTCATCCTCGGTATGGTGGCTCTACTGAACTTTGCAAAACTTGATAACCTTGCCGCGTGTAACTCGATTGGCAAACTCGAGAATCTTGACGGGTTTCTCCTCGTAGGTCAGATCACTATCCAACTGAATTGCTTCCATGGGCACTGTATCTCTCAGGGGAATATCGGCCATCTCTGCATGGCACTTCTTCAACTGGGAAACGTGAAACACATCATGAACTCCGGACAATCCTTCGGGTAACTCCAACTTGTAATCAACCTCTCACATACGTTCCAAAACTCGGTATGGTCCTACAAATCTCGGGGCTAGCTTTCCCTTAACTCCAAATCGTTTAACTCCTCGCAGTGGTGACACACGAAGATATGCTCGATCTCCAATCTCATAGACTACCTCCTTTCGTTTGGTATCGGCATAACTCTTCTTCCTGGACTAAGCTACCTTCAGTCTATCTCGAATCAACTTAACCTTCTCTTCAGACTCTTTGATCAAGTCCGGTCCAAACAACTGGCGATCTCCAACTTCATCCCAAATCAACGGTGTCCTGCACCTTGTCCCATACAAGGCTTCAAAAGGTGCCATCTTCAAACTAGCTTGATGTCACATCCCTAGTTCTGGTATGACCTAGGCTAGCCTTCATGTGTGCATCACGTTTAAATTTCTTTTAAATTGAAATGGGGATTTGTGAAACCCTCAGAAATTATTTCTGGAAATGACCCAGATAAAAATTGCTCCAAAAGGGTCCAAGAAAATGTTCATGTTGCTCCCTGAAAATATTGGTCAAAGGTAAAATTCAAACAAATAGTTTTAGGAGCTCATAAATATTTATTTTGGCCATTTGGAATTAATGCATAATTATTTGCTTTGGATATATATTTGTTATATATTTTATATATGTCCAAAAATTCTGAATTTTGGTGAGGGGCTTTGGAATAATCCCTTAGGTCCCTGCAAAAATTGACAGAAGTAAATAAAATGATACAGTATTTTACAAAATCAGAACAAATGTCAGAAAAATAGAAAAGAAACAAAAGGAAGAAAGCCCACCTGCACTTACCTCCCTGTGCAGCCCGTCACTGTGCAGCCTGGCCTGGCCCAGCGGCCCAGCAGGCCGGCCGAGCCAGCTGGTCGTGCCAGTCGTCCCCTTCCTCGCGCCAGGAGGATAGGGGCACGGGCTCGATGTGCGCAGCCACGCGTCCGGCCACCTCCTGCCTGTCTGCCTCACGCCCTCGTCGCCCTGGACGACGCCACGTGCCGCCCCGGACCTATCCCACTCTCTCTCGCTCTTACTCCTCCCCTGGATCTCTCCCTCACCTCGGACCGAACACGCCCGTCGCCGCCGCTCGCCGTTGTCGCACCCACCGCCCCGGCCTCGCCCCTCCGTCATGCCCACAAGCTCCACGCCGTCGTCCTCGTCCTCTCCGTAAAGCCGTGCTTCACCAGACGCCCTGTGGAGCCGCCATCGCCGTCGTCTTCAACCTCCAGCACCGGAGATCGCCCTCGCCGCTCCGTCGACTCCAGAGCCTCCCCGAGCCACTGAGCACGCCCACCGAACCTCCGTGAGCTCTCCTCCATTCCCCCTCCGTCCCCGCGCTCGATTTCCTAGTCGTAGCTCCGTTCCCCACCATAGCCGTATCTCCTCGGCGCCGTCCAAGTCGCCGCCGTCGCGTTAGCCCCTGCAGCTCGCCCCCGAGAACCTCACCATGCTCCTGGTGCCACGAGGGTGCCGCAGAGCCCCTCGGGTGGCCTCCGCGTGACCCGCAGTCCGCTCCCGCTCGAAGCCGTGCTCCGGCCACCGCCCCGAGCTCCGCTTCGGCAAGCTCCGGCCGTCCCCGCCTCTCCCACTTGCTCCAGATGACGCGGAAGAGCGCTGGCTCCTCGCCCGTGGTCTCCGCCGCCCAAATGGTCGCCGGAGCGACGATCCCGAGCCCCTCCGCCGCGTTCGGCCTCGCCGGCGGGATTGACCGGGTCTAACCCCCCTGTTAACCCAGCTTTGACCCGTGTGGGTTAGTGACATGTGGGGCCTGGCCCTGCTAATTTTTAGTTTAGGATTAGTTTAACAACTAATTAACTTTGTTAACTAACTATGACACTGACGTGTGGTCCCCACGCGTCAGGTTTGACCAGTCAGCATAGTTGACCTGCTGACGCAGGCATGATGCAGTGCTGACGCGGTATTTGACTTTCTGGATTTAAAATAATTCAGAAATTCCAGAAAATGTTCTAGACTTCAAAAATTCATAGAAATTCAACCGTAGCTCAGATTGAAATAATTTATATACGAAAAATTATCATAAAAATTCAATCTATCCATCTGTACCATTTTCATGCATGAAAAACCAACCTATACATGTTGTATATATGAAAACACACTTATGGCATTTAAAGGGACTTAAATTAGAGTTGCATTTGAACCTTTGGTCCAAATGGACCTCTTCCAAGTTGAATGCTAAATGCATTAGCTCAAAACACACCACATATATATGCCATGTTCATGCATCATATTGTTGCATATGATTGTGTATTGATTGTCGACACCGCTCCTTCTGGATAGGTCCTGCTCCGGAGACCGATCCAGAGTACCTGTCTGAGGAGCAGCGCCCCCTTGTTGATCTACCAGGCAAGCAAACCCCCTTGTTCATTCCGATACAATCCCACTCTCTCGCTCCTGCTCTCTTTTATTGCATTAGGACAACAACGATTCAACTGCTACTTTATGCTGCGGTAGTTGAACCCATTCCTCTGCATGACCTGTCATTGCCACAGTAAATAGTTGAAACCCACTAGCATATGTAGGAGTTGATTGAGCCATGTTGTGTTCTTACCATACCATGCCTGCTATTTCTTAGAGTTGTGTCAGGTCTGATTCATTGGGAATGGATTGGAGTGTTATGATATGTTCTGATGCTGAGAGTTAAGTGTGTGAACACGATTTGGTAAAGGTAGCAGTAAGAGGCCATGTAGGAGTACATGGTGGGTTGTCTCATTGGGACCGTCCTTAAGAACTAAGTTCTATGTAAGTTGTCCAATGACTAGCTACTACCACACATTGGGCTCCGGGCGCTCCAAGCTCTATCGACTTATTAACCGCCTTGATCTCTGTCCAGGAGTTGCAATTAGTTTCTGGTGTTTGTAGGTAGTGCTATTTTTCTACCGAGTGGCACCCGGCAGGGTGGGCTTGGGACAGACTAGGCACAGGTGGCACGGTGTACCAAGTGGCACCCTGTAACGCCCCTGATGCGGCTATATCTCCCACGTGTCGAAGCACGACTTAGAGGCATAACCGCATTGAAAGCAATGTCGCAAGTGAGGTAATCTTCACACAACCCATGTAATACATAAAGGGAAAGAGATACATAGTTGGCTTACACTCGCCACGTCACACAATTACATGAATAAAGCATTACATCAACCAGATACAAACAAGGTCTGACTACGGAACCCAAAATAAAAGAAGACTACCCCAAAAGCTACACAGATCCCCGATCGACCCCAACTGGGCTCCACTACTGATCAACTAGAACGAAACGACACAACGGCCAAGATCTTCATCGAGCTCCTCCTTGAGCTTGGTTGCGTCACCTGCATGGGTTCATCGGCACCTGCAAACTGGTTTTGGAAGTATCTGTGAGTCACGGGTACTTAGCAATCTCACACCCTCGCGATCAAGACTATTTAAGCTTATGGGTAGGGTAAAGGTATGAGGTGGAGCTGCAACAAGCGACTAGCATAAATGGTGGCTAACATACGCAAATGGGAGCGAGAAGAGAAGGCAAAGCACGGTCGAACAACTATGATCAAGAAGTGATCCTAGAACAACCTACGTCAAACATAACTCCAACATCGTGTTCACTTCCCGGACTCCGCCGAGAAGAGACCATCACGGTTACACACATGGTTGACGTATTTTAATTAAGATCAACTTCAGGTTTTCTACAACCAGACATTAACAAATTCCCATCTGCCCATAACCGCGGGCACGGCTTTCGAAAGTTCAAATCCCTGCAGGGGTGTCCCAACTTAGCCCATCACAAGCTCTGACTGTCAACGAAGGATATTCCTTCTAGCGGGAAGACTCGATCAGGCTCGGAATCCCGGTTACAAGACATTTCGACAATGGTAAAACAAGACCAGCAAAGCCACCCAGATGTGCCGACAAATCCCGATAGGAGCTGCACATATCTCGTTCTCAGGGCACACCGGATGAGCAAGACATCGGGTAAGCCAGCCCAGAGTTGCCCCTGGTAGCCTCGGACATCGCTCAGTTGGACCAACACTTAGAGAAGCACTGGCCCGGGGGGGGTTAAATAAAGATGACCCTTGAGCTGGCCGACTCAAGGGAAAGAAAAGGCTAGGTGGCAAATGGTAAAACAATGTTGGGCCTTGCCGGAGGAGTTTTATTCAAGGAGAACTGTCAAGGGGTCCCCATTATAACCCAACCGTGTAAGGAACGCAAAATCCAGGAACATAACACTGATATGACGGAAACTAGGGCGACAAGAGTGGAACAAAACACCAGGCATAAGGCCGAGCCTTCCACCCTTTACCAAGTATATAGATGCATTAATTAAATAAGAGATATTGTGATATCCCAACAAAATATCCATGTTCCAACATGGATCAAGCTCCAATCTTCACCTGCAACTAACAACGCTATAAGAGGGGCTGAGCAAAGCGGTAACATAGCCAAACAACGGTTTGCTAGGACAAGGTGGGTTAGAGGCTTGGTTCAACAATATAGGAGGAATGATAAGCAAGTGATAGGTATCGCAGCATAGGCATAGCAAAAGAGCGAGCATCTAGCAAGCAAAGATAGAAGTGATTTCGAGGGTATGGTCATCTTGCCTGAGATCCCGCAAGGAAGAAGAACGAGTCCATGAAGAAGACAAACGGACGTAGACAAACGGATCCTCACAAACGCAACGTTATCGGAACTAACCCGAAGAAGCAACACCGGAAAGGAGCAAACAACATAGTAAACAAACATCACATAAGCATGGCATGATGCACAACCAAGTATGATGCATGTCCGGTTTAATGAGGCATGGCATGGCAAAGTGCACAAGCAATCCTACAAATTAAGTGGAGCTCAATATGCAACTCCGTTGCATATTGACGAAACACCACGTGACTTGTTTAGTTCTCTCTCGTTATATACCCAACAAGATTAAATGTTGATTAACATGGCAAGATGTGAGGCATAACAAATCTACACCATCTAAACAATTTAAATGGGGCCGGATATAAAAAATAACGAATCCGGTAAATCCCCATATGCATTTAGCAAATTGGTGCAACAACAAAGTTAAACATTTAAATGTTATTAACATGATGCGGAGGACATGTTCAAGATTATGCAATTTTAATGAAAATGGTGATAAGAGTATTATGAAGCATTTTGTCATCGTGGCGGAAAACGAAAAAGGGGTGCCACGGTGACGAATCCGAAAATGATGCCACGACAACATATCGGTTCCGATAACTCGATTGAGATACCGATACAAAGGAGAAGTATGCGGATGCGTGCAAAAGATGGTGGGGCACTCCCGGATACCGGGTGTCCCATGAGTCGATGATGGTGACAAGGCAAAAGAGGGGCAACGTGCACCGATAATTCGGGCACAGCGCAAGCTCGAGCATCTCATACATCACACATGCATTCGTTCCGGGGCGGCGTCTCGAGGGTTATACCTTCAAAGCGTGGGTTATCGGAGGGGGTTCGAGTTCGATGTGGTGTAGGGGAAGTAGACGTTCTCGCGGCGGCGGTAGTGGAAGTAGTCGATCTCGCATGCTCTAGGGTCGACGGTAGAGGTTCACGTTTCGTAGTCATTCGGGGTCGCCGATAGTTGTACCCATTCATGGTTGGACTTGACGGATCCGATACCTCCGGACGTAGTGGTACATGTTCGTCTTTCGGAGAGGTACTTGGCGTGCAACGGTCGCCGTGGTACTCGTCGGTCCACGAAGTCGTTCTCGTCGGTCTTTGCGAATCGTTCGGTACTTGTTCGGGCATCCGTGTGGTCTTGCCGGTGGGGTACTTGGCGCTTGCGATCCAACTCCGAGGTCATAGCCGTGTAGTCGAACTTGACGAAAACGGGTCTCGCTGGGGACTTGTTGCATCCATCAGGAACTTGTGGTACTTGGCGAAAACGACGGGAGGCGGGCAGCGAACAATGACACGAAGTTCAGGTGTCGCGGTGGTCTTGGCATCCAGTGACAGCAACAGGCATCGCAGACATCGGACGCGGTCGCCTGCAGACGGACGGAGATGCAGCAGCAAAAGAAAAACAGCAGCAGCTCCCGAAACTTGACAGCGCGTGGAAGGAGGAGGTCGAGGACGCAGGCGGGGCAGCAGTGCTGGCGACGGTCGAGGACGACGCCTCCGGTCAGCGAAGCACGGGTGCAGGTGAGGGTCGCCGTGGTGCCCTGCTGCAGGGTGCCATGGCGGGGAGGCGACGAAGAGGATGGAGCTCTGGGCGCGGGGCAGGAGGCCAGGGCCGCAAGGTCGGGGACGGCCCAAACTTTACGGCGTCGGTAGCTGGCGATGCAGAGGACCGGTCGGGCGCGAGTGAGGGATGCAGTGGACGTGGAAGAACTCAGGTGCGGCAGGCAGGGATGCTGGCGATGGGGAGGTCTCGCGGCGCGGGGACGAAGGCGGCTTGAGGCATCGACGTAGCCAGAGCTCGGAGAGGCCATGGCGACGGAGCTGCAGTCCTGGTGGCGGGGCCGAGAGGACGAGGCCGAAGGAATCGGGGCGAGGGACGCTGCTCCTGTGCGTGCGAGCGTTGGGAGGAGGACGAGGGAAGGAGAGGCAGCGAATGAGAGAAGGGATCGGGCGAAGGGGAGATGGTGGGTTCGGGCGACGGGGTACTGGCGGCGCGAGGGGAGGATGCGAGGGAGTTGGTGAGATGGGTATCGGGCTAGGGTTACGGGGGGAGCGCGGTTGGGCCTTGGAGGCCGGCCCAGAAGAGAAGGGGCTGCGCCTAGATCTTGGCTGGGCTCTCTCTCTCACACACTCTCATCTCTTAACCAATAAGAGAGGAAAAAATATACATAGAAGAAGAAAAATATAAGGAGAGGGTTAGGGATGGAATTTGGGCACGGGGATAAATTTCCCGGACTCGCAAAAATGAGCTTGGGCCAAGAAAATAGAAGTGAGCGTGTGCGTGAAGATTGGATTCGAACTCGTTTGAATTTAAATCCAAAAGAGTTTGAATAAGAAGTGGGCATTCGGTAGGTCCAAAAATATTGAGAATTTAGGAGGAGACTCGAAAAATGGGAAAAGAATTGTTGGCAAAGTTTGGAGGTGCAACTTGAAGCATAAGAGGCATGGAATAAAATTGCAAGTGTGTTATGGTGATTCCAAAGTTAATGGAATATTTATAATAGCTCCCTAAATATTAGGAGGATAATGTTATAAAGATAAGTCACTCTTCCCTCGATTTAAATGGATCGAAGACCCATACAAATTATTTAGTTGAGATGCAAAAGATTTATTACATGATGGCATGATGACATGATGCAATGCAAAAATAAAAGGGCAGGCACAAATGAAACACACGGCGAAACCCGGAACATAAGGAAGTCTTCTCGAGCATCGGACTCGGGGCGTCACACACCCGTATGGTGGGCTTGGGAAACCTGCTCATATTGTTTGGGGCCGTGAGCGACACCCCGGACGGATCTCCTTGCGGATGGAACCCGAATAGGTGATAAACCTGGACTAGAGTCTTGTGTGGTTAGTCAGGTCGTGGCCGACACCCTCGCCAGGCTTCCGCTTGAAGGTTGCCGAGATACATGACATGTACATGGCGGTAAGTGGCGTGAGTGTGTGTGAAGAAGTACACCCCTGCAGGGTTATCATGATCTATTCGAATAGACGTGTCCTCGGTTATGGACTTCTTGGATGCTTACGTGGTACATAGACAACTTAAAGTGGATACTCTAAAATGCTCAAGACAAGTGTGAGTGCTATGGATGGCCTTCTCATAGAGAGACGGGGATGAATCCATAGTAGTGTATTGATGTGGTGATTAGTGGACTCGTGTGCGCTGCCTCACCTCAAAGAAGTTTCTCGTAGTCGTAGAACAGGATAGCCACGGAGTCAAAGCTCGCTTGCTGCAACTAAACCACACATTACCTTCTTGATACAAATGCATGTATGATAGGATCTGATGTAAGTCTTGCTGAGTACCTTTGTACTCACGTTTGCTTTATTTATGTTTTGCAGATGAGACATCTGTCTCACTAGTAGTTCCGCTTGGACTTCGACGAGTAGCTTGTTACCTCAGCTACGATCTTGTACCCTTGGGAGGGTCTTGTAGATAGTCAGGCTTCTCAACCTTTTTCTTTTGTAGTTGTCTGTACTCAGACATGTAATGCTTCCATTGCTTGTATGCTCTGAATGATGGGTCATGTGACCCATGTTTGTATTTAATGCTATGTGGCTCTTCTGGGCCTTTATCTATATGAGTTTGCGTTATGTTGTGATGCCATGTTGTACATCACATACTTGCATGTTATGCGACGTGTAATGTGTATTGCTATGTGTGGGATCCGACAACCTAGTTGTCTATCCTTGGTAGCCTCTCTTATGGGGAAATGTAGTCTAGTGCTTCCACCGAGCCATGGTAGTCCGCTACAACCCGGTTTACCGGAGTCCTGCTAGCCCAGCACTACTGCTCGGGAACACTTAGACTAGCCGACATGTGATTCACTTCGTTCCTGTGTCTGTCCCTTCGGGGAAATGTCACACGGTGACATCTGGAGTCCTGCCTAGCCTGCTACAGCCCGGGTTCCCGGAGTCCTGTTAGCCCAGTTGCTACAGCCCGGATTCACACGCTGCTGACCGACATGCTTGATGTTGTTTCATGTATGCTTGTCCCCGTAAGTTAGTGCCACTTTGGGTTCATGATACGTCTCCAACGTATCTACTTTTCCAAACACTTTTGCCCTTGTTTTGGACTCTAACTTGCATGATTTGAATGGAACTAACCCGGACTGACATTGTTTTCAGCAGAATTACCATGGTGTTATTTATGTGCAGGAGCAAACGTTCTCGGAATGACCTGAAACTTCATGGAGCCACTTTTCAGAAAATAAGAAATATACCTGCAAAAGATGAAGGCCAGGGGGCCCACGACCTTGCCACGAGGGTGGGGGCGCGCCCCCCTACCTCATGGGCCCCCTGTTGCCTCTCCGACTCCAACTCCACCTCCATATATTGAGTTTCGGGGAGAAAAAATCAGAGAGAAGAATTCATCGCGTTTTATGATACGGAGCCGCCGCCAAGCCCTAAAACCTCCTGGGAGGGCTGATCTGGAGTCCGTTCGGGGCTCTGGAGAGGGGAATCCATCGCCATCGTCATCATCAACCATCCTCCATCACCAATTTCATGATGCTCACCGCCGTGCGTTAGTAATTCCATCGTAGGCTTGCTGGACAGTGATGGGTTGGATGGGATCTATCATGTAGTCGAGTTAGTTTTGTTAGGGTTTGATATCTAGTGTCCACTATGTTCTGAGATTGATGTTGCTATGACTTTGCTATGCTTAATGCTTGTCACTAGGGCCCGAGTGCCATGATTTCAGATCTGAACCTATTATGTTTTCATCCATATATGAGAGTTCTTGATCCTATCTTGCAAGTCTATAGTCACCTATTATGTGTTATGATCCGTTAACCCCGAAGTGACAATAATCGAGATACTTACCGGTGATGACCGTAGTTTGAGGAGTTCATGTATTCACTATGTGTTAATGCTTCGTTCCGGTTCTCTATTAAAAGGAGGCCTTAATATCCCTTAGTTTCCGTAAGGACCCTACTGCCACGGGAGGGGGGGACAAAAGATGGCATGGAAGTTCTTTTTCGTAAGCACGTATGACTATATTCGGAATACATGCCTACATTATATTGATGAACTGGAGCTAGTTCTGTGTCACCCTAGGTTATGACTGTTACATGATGAACCGCATCCGGCATAATTCTCCATCACCGATCCATTGCCTACGAGCTTTCCACATATTGTTCTTCGCTTATTTACTTTCCCATTGCTATTGCTATCATGACTACAAAATACCAAAAGCATTACTTTTACTATTGTTACCTTTTGTTACCGTTATCACTACTATCATATTACTTTGCTACTAAATACTTTGCTGCAGATATTAAGTTTCCAGGTGTGGTTGAATTGACAACTCAGTTGCTAATACTTGAGAACATTCTTTGGCTCCCCTTGTGTCGAATCAACAAATTTGGGTTGAATACTCTACCCTCGAAAACTATTGCGATCCCCTATACTTGTGGGTTATCAAGACTATTTCCTGGCGCCGTTGCCGGGCAGCATAGCTCTATTCTTTAAGTCACTTGGGATTTATATCTGCTTATCATTATGAAGAACTTGAGAGATCCAAAAACCAAGATCTATCCCTCAACTACGAGGGGAGGTAAGGAACTGCCATCTAGCTCTGCACTTGATTCACCTTCTGTTTTAAGTAAGCTTGCGACACCTACACATGCTTCTGCTATTCGCTCTGATATGTCACATGTTATTGATGATGCCACTTCTGCTATGCATGATACTTATGATGAAACTACCTCTATGCCTGATACTACTGTGCCACTTAGTGATTTTCTTGACGAACAACTTGCTAGGGCTAGAGAGATTGAAAATATTGAATCTGATGATACTGATGAAAGTGATGATGAAGAATCACTTGTTATTCCTAAGGGTTATGCATTTGATCAAGAAGCTTCTTTAGCTATTTTAGCTTGCTAAAATAGAAAAGAACTCAAAATATTATTAGCTAAATGGAGTAAGCAATCTCTAAATGCTAGAATGAAACCTGACCCTGCTTTTGCTACTTCACTATCTTTGTTACTGATAAGGATTATGAATTCTCTGTTGATCTTGAATTAATTACTTTGGTTGAGTCTGATCCTTTTCATGGTTATGAATCTGAAACTGTTGCGGCACATCTTACTAAATTGAATGATATAGCTACCCAGTTTACTAAAGATGAGAGAACTCGCTACTTTTATATCCTTAAAATATTTCCGTTCTCATTAAAAGGTGATGCTAAGATATGGTTTAATTCTCTTGATCCTGGTTGTGTGCGTAGTCCCCAGGATATGACTTATTACTTCTCTGCTAAATATTTCCCTGCTC
>NC_041384.1:185405511-185468051 GCF_002162155.2 Triticum dicoccoides | reverse complement strand
ATATATAATTTTGTGCAAATTGAAGAAGAGAGTCTCCCACAAGCTTGGGGTAGGCTTCTCCAATTAGTTAATGCTTTGCCTGATCATCCTCTTAAGAAAAATGAAATACTTGATATCTTTTATAATGGACTAACCGATGCCTCCAAAGATTACCTGGATAGTTGTGCTGGTTCTGTTTTCAGGGAAAGGACACCGGATGAAGCTCAAATTCTATTGAATAATATGTTGACAAATGAAAATAATTGGACACCTCCGGAGCCAATTCCTGAGCCAATTCCTAAACCAACTCCGAAGAAGAGGGGTATTCTATTTCTCAGTCCTGAAGATATGCAAGAGGCAAAGAAATCTATGAAAGAAAAAGGTATTAAAGCTGAAGATGTTAAGAATTTACCTCTTATTGAAGAAATACATGGTCTTAATTTTCCGCCTGTTGAAGAAACATATAATCTTAATCCATTACATGTTGAAGAAACTCATGGTCTTGATAACCCGACACAGGTAGTAAAGGTCAATTCTCTCTCTATATATGATAAAGTTGAAATCCCATTTACTAAATTTGCTAGCCCATGCTTAGATGAGTTTGATAAATTTATGGCTAAGCAAGAAGACTTTAATGCTTATTTTGGGAGACAATTGAAATACAATTCAAATATGCTTGAACACTTGGGTGATTATATGGCTAATGTTAAAAGTGAACTTAAACTTATTAGTAAACATGCTTCTATGGTTACCACTCAAGTAGAACAAGTACTTAAAGCTCAAAATGATTTGCTCAATGAAATGAATAGTAAAGATAATGATAATGCTATTAGAGTGGCTACTAGAACTGGTAGAATGACTCAGGAACCTTTGTATCCTGAAGGCCACCCTAAGAGGACTGAGCAAGATTCTCAGAGAAATAATATAGATGTACCTAGTTCTTCTAAAAAGAAGAAAAAGAAAAATGATAGGACTTTGCATGCTTCTAGTGATCCTATTGTTGAAACACCTGAGAATCCAAATGATATTTCTATTTCTGATGCTGAAACACAATCTGGTAATGAACCTGAAACTAATGATAATGTTCATGATGATGCTCAACCTAGTAATGATAATGATATAGAAATTGAACCTGCTGTTGATCTTGATAACCCATAATCAAGGAATCAACGTTATGATAAGAAAGACTTTGTTGCTAGGAAACATGGTAAAGGAAGAGATCCTTGGGTTCAGAAACCCATGCCTTTTCCTCCCAAACCATCCAAGAAAAAGGATGATGAGGATTTTGAGCGCTTTGCTGAAATGATTAGACTTATCTTTTTGCGTATGCGATTAACTAATATGCTCAAAACCAATCCTTATGCTAAGTATATGAAAGATATCATTACAAATAAAAGAAAGATACCGGAAGCTGAAATTTCCACCATGCTTGCTAATTATACTTTTAAGGGTGGAATACCAAAGAAACTTGGAGATCCAGGAGTACCCACTATACCATGCTCTATTAAAAGAAACTATGTTAAAACTGCTTTATGTGATCTTGGAGCCGGTGTTAGTGTTATGCCTCTCTCTTTATATCGTAGACTTGATTTGAATAAGTTGACACCTACTGAAATATCTTTGCAAATGGCTGATAAATCAACTGCTGTACCTATCGGTATTTGTGAGGATGTGCCTGTTGTAGTTGCAAACGTTACTATTTTAACGGACTTTGTTATTCTTGATATTCCCGAGGACGATAGTATGTCTATTATTCTTGGAAGACCCTTTTTGAATACTGCAGGGGCTGTTATTGATTGCACTAAAGGCACTGTCACTTTTCATGTTAATGCTAATGAGCATATAGTACACTTTCCGAGGAAACAACCTCAAGTTCACAGTATCAATTCTATTGGAAAAATTCCATCGATTATATTTGGAGGTTTTGAATTTCCTCTTCCTACTGTCAAGAAGAAATATAATATTCTTATTATTGGGGATGTGCATATCCCCGTTGAGGTAACATAGTGTTATTCGAAATTTCTCCGGTTCCATGTTATTCAGAATGAGTTCGTTAACAAGACTTGATCAACCTTGTTAGTGGATTCCTTTTGATGATCATGAGATGGATGAAACTAGAAGGCACAACCTTCTGTACCCCACTTTTACTTTCTGTTATTTATATTAAATAAAATAAAAATAAATATTTTTCTGTTTGTTATCTGATTATCCGTGCAATATAAAAATACCTCGAAAAATAAAAGTTCTCCAAATGCCCTAAAAATTAAAATATGATTTTTTCTAGAATATTTGAGGATTTATGGAACAGAGAACACACCAGGGGGTCAACCACCTGCCCACGAGGGTGGAGGGCGCGCCCACCCCTCTAGGGCGCGCCCCCTGCTCGTGGGCCCACGGTGGCCCTCCTCCACTTATTCCTGCACCCACACACTTCATCTTCCTCCCACAAACACGAATATCCATCTCAAGCACGAGTTCTAGCTCATCTTGCTGCCATTTTCGATCTCCTTGCTCAAAGCACCTCTCACAAAAACTGCTTGGGGAGATTGTTCCTTGGTATGTGACTCCTCCATTGGTCCAATTTGTTTTTGTTCTAGTGCTTTATTCATTGTAAATTTTTGCTGCTTAGGTGACCCTGTTCTTGAGCTTGCATTTCAAATTTATATGGTCAAAAGTAGTTTTGATGCATGATATAGGCCCTAGGCACTTGTATGAGTAGTTGCTATCAATATTATTGAGTTTGGTTTACTTTTATTTTGAAGTTACTAAAAAATTTCAGAATTTTTCAGAGAAAGAAAAATGCTTAGGAAAATGTTCCAAGGTGGTTCCTCAAGGAAGCAAGGACCCCAGGCTTGCAATGCGTGATGCTGATGAAGAGCCACCAAGAGACGCTCCAGTGAGTCCTTGTGAATGGCCTTCTGAGAAATTTATGGATCGAGCGGGAATTAAGGAAGAATTCAACGCATATTTGCGTAACGCTAATCTCGTGAGCTTCGAGGAAGAGAAGTGCAGCCAGTATCACAACCTCACCAGTACCTTTGTGAGGAGGTTTGAATTTTCAACTTCACGTAATTCTCCAACTGTCCTGTTTGATCTTTATGATAAATCTTACACTATGGACTTAGAGGATTTTACCACTGCATGCAAACTTCCACAATGGGGTAGTATAAGGGATCCTCGCAAATCTGAATTTAGAGATTTTCTTGCTAGCATAACTGTGGGAGAATCTAGAGATATTACACAAGCTACCATAGGGAGCATCCACTTTCCTGCTATACATTATTTTGCTCTCTTTATAGGTAGATGCATTAATGGTAAAGATGAGGCATGTCATATGTGTGTCCCCGATCTCAGTATTCTTAGGAGTGTTGTGTCAGGAGACAAATCATATAATTTGGGAGCCATTGTTGCACGTAGGTTGCATCTTAATAGACTTAATGGAGATTTATTTGGTGGAATTTATGCAACCCGCATAGCTAATTTTCTTAGTATAGCCATACGCGAAGATGATATTGAATTACCTCCTGCTTATCTAGATTTTAATGCTATGGTTCACCACCAGTTTGTCGAGAGGAACGAATCACCTCTCCAGTATCGACTAATCTTTGACAGACGTCATGCTGTCCGTATTACTCTCCCTGCTCCTGCCTTCTTTGATTATCAGGCAAGAGGAGGATATACTATCACCAGCCGAGGAGCCAGAGCCGGAACCACAAATTGATCCTTCACGATAGTCTAATTATCAGTGGGATCCGGAGATGATTTTCAGCCAGTGGCAAGAGGAGTCTTCCTCTTCTTCATAGCAGTACGACCCCAGCTACTATTATGGATATCCGCCAGGCCAGCCGTGGCCATAGACCAACTTAGGCCAAAAGCCTAAGCTTGGGGGAGTATGTATTTCCCACCGACATTACATTTATGTTCACACACTCATTGCTAGATGTCGGTGCTCATACTTTTTCATTGTATCATCCATGCTAGTTTATTTTCCTTTTTATGCTTTCTTCTTGTGTGTTTAATAAACCTTAAGAAAAAACAAAAAATTAGTTGTAGCTTTTAATCAGTTTAATTTCCATGCTTGTAGTAGTAATTAAAAAGAAAACCCAAAAATATTTCCTGTTCTTCTTTTGCTTGTTGGGAGCTTTCCCATGTAAATAGTTTTATTTCTTTTCTTTTCTTTGGAGGTCGATAGGATAAGACCATGATTAATTTGTTGAAGTGGCTCTTATATGCATTATTATTTATCTGACAAAAGAACCCATATTGTCTTGTCTTCTCTTGTTTATTGAATGCCTGCAGATTCCAGCTTAGTCCAATGCACGTGCACTATTATTATTATTCACATCGTTCGGTTGTGCAAGTGAAAGGCAATTATGATGATATATGATGGACTGACTGAGATGAGAAAAGCTGGTATGAACTCTACCTCTTTTGTTTTGGTAAATATGATTAGTTCATCGTTCCTGATTCAGCCTATTATGAATAAACATGTTTGCAATGACAATTAGAGATCATAGTTTCTTGTGCCATGCTTGATTAGCCATGAGTTATAATGGTTTACCTTGCGTGCCAACAAGCTATTAAAATGGTTATGATGTGGTATGATAGGGTGGTATCCTCCTCTGAATGATTTAAGTGACTTGACTTGGCGCATGTTCACGCATGTAGTTGAAACAAAATCAACATAGCCTTCACGATATTTATGTTCATGGTGGATTATATCCTACTCATACTTGCATCCAATGCTTATTAATTTTAATGCATGTACATGGCTGTTGTCGCTCTCTAGCTGGTCGCTTCCCAGTCTTTTGTTAGCCTTCACCTGTACTAAGCGGGAATACTGCTTGTGCATCCAATCCCTTAAACCCCAAAGTTATTCCAATTGAGTCCACCATACCTTCCTATATGCGGTATCTACCTGCCGTTCCAAGTAAATTTGTATGTGCCAAACTCTAAACCTTCAAATAAACATTCTGTTTTGTATGCTCGAATAGCTCATGTATCAACAAAGACTGTCCTTATCTTCCGTGTTAGGCGGGTTATTCTCAAGAGGAGTGGACTCCGCTCCTCACTCACGAGAAAATGGCTGGTCATCGGGATGCCCAGTCCCATGCTTTATGCAAACTAAATCAAAATTAATTGCAAACAAAACTCCCCATGGGACCTGATGTATGTTGGAGGCACTCGTTGTTTCGAGCAAGCCATGGATTGATGCTTGTTGGTGGAGGGGGAGTATAAACTTTACCATTCTGTTTGGGAACCGCCTATAATGTGTTTAGCATGGAAGATATCGCCATCTCTTAGTTGTTACGTTGACAATGAAAGTATACCGCTCAAAATACAATTTATCTCTATTTCAAAATCGAGCTCTGGCACCTCTACAAATCCCTGCTTCCCTCTGCGAAGGGCCTATCCATTTACTTTTATGTTGAGTCATCACCCTCTTATTAAAAAGCACTAGCTGGAGAGTGCAGCCGTCATTTGCATTCATCACTGTTAATTTATATTGGGTATGACTATGATTGGATCTCTTTTACCATGAATTACAATGTCTAGTCAGTCCTTGATCTTTAAAGGTGCTCTACATTTATGTTTTGCGGTCTCAGAAAGGGCTAGCGAGATACCATCTTGTTATATCATATTATGATTGTTTTGAGAAAGTGTTGTCATCCGAGATTTATTATTATGACTTGCTAGTTGATTATGCTATTGATACGAGTAATTGTGAGACCTGAGAAATATTGCAAATGTGGTTAGTTATGATCTATGCTGAAAACTTGAATGCTGGTTTGACATAGTTACAATAACAAGAGCAAACAGAGTTTGTAAAAATTTTCTTTCTTTCTTTCAGTTTGTCATTTGAATTGCTTGAGGACAAGCAAGGGTTTAAGCTTGGGGGAGTTGATACGTCTCCATCGTATCTACTTTTCCAAACACTGTTGCCCTTGTTTTGGACTCTAACTTGTATGATTTGAATGGAACTAACCCGGACTGACGCTGTTTTCAGCAGAATTGCCATGATGTTGTTTTATGTGCAGAAAACAAATATTTTCGGAATGACCTGAAACTCCACGGAACATCTTAGAAAAAACAATAAAAAATCCTCGCCAAAGATGAAGACCAGGGGGCCCACACCCTTCTCACGAGGGTGGGACCCCCCCTAGGGCGCGCCCCCTACCTCGTGGGCCCCCTGGAAACCCTCCGACGCCAACTCCAACTCTATATATTTGCTTTCGGAGAGAAAAAATCAGAGAGAAGAAATCATCGCGTTTTACGATGCGGAGCCGCCGCCAAGCCCTAAAACCTCTCGGGCGGGCTGATCTGGAGTCCGTTCGGGGCTCTGGAGAGGGGGATTCGTCGCCGTCGTCATCATCAACCATCCTCCATCACCGATTTCATGATGCTCACCGCCGTGCGTGAGTAATTGCATCGTAGGCTTGCTGGACGGTGATGGGTTGGATGAGATTTATCATGTAATCGAGTTAGTTTTGTTAGGGTTTGATCCCTAGTATCCAGTATGTTCCGAGATTGATGTTGCTATGACTTTGCTATGCTTAATGTTTGTCACTAGGGCCCGAGTGCCATGATTTCAGATCTGAACCTATTATGTTTTCATGAATATATGTGAGTTCTTGATCCTATCTTGCAAGTCTATAGTCACCTACTATGTGTTATGATCCGGCAACCCCGAAGTGACAATAATCGGGACCACTCCCGGTGATGACCATAGTTTGAGGAGTTCATGTATTCACTATGTGCTAATGCTTTGTTCCGGTTCTCTATTAAAAGGAGGCCTTAATATCCCTTAGTTTCCAATAGGACCCCGCTGCCACGGGAGGGTAGGACAAAAGATGCCATGCAAGTTCTTTTCCATAAGCACGTATGACTATATACGGAATACATGCCTACATTACATTGATGAATTGGAGCTAGTTCTGTGTCACCCTATGTTATGACTGTTACATGATGAACCGCATCCGACATAATTATCCATCACTGATCCGGTGCCTACGAGTTTTCCATATACTGGTTCTCGCTTATTTACTTTCCCGCTGCTACTGTTACAATCACTACAAAATACCAAAAACATTACTTTTGTTGTCTTTACTTTTGTTGCTGCTACCGCCTCTATCATATTACTTTGCTACTAAACACTTTGCTGCAGATACTAAGTTTCCAGGTGTGGTTGAATTGACAACTCACCTGCTAATACTTGAGAATATTCTTTGGCTCCCCTTGTGTCGAATCAATAAATTTGGGTTGAATACTCTACCCTCGAAAGCTGTTGTAATCCCCTATACTTGTGGGTTATGAGATATACACAAGGATTTCCAAGTGTGTTGCTACGCTTCTCGCTTAGGACTTGGAGGTGTACTTATGCAGGACGAAAGAGTTGTTTCGTATGCCTCACGTCAGTTTCGACCTCATGAGTGGAATTATTCCACGCATGATTTGGAGTTGGCAGTCGTAGTGCATGCGCCAAGACATGGAGACATTTCCTGATTGGAAACAGATGTGATGTGTACACGGATCACAAGAGTTTGAAGTACATTTTCACGCAGAAGGAGATGAATCTCAGGCAAATGATATGGTTGGAGCTTATAAAGGATTATGATATGAAGTTGCACTATCACCCAGGAAAGGCCAATGTCGTAGCAGACGCTTTGAGCCGAAAGAGTTATGCCAATACCCTCGTAAGCGGAGGCTTACCGGAGGAGTTAGTTGACGATCTCAAGGAACTTCGTTTGGAGATAGTTTCAAGAGATCTCGTGGCAACAATGGAGGTTCAGTCTATAATATCGGGAAAGATTCGAGAAGCTCAGAAAGATGACAAGGAAATCGCTGACATAAAGGAGAAGATGAGCAAGAGAAAAGCCAAGGGTTTTCATGATGATGAGCACGAGACCTTATGGTTTGAGGATCGTATGTATGTGCCCAATAATGCTGAGATCAGGAAGATAATACTTCAGGAAGCTCATGACTCGCCATACTCAATTCACGCCAGAAACACCAAGATGTATTTGGATTTGAAGGAACGTTTCTGGTTGACAGGAATGAAGAAGGATATTGTCGAGTATGTAGCAGTATGTGATGTATGTCAGAGAGTGAAGGCAGAACATCAGAAGCCAGCAGGATTGCTACAGCCTATGCCGATACCCGAATGGAAGTGGGACAAGCTTGGCATGGATTTTTTCACTGGATTACCCACGACCCGATCGGGATATGATTCAATCTGGGTAGTAGTTGACCGCTTGACCAAGGTAGCTCACTTTATCCCAGTGAAGACCACCTATACAAGCGTGAAGTTGGCCAAAATATATATGACCAGGATCGTATGTCTGCATGGAGTTCCGAGGACCATCGTATCAGATAGAGGGACATAGTTTACCTCGAAGTTTTGGAATCAATTGCACCAGACTTTGGGTACTAGGCTAGTGTTCAGTACAGCCTTTCATCCGCAGACAGATGGACAGACCGAGAGAGTTAATCAGATTCTGAAGGAGAGGTTGTGTGCTAGATTATAGATCTAGTTGGGATGACAATTCGCCTTATGCAGAGTTCTCATACAACAACAGTTATCAGGTGTCGGGACCCCGATTCTAAGTCACGCCGATCTAGCATGTAACACCTCATATCAATTTGCGGCCTCACGCACGGTATTCCCACGGGTGTCGCCTTACCATGGCTCGGGACCGTTTGCGCCTTTTGGCTCACGTATATGATAGTGTCGCTAGCATCCATATGATAGAGAACCCGGGCCGACATGACTAGTCGTGAACCCAAAGTGGCACTAACTTACGGGGACATGCATACATGAAACAACATCGAGCATGTCGGTCAGCAACATGTGAATTCGGGCTGTAGCAACTAGGCTAACAGGACTCCGGGAACCCGGGCTGTAGCAGGCTAGGCAGGACTCCGGATGTCACCGCGTGACATTTCCCCGAAGGAACAGACATGGGAACGAAGTGAATCACATGCTGGCCAGTCTAAGTGTTACGGAGCAGTAGTGCTGGGCTAGCAGGACTCCGGTAAACCGGGTTGTAGCGGACTACCATGGCTCGGTGGAAGCACTAGACTACATTTCCCCATAAGAGAGGCTACCAAGGATAGACAACTAGGTTGTCGGATCCCACACATAGCAATACACGTTACACGTACGCATAACATGCAAGTATGTGATGTACAACATGGCATCACAACATAACGCAAACTCATATAGATAAAGGCCCAAAAGAGCCACATAGCATTAAATACAAACATGGGTCACATGACCCATCATTCAGAGCATACAAGCAACGGAAGCATTACATGTCTAAGTACAGACAACTACAAAAGAAAAAGGCTGAGAAGCCTGACTATCTACAAGATGCTCCCAAGGGTACAAGATCATAGTTGAGGTAACAAGCTACTCATCGAAGTCCAAGCGGAACTACTAGTGAGACAGATGTCTCATCTGCAAAACATAAATAAAGCAAACATGAGTACAAAGGTACTCAGCAAGACTTACATCAGATCCTATCATACATGCATTTGTATCAAGAAGGTAATGTGGGGTTTAGTTGCAGCAAGCCAGCTTTGACTCGGTGGCTATCTTGTTCTACGACTACGAGAAACTTCTTTGAGGTGAGCCAGCGCACACGAGTCCACTAATCACCACATCAATACACTACTATGGATTCATCTCCGTCTCTCCACGAGAAGGCCATCCATAGCACTCACACTTGTCTTGAGCATTTTAGAGTATCCACTTTAAGTTGTCTATGTACCATGTAAGCATCCAAGAAGTCCATAACCGAGGACACGGCTATTCAAATATATCATTATAACCTTGCAGGGGTGTACTTCTTCACACGTGCTCTCGCCACTTACCTCCATGTACACGTCATGTATCTTGGCAACCTTCAAGCGGAAGCCTGGCGAGGGTGTCGGCCACGACCTGACTAACCACACAAGACTCTAGTCCAGGTTTATTGCCTATTCGGGTTCCATCCACAAGGAGATCTGGCTGGGGTGTCGCTCACAGCCCCAAACGATGTGAGAAGGGTTCCCAAGCCCACTATAGGGGATCGCAACAGATTTCGAGGGTAGAGTATTCAACCCAAATTTATTGATTCGACACAAGGGGAGCCAAAGAATATTCTCAAGTATTAGCAGGTGAGTTGTCAATTCAACCACACCTAGAAACTTAGTATCTGCAGCAAAGTGTTTAGTAGCAAAGTAATATGATAGAGGCGGTAGCAGCAACAAAAGTAAAGACAACAAAAGTAATGTTTTTGGTATTTTGTAGTGATTGTAACAGTAGCAGCGGGAAAGTAAATAAGCGAGAACCAGTACATGGAAAACTCGTAGGCACCGGATCAGTGATGGATAATTATGTCGGATGCGGTTCATCATGTAACAGTCATAACATAGGGTGACACAGAACTAGCTCCAATTCATCAATGTAATGTAGGCATGTATTCCGTATATAGTCATACGTGCTTATGGAAAAGAACTTGCATGGCATCTTTTGTCCTACCCTCCCGTGGCAGCGGGGTCCTATTGGAAACTAAGGGATATTAAGGCCTCCTTTTAATAGAGAACCGGAACAAAGCATTAGCACATAGTGAATACATGAACTCCTCAAACTATGGTCATCACCGGGAGTGGTCCCTATTATTGTCACTTCGGGGTTGCCGGATCATAACACATAGTAGGTGACTATAGACTTGCAAGATAGGATCAAGAACTCACATATATTCATGAAAACATAATAGGTTCAGATCTGAAATCATGGCACTCGGGCCCTAGTGACAAGCATTAAGCATAGCAAAGTCATAGCAACATCAATCTCAGAACATACTGGATACTAGGGATCAAACCCTAACAAAACTAACTCGATTACATGATAAATCTCATCCAACCCATCACCGTCTAGCAAGCCTAGGATGCAATTACTCACGCACGACGGTGAGCATCATGAAATCGGTGATGGAGGATGGTTGATGATGACGACGGCGACGAATCCCCCTCTGTGGAGCCCCGAACAGACTCCAGATCAGCCCGCCCGAGAGGTTTTAGGGCTTGGCGGCGGCTCCGCATCGTAAAACGTGATGATTTCTTCTCTTTGATTTTTTTCTCTCCAAAAGCAAATATATAGAGTTGGAGTTGGCGTCGGAGGGTTTCCAGGGGACCCACGAGGTAGGGGGCGTGCCCTAGGGGGGGCGCCCCCACCCTCGTGAGAAGGGTGTGGGCCCCCTGGTCTTCATCTTTGGCGAGGATTTTTTATTGTTTTTTCTAAGATGTTCCGTGGAGTTTCAGGTCATTCCGAGAATATTTGTTTTCTGCACATAAAACAACATCATGGCAATTCTGCTGAAAACAGCGTCAATCCGGGTTAGTTCCATTCAAATCATACAAGTTAGAGTCCAAAACAAGGGCAACAGTGTTTGGAAAAGTAGATACGACGGAGACGTATCAACTCCCCCAAGCTTAAACCCTTGCTTGTCCTCAAGCAATTCAAATAACAAACTGAAAGAAAGAAAGAAAAACTTTTACAAACTCTGTTTGCTCTTGTTATTGTAACTATGTCAAACCAGCATTCAAGTTTTCAGCATAGATCATAACTAACCACATTTGCAATAATTCTCAGGTCTCACAATTACTCGTATCAATAGCATAATCAACTAGCAAGTCATAATAATAAATCTCGGATGACAACACTTTCTCAAAACAATCATAATATGATATAACAAGATGGTATCTCGCTAGCCCTTTCTGAGACCGCAAAACATAAATGTAGAGCACCTTTAAAGATCAAGGACTGACTAGACATTGTAATTCATGGTAAAAGAGATCCAATCATAGTCATACCCAATATAAATTAACAGTGATGAATGCAAATGACGGCTGCGCTCTCCAGCTTGTGCTTTTTAATAAGAGGGTGATGACTCAACATAAAAGTAAATGGATAGGCCCTTCGCAGAGGGAAGCAGGGATTTGTAGAGGTGCCAGAGCTCGATTTTGAAATAGAGATAAATTGTATTTTGAGCGGTATACTTTCATTGTCAACGTAACAACTAAGAGATGGCGATATCTTCCATGCTAAACACATTATAGGCGGTTCCCAAACAGAATGGTAAAGTTTATACTCCCCCTCCACCAACAAGCATCAATCCATAGCTTGCTCGAAACAACGAGTGCCTCCAACATACATCAGGTCCCAAGGGGAGTTTTGTTTGCAATTAATTTTGATTTAGTTTGCATAAAGCATGGGACTGGGCATCCCGATGACCAGCCATTTTCTCGTGAGTGAGGAGCGGAGTCCACTCCTCTTGAGAATAACCCGCCTAACACGAAAGATAAGGACAGCCTTTGTTGATACATGAGCTATTCGAGCATACAAAACAGAATGTTTATTTGAAGGTTTAGAGTTTGGCACATACAAATTTACTTGGAATGGCAGGTAGATACCGCATATAGGAAGGTATGGTGGACTCATCTGGAATAACTTTGGGGTTTAAGGGATTGGATGCACAAGCAGTATTCCCGCTTAGTACAAGTGAAGGCTAACAAAAGACTGGGAAGCGACCAACTAGAGAGCGACAACAGCCATCTACATGCATTAAAATTAATAAGCATTGGATGCAAGCATGAGTAGGATATAATCCACCATGAACATAAATATCGTGAAGGCTATGTTGATTTTGTTTCAACTATGACCGAACGGTGTGAATAATAATAAGAGTGTACGTGCATTGGACTAATCTGGAATCTGTGAGCATTCAATAAATAGGAGAAGACAAGGCAATATGGGCTCTTGGTTAAATCAACAATAATGCATAGAAGAGCCACTTCAACAATTTAATTATGGTCTTCTCCTACTGACCCCCAAAGAAAAGAAGTGAAATAAAACTATTTACACGGGAAAGCTCCCAACAAGCAAAAGAAGAACGGGAAATATTTTTGGGTTTTCTTTTTTAATTATTACTACTACAGCAGAAAAATAAACCACTACTAATTTTTTTTGGTTTTTCTTAAGGTTTAACAGACACACAAGAAGAAAGCAGGAAGAAGAAAATAAACTAGCATGGATATTACAGTGAAAAAGTATGAGCACCAACATCTAGATATTAGTGTGTGTGAACATAAATGTAATGTAGGTGAGAAATACGTACCCCCCCCAAGCTTAGGCGTTTGGCCTAAGTTGGTCTATTGCCAGGGATAGCCTGGCGGATACCCGTAAGTGTAGCTGGGGTCGTACTGCGACGAAGAATAGTTGGGATCATACTGTGATGAAGAAGAAGACTCTGACTGCCACTGCTGACAGTCATCTCTGGATCCCAAGAATAAACATATTGTCATGGAGGCTCATCTTGTGGTTCCTGTTCCAGGGCTGGTGCAGGATTCTTGTAAGCTTGGACGGTAGCCCACGTAATGAGGTAGGGTCCTACAAAATTAAACAAAGAAGGAGCAGGCAGGATAATAGTCTCAGGATGATGTTTTTTAAAGAACAATTGATATTTAAGCTCTCCTTCCCTATTCTTAACAATAAAATCATGTGCCACCATACTTTTATGATCTAGATAAACACGGGGCATCACCTTTTCTTCCTTGTTAGCATGCCTAACAGGTTTGTTAAAATGTGCAGCTAGGCGTGTGGCATAGACGCCTCCAAAGATGGGACCCTTAGTACGGTTCATACTTAACCGTCTAGCAACAATACCGCCCATACTAAAAGTGTTATCACTGTATAAACTGTGGTGCATAATAATTATATCAGGGATACTAAGGTTTCCACTGTTTCCACGTCCAATTAAAGAACGACTGGCAAATAATGCAAAGTAGCGTAAAACAGGAAAATGTATGCTAGTGATTCGTGCATCGGAAACCTTTCTAGTTTCTCCTACAGTGATAGTATCAATAAACCCAGCCACATCATCATGATGTGGTTCTTCTGTCTTGCACTCAAAAGGGATTAAACAAATCCGACAGAAATCATAAAGTGACATCTCCTTATGCTCATCATATAAATGAAACTCCACCGCAGGTGGCGAGTTCCTAGAATGAAAATGAAAGTTTTGCATAAAAGTATTTGTGAGTAAGAGATACTGATCGCATTGGTCGTGGAGGAAAGCGGTGAGGCCTGCATTGTGAGCCAATTCATGAAAATCTTCATAGATACCGGCTGCTCTCAAGAAATCTTCAGAAGGCCATTCACACGCCCGAATCTCTGCGGTGCGCGGCAAATTATACTTAGGCTTCGGTGCCTTTTCCTTCGAGCTTTGGCTCGACGAGCCCCTCAAAAATCTCCTCATTATTTTTTTGAAACAATCTGAAATTTTTAGTAACTTCAAACAAAAATGAACCAACTTCAATAATATTGATAGCAACTACTCCTACAAGTGCCTAGAGCCTAAATCAAGCATTAGAACTACTTGGAACCATATAAATTTGACATTCAAGCTCAAGAACATGGTCACCTATGCAGCACAAATTTGCAAAGAATAGAGCACTAGAACAAAAACTAATTGGACCAATGGAGGAGTCACATACCAAGGAACAATCTCCCTGTGGGAGTCCTGGATTAGGGGGTCTCCGGACAGCCAGACTATCTCCATTGGCCGGACTGTTAGACTATGAAGATACAAGATTGAAGACTTTGTCTCGTGTCTGAATGGGACTCTACTTGGCGTGGAATGCAAGCTAGACAGTACGGATATGGATATCTCCTCCTTTGTAACCGACCTTGTGTAACCCTAACCCTCTCCGGTGTCTATATAAACCAAAGGGTTTTAGTCCGTAGGACAACAATCACAACATACAATCATACCGTAGGCTAGCTTCTAGGGTTTAGCCTCTCTGATCTCGTGGTAGATCTACTCTTGTAACACCCATATCTTCAATATTAATTAAGCAGGACGTAGGGCTTTACCTCCATCAAGAGGGCCCGAACCTGGGTAAAACTTCGTGTCCCTTGCCTCCTGTTACCATCTGGCCTAGACGCACAGTTTGGGACCCCCTACCCGAGATCCGCCGGTTTTGACACCGACATTGGTGCTTTCATTGAGAGTTCCGCTGTGCCGTCGCCACAAGGAAGGATGTCTCGTCCCGTCTTTAAAGACGGCACTATCGCTGAGGGAGCTCTGGCTATCGGCCAAACTCTCCGGCTAGGCGGTTTTATGACCGCCTGTTCAGCCGCTGCGCCGATGATGACTTCTCGGGTCATCGAAAGCAATCTTCACATCAACTCGGAACTCGCCGAGCAGTTAGATCCAATGGAGCTCTCTTCCCTGAACGAGCTCTTGGATCGTATCGCCGCCCTGGGAGTCACTAGAGACTACGATCAGGTTGGGCCTAAACCAAATCTAAGAGAAATTAACTCTCCCCAGGTCACCCATCACGTTGCAGTGGTGGAAGAACAATGCGGCAAAACTTCATCTATCTTAAGGACTAGCCACGTCCCGATTCCCGATCCGTCCAAGCCGGGTACCTGCGGAGGGGAGGATGTCACTCAAAGCCTGAACACAGAATCAGGCAGCGGGCCAGATTTACCGGAAAACATCCAAGAATCCAAACTTTCGAGTTCGGAAACTCCTTGGCCACTGAGCCTCAGATTGGGTGAGGATTCGGATTCAATTCCACCCACCCACCCAAGCATACGCGATCTATCCCAAATTAGGCAAGAGCCCGCAGAAACAGTACACCATTACTAGGCCAGATTCCTCCTGGTCAAGAACAGGACAAAGGACTGCCGCGAGGAAGATGCAATTTCACTCTTCTGCAATAATTGCACGGACAAGGGAATCCTCAACGCCATAAGTCATTGCGAAATTACACGCTTTGCCGACTTGGTGTCCATAGTACGAAAGTACTATGCGATGGAAAGCGCGTGGAAAACCAAAATAAAATTTTGGGATAATCCAGACCTGAATACAAACCCAGTAAGAAATAAAAGGGTGCATTATCACAATACACCTGGGTTAACTACCCAAAAGAAAAAGCCCTCTACGGGGCAAGGAACCGTACTGGAGGGATGGCTCAACGGACCATGCAAAATTCATAGTCCAGCGGATGCGATACCAACGCACAGCCTTAGAGCATGCTGGATACTCCGGCAGGTGGCCAAAAGTGGTGAGGATCTACTCCTCCCAAAAACCACAGAGCACCAGCCCGAGGACAACAGTAGGGTCTTAACGGTCTTCGAGACCTTCGCGTCAAATAAAAGACGGAAGCGAACACTCCGCAGCACGTCCGAAATCTGCCACATAGCAGAAACAAATCCTTGGAGTGACACGGCTATTACCTTCAATGCCAGCGATGAACCTAAATTCCGAACAGCCCAAGTACCAGCCGCACTGGTCCTCAGTCCAATCATGGATGGCTTTCGACTCACCAAGGTACTCATGGACGGCGGCAGCGGATTAAATCTCATCTACGAGGAAACTCTTCAAAAGATGGAAATAGAGTGGAGCCGCATTAAGCAAAGCAGCACAACCTTTAGAGGAATCATCCCCAGTCGGGAAGCACGCTGCGCCGGAAAAATCACACTAGACGTGGTATTCGGCACGCCGGATAATTACAGATCCGAAGAAATTACATTCCAAGTGGCCCCATTTAGCGCGAATACCACGCTCTATTAGGGCGGGAGGCGTTTACAATCTTCCAAGCCATACCCCATTACGGGTACATGAAGCTCAAAATGCCCGGGCCCAACGGAATCATCACTCTTGTTAGTGATACGGACATAGCACTCCGCGCCAAAAATAAGACAGCTGCACTGGCCCTTGAGGCACTATCCAAAGCCCTAGCGGCCGAAGAACTAACTGCGCTACGCTCCATGGTGAACAGGGATGACGTGATACTCGATAAAAGATCCAAGTCCACCTCCTTTAAGCCGGCGGACGAAATAGTCAAATTCCAAGTCCATCCAATGGACCCTACAAAAACAACTTCCACCGGGGCACAATTAAACCCTGATGTTGACGCTGCACTGCGAGAGTTCCTACGCGAGAACTGGGACATTTTTGCCTGGCACCCTTCAGACATGCCAGGAATCCCACGCAGGCTGGCTGAACACAGCCTAAATATCCTAAAAGGATTCAAGCCAGTCAAGCAGGCTCTTCGACGTTTCTCCGAGCCTAAAAGACAAGCCATGGGAGAGGAACTAGCCAAGCTATTGGAGGCCGGATTCATCAGAGACATAAAACATCCGGACTGGCTAGCAAACCTGGTGATGGTGCCAAAGAAGGACAAATCCTGGCGCTTGTGCGTCGATTTTAAGGACCTTAATAAGGCCTGCCCAAAGGATCCCTTCCCCCTCCCCCGCATCGATCAAATCATCGATGCTACCGCAGGACACGATTCATTGTGTTTCCTCGACGCATACTCTGGCTACCATCAAATCAAAATGGCAGAGCCAGACCAAGCCGCAACGACATTCATCACACCATACGGCCCATTCTGCTTCAACACAATGCCCTTCGGGCTAAAAAACGCTGGTGCAACATATCAGCGCATGATTCAGACATGCCTGGCAAACCAGATCGGCAAAACAGTGGAGGCATACGTGGATGATGTGGTCGTTAAAACCAAGCATGTCGAAACTCTAGTAGACGACTTGAGGCTCACATTCGACAACCTCCGAACATATGACATCAAGCTCAATCCGGAAAAATGTGTTTTCGGCGTACCAGCAGGAAAGGTCCTGGGATTCATTGTCTCCAGTAGAGGTACTGAAGCCAATCCGGCCAAAATTCAAGCATTGTCACAGTTGGCTACCCCAACAGACCTCAAAAAAACACAAAAATTAACTGGATGCGTGGCGGCTCTAAGCCGCTTTATCTCCTGCCTGGGAGAAAAGGCATTACCCCTTTATCGCCTCCTCCGGCGCACCGAACACTTCGAGTGGACGGACGCCACCACGGCCGGACTCAACGAAATAAAGGCCATATTGGCAACAAACCCAGTCCTGGCCGCGCCAAACATTAGCGAACCAATGCTATTATACATTGCGGCAACTCATCAAGTAGTAAGCGCAGTGCTTGTCGTCGAGCGAGAAGTGGACGGACACAAATTCCCCCTTCAAAAGCCGGTCTACTACGTGTCCACTGCCCTTACTCCATGCAAATCACGGTACCCGCATTATCAAAAGATAGCGTATGAGGTATTCCTGGCATCCCGGAAGCTGTGACACTACTTGAAGAGTGCTCGATAACGGTAGCCTCGGAAGTACCACTTAACGATATTATAAACAACCGCGACGCGACGGGCCGGATTGCCAAATGGGCCATTGAGCTCCTCCCGTTTGACATAACTTACAAGCCACGACGAGCTATTAAATCGCAAGTTTTGGCTGACTTCATCGCTGAATGGACGGAAGGCGAACTCCCTAAAGAGTACGGCACATATTCAAACTGGATCATGCACTTCAACGGCTCCAAAATGTTGGCTGGTCTGGGGGCTGGCGTCGTTTTGACATCCCTAACAGGAGACACCATTCAATACGTACTGCGGATAATGTATATGAACTCCAACAACGCCGCCGAATATGAGGCCCTTCTACGTGGTGTCCGGATGGCAGTATCCATGGGCATTCAACGCCTAGAGGTGCGCGGGGATTCAAACCTCGCGATATCCCAAATAAATGGAGACTTTGATGCCAAGGATCCAAAAATGGCCGCTTATCGCAATGCCGTCCTAAAGATGTCAGCTCGGTTTGAAGGGCTCGAATTTCACCATGTGGCCCGGGAAAACAATCAGGCGGCATATATCCTCGCCCGCATTGGCGCCAAACGCGACGCGGTGCCTCCCAACATTTTTCTGGAAAGGCTTTTCAAGCCATCCATAGCATGGGAAGGGGACACCGGTAACAACAGTCCGGACCCGGCCAAAATACCCGATACCGAACTCTCTGACACAACCGCCACCGAAATAACACAATCAGCCCACGAAATAATGGCCATTATTGCCCCGTGGACAGAACCATACCTGGCCTACTTAACTAGACAGGAACTCCCGGAGGACCAAAATGAGGCACGCTGCATAGTGCGGTGGTCAAAGGCCTACAGGGTCCACGAGGGAGAATTGCACAAAAAAGCGCTACCGGAGTCCTTCAACGGTGCATCTCCAAAGAGGAAGGATGGAACCTTTTGGCAGAAATTCATGCCAGACTCGGCGGTCATCACGCCACAGCCCGGGCTCTTGTGAGCAAGGCCTTCCGTACAGGATTTTATTGGCCAACGACCCGGGGAGACGCACAGGACTTAGTCCAGCGTTGCGCCAGTTGCCAGCTCTTTGCAAATCAAAGCCATATGCCATCCACCGCCATCCGAACAATCCCCATTACATGGCCCTTTGCAGTCTGGGGGCTTGACATGGTTGGACCCCTTAAAGGTGGAACCCACAAGAAAAAAATACTTATTGGTCATGGTGGATAAATTCACCAAATGGATAGAGGCCAAACCGGTTAAAATAGCCGAATCCGGACAGATGATAGATTTCATATCCGGGGTTGTACATCGCTACCGCGTCCCCCACAGCATCATCACTGATAATGGCACGAACTTCACAGCCGACGAGGTAAAATTCAGGTGCAACAAAATGGGCATCAAGCTCGATTATGCTTCAGTCTACCACCCACAAACCAACGGTCAAGTTGAACGAGCAAATGGTCTTATTGTTGGAAATATGCCCTAGAGGCAATAATAAATTAGTTATTATTATATTTCCTTGTTCATGATAATCGTTTATTATCCATGCTAGAATTGTATTGATAGGAAACTCAGATACATGTGTGGATACATAGACAACACCATGTCCCTAGTAAGCCTCTAGTTGACTAGCTCGTTGATCAATAGATGGTTACGGTTTCCTGACCATGGACATCGGATGTCGTTGGTAACGGGATCACATCATTAGGAGAATGATGTGATGGACAAGACCCAATCCTAAGCCCAGCACAAGATCATGTAGTTCGTATGCTAAAGCTTTTCTAATGTCAAGTATCATTTCCTTAGACCATGAGATTGTGCAACTCCCGGATACCGTAGGAATACTTTGGGTGTGCCAAACGTCACAACGTAACTGGGTGACTATAAAGGTGCACTACGGGTATCTCCGAAAGTGTCTGTTGGGTTGGCATGAATCGAGACTGGGATTTGTCACTCCGTGTGACGGAGAGGTATCTCTGGGCCCACTCGGTAGGACATCATCATAATGTGCACAATGTGATCAAGGAGTTGATCACGGGATGATGTGTTACGGAACGAGTAAAGAGACTTGCCGGTAATGAGATTGAACAAGGTATCGGGATACCGACGATCGAATCTCGGGCAAGTATCGTACCGATAGACAAAGGGAATTGTTTACGGGATTGATTAAGTCCTTGACATCGTGGTTCACCCGATGAGATCATCGTGGAACATGTGGGAACCAACATGGGTATCCAGATCCCGCTGTTGGTTATTGACCGGAGAGTCATCTCGGTCATGTCTGCATGTCTCCCGAACCCGTAGGGTCTACACACTTAAGGTTCAGTGACGCTAGGGTTATAGAGATATAAGTATGTGGTAACCCAAAAGTTGTTCGGAGTCCCGGATGAGATCCCGAACGTCACGAGGAGTTCCGGAATGGTCCGGAGGTAAATAATTATATATAGGAAGTGCTATTTCGGCTATCCGGACAAGTTTCGGGGTCACCGGTATTGTACCAGGACCACCAGAAGGGTCCTGGGGGTCCACCGGGTGGGGCCACCTACCCCGGGGGGCCACATGGGCTGTAAGGGTGTGCGCCTTGGCCTGTATGGGCCAAGGGCACCAGCCCCAAGAGGCCCATGCGCCAAGAGATGAGGGAAAGGAAGAGTCCTAAAGGGGGAAGGCACCTCCTAGGTGCCTTTGGGAGGTGGGACTCCTCCGTGGCCACACCCTTCCTTGGAGGAAGGGCCAAGGCTGCGCCCCCCCTCTCCCTTGGCCCTATATATAGTGGGGGGAAGGGAGGGCAACCATACCTAAGCCCTGGCGCCTCCCTCTCCCTCCCATGACACATCTCCCTCCTTCCGCAGCGCTTGGCGAAGCCCTGTTGGAATCCCGCTACTTCCACCACCACGCCATCGTGCTGCTGGATCTCCATCAACCTCTCCTCCCCCCTTGCTGGATCAAGAAGGAGGAGACGTGGCTGCTCCGTACGTGTGTTGAACGCGGAGGTGCCGTCCGTTCGGCGCTAAGATCATCGGTGATTTGGATCACGACGAGTACGACTCCATCAACCCCGTTCTCTTGAACGCTTCCGCGCGCGATCTACAAGGGTATGTAGATCCACTCCTCCCTCGTTGCTAGATGGCTCCATAGATTGATCTTGGTGACACGTAGGAAAATTTTGAATTATTGCTATGTTCCCCAACAGTGGTATCAGAGCTAGGTCTATGCGTAGTTACTATGCACGAGTAGAACACAAAGTAGTTGTGGGCGTTGATTTTGTTCAATATGCTTACCGTTACTAGTTCAATCTTGATTCGGCGGCATTGTGGGATGAAGCGGCCCGGACCGACCTTACACGTACTCTTACGTGAGACTGGTTCCACCGACTGACATGCACTAGTTTCATAAGGTGGCTAGCGGGTGTCTGTCTCTCCCACTTTAGTCGGATCGGATTCGATGAAAAGGGTCCTTATGAAGGGTAAATAGCAATTGGCATATCACGTTGTGGTTTTTGCGTAGGTAAGAAACGTTCTTGCTAGAAACCCATAGCAGCCACATAAAACATGCAAACAACAATTAGAGGATGTCTAACTTGTTTTTGCAGGGTATGCTATGTGATGTGATATGGCCAAAGGATGTGATGAATGATATATGTGATGTATGAGATGATCATGTTCTTGTAATAGGAATCACGACTTGCATGTCGATGAGTATGACAACCGGCAGGAGCCATAGGAGTTGTCTTAATTTATTTATGACCTTCGTGTCAACATAAACGTCATGTAATTACTTTACTTTATTGCTAACCGTTAGCTGTAGAAGTAGAAGTAATAGTTGGCGAGACAACTTCATGAAGACACGATGATGGAGATCATGGTGTCATGCCGGTGACGATGATGATCTTGGAGCCCCGAAGATGGAGATCAAAAGGAGCAAAATGATATTGGCCATATCATGTCACTATTTGATTGCATGTGATGTTTATCATGTTTATACATCTTATTTGCTTAGAACGACGGTAGTAAATAAGATGATCCCTCATTAAAATTTCAAGAAAGTGTTCCCCCTAACTGTGCACTGTTGTGAAAGTTCGTCGTTTCGAAGCACCACGTGATGATCGGGTGTATAGATTCTTACGTTCGAATACAACGGGTGTTGACGAGCCTAGCCTGTACAGACATGGCCTCGGAACACATGTGAAACACTTAGGTTAACTTGACGAGCCTAGCATGTACAGACATGGCCTCGGAACACAAGAGACCGAAAGGTCGAGCATGAGTCGTATGGTAGATACGATCAACATGAAGATGTTCACTGATGTTGACTAGTCCGTCTCACGTGATGATCGGACACGGCCTAGTGGACTCGGATCATGTAATCACTTAGATGACTAGAGGGATGTCTATCTAAGTGGGAGTTCATAAGATGAACTTAATTATCCTGAACATAGTCAAAAGGTCTTCGCAAATTATGTCGTAGCTCGCGCTTCAGTTCTACTGTTTAGATATGTTCCTAGAGAAAAATTTAGTTGAAAGTTGATAGTAGCAATTATGCGGACTAGGTCCGTAAACTGAGGATTGTCCTCATTGCTTCATAGAAGGCTTATGTCCTTAATGCACCGCTCAGTGTGCTGAACCTCGAACGTCGTCTGTGGATGTTGCGAACATCTGACATACACATTTTGATAACTACGTGATAGTTCAGTTAAACAGTTTAGAGTTGAGGCACCGAAGACATTTTGAAACGTCGCAAAACATATGAGATGTTTCGAGGGCTGAAATTGGGATTTCAGGCTCGTGCCCACGTCAAGAGGTATAAGACCTCTGACGATTTTCTTAGCCTACAAACTAAGGAGAAAAGCTCAATTGTTGAGCTTGTGCTCAGATTGTCTGAGTACAACAATCATTTGAATCGAGTGGGAGTTGATCTTCTAGATGAGATATTGATGTTTCTCCGAAGTCATTACCACCAAGCTGCTAGAGCTTCGTGATGAACTATAATGCATCAGGGACATATATGATGATCCTTGAGATATTCGCGATGTTTGACACCACAAAAGTAGAAATCAAGGAGCATCAATTGTTGATGGTTGGTGAAACCACTAGTTTCAAGAAGGGCAAGGGCACGAAGGGATACTTCATGAAACGGCAATTCAGCTGCTGCTCTAGTGAAGAAACCCAAGGTTGAACCCAAACCCGAGACTAAGTGCTTCTGTAATAAGGGGAACAGCCACTGGAGCAGAATTACCCTAGATACTTGGTAGATGAGAAGGCTGGCAAGGTCGATAGAAGTATATTGGATATACATTGTGTTGATGTGTAGTTTACTAGTACTCCTAGTAGCACCAGGGTATTAGATACCGGTTCGGTTGCTAAGTGTTAGTAACTCGAAATAAAAGCTACGGAATAAACGGAGACTAGCTAAAGGTGAGCTGACGATATGTGTTGGAAGTGTTTCCAATGTTGATATGATCAAGCATCGCACGCTCCCTCTACCATCAAGATTGGTGTTTGCGTTGAGCATAGACATGATTGGATTATGTCTATCGCAATACGGTTATTCATTTAAGGAGAATAACGGTTACTCTGTTTATTTGAATAATACCTTCAATGGTCTTGCACCTAAAATGAATGGTTTATTGAATCTCGATCGTAGTGATACACATGTTCATGCCAAAAGATAGTAATGATAGTACCACCTACTTGTGGCACTGCCACGTAAGTCATATCGGTATAAAACGCATGAAGAAGCTCCATGTTGATGGATCTTTGGGCTCACTCGTTTTTGAAAAGTTTGAGGCATGCGAACCACGTCTATTGGTGTATATGCATGAAGAAACTCCATGCAAATGGACCGTTTGGACTCACTTGATTTTGAATCACTTGAGACATGCAAATCATACCACATGGGCAAGATGACTGAAAGCCTCGTTTTCAGTAAAATGGAACTAGAAAGCAACTTGTTGGAAGTAATACATTTTGATGTGTGCAGTCCAATGAGTGCTGAGGCATGTAGTGGATATCGTTATGTTCTTACTTCACAGATGATTTGAGTAGATGTTGAGTATATTTACTTGATGAATCACGAGTCTGAATTATTGAAAGGTTCAAGTAATTTCAGGGTGAAGTTGAAAGATCGTCGTGACAAGAGGATAAAATATCTATGATATGATCATAGAGATGAATATCTGAATTACGAGCTTGGCACAGAATTAAGACATTGTGGAAATTGTTTCACAACCAATACAGCCTGGAACACCATAGTGTGATGGTGTGTCCGAACATCATAACTGCACCCTATTGGATATGATGCATACAATGATGTCTCTTATCGAATTACCATGATAGTTTATGGGTTAGGCATTAGAGACAACCACATTCACTTTAAATAGGGCACCACGTAACTCCGATGAGATGACACCATATGAACTATGGTTTAGAGAAACCTAAGCTGTCATTTCTTAAAAGTTTGGGGCTGCGACGCTTATGTGAAAAAGTTTCAGGCTGATAAGCTTGAACCCAAAGCGGATAAATGCATCTTCATAGGACACCAAAAACTATTGGGTATACCTCCTGTCTCAGATTCGAAAGCTATAAGGGATTGTTTCTAGAATCGGGTCCTTTCTCGAGGAAAAGTTTCTCTCGAAAGAATTGAGTGGGAGGATGGTGGAGACTTGATGAGGTTATTGAACCGTCTCTTCAACTAGTGTGTGACAGGGCACAGGGAGTTGTTCCTGTGGCACCTACACCAATTGAAGTGGAAGCTTATGATAGTGATCATGAAACTTCAGATCAAGTCACTATCAAACCTCGTGGGATTACAAGGATGCGTACTACTTCAGAGTGGTACGTGATCCTGTCTTGGAAGTCATGTTGCTAGACAACAATGAACCTACGAGCCATGGAGAAGTGATGGTGGGCCCGGATTCCGATAAATGGCTCGAGGCCATAAAATCCGAGATAGGATCCATGTATGAAAACAAAGTGTAGACTTTGGAAGAACTACTTGATGGTCGTAAGGCTGTTAGGTACATATGGATTTTAAAAGGAAGACGGACAATGATGGTAAGTATCACCATTAAGAAAGCTCGACTTGTCGTTAAGATGTTTTCTGACAAGTTCAAGGAGTTGACTACGATGAGACTTTCTCACTCGTAGCGATGCTAAGAGTCTGTTGGAATTATATTAGCGATTACTGCATTATTTATGAAATCTGGCAGATAGGATGTCAAAACATTGTTTCCTTGACGATTTTCTTGAGGAAAGGTTGTATGTGATACAACTGGAAGGTTTTGTCAATCCTGAAAGATGCTAATAAGTATGCAAAGCTCCAGCAATCCTTCTAAGGACTGGAGTAAGCATCTCGGAGTTGGAATGTATGCTTTGATGAGATGATCAAAGATTTTGGGTGTATACAAAGTTTATGAGAAACTTGTATTTCCAAAGAAGTGAGTGGGAGCACTATAGAATTTCTGATGAATATATGTTGTTGACATATTGTTGATCAGAAATGACGTAGAATTTCTGGAAAGCATATAGGGTTATTTGAAAAGTGTTTTTTAATGGAAAACCTGGATTAAGCTACTTGAACATTGAGCATCAAGATCTATAAGGATAGATCAAAATTCTTAATGGTACTTTCAAATGAGCACATACCTTGACATGATCTTGAAGGTGTTCAAGGTGGACCAGTCAAAGAAGGAGTTCTTGCCTGAGTTGTAAGGTATGAAGTTAAGACTTAAAGCTCGACCACGGCAGAATAGAGAGAAAGGACGAAGGTCGTCCCCTATGCTTAAGACGTAGGCTCTACAGTATGCTATGCTATGTACCGCACCTGAAGTGTGCCTTGCCATGAGTCAGTCAAGGGGTACAAGAGTGATCCAAGAATGGATCACAGGACAGCGGTCAAAGTTATCCTTAGTAACTAGTGGACTAAGGAATTTGCTCGATTATGGAGGTGATAAAAGAGTTCGTCGTAAAGTGTTACGCCGATGCAAACTTTGACACTAATCCAGATTATTCTGAGTAGTAAACTGGATTCGTATAGTAGAACAGTTATTTGGAATAGCTCCAAATAGAACGTGGTAGCTGCATCTAGGAGACGACATAGAGATTTGCGAAGTACATACGGATCTGAAAGATTCAGACCCATTGACTATAACATCTCTCACAAGCATAACATGATCAAACCCAGAACTCATCGAGTGTTAATCACATGGTAATGTGAGCTAGATTATTGACTCTAGTAAACTCTTTGGGTGTTAGTCACATGGGGATGTGACCTTGACTGTTAATCACATATCGATGTGAACTGGATTATTGACTCTAGTGCAAGTGGGAGACTATTGGAAATATGCCCTAGAGGCAATAATAAATTAGTTATTATTATATTTCCTTATTCATGATAATCGTTTATTATCCATGCTAGAATTGTATTGATAGGAAACTCAGATACATGTGTGGATACATAGACAACACCATGTCCCTAGTAAGCCTCTAGTTGACTAGCTCGTTGATCAATAGATGGTTACGGTTTCCTGACCATGGACATCGGATGTCGTTGATAACGGGATCACATCATTAGGAGAATGATGTGATGGACAAGACCCAATCCTAAGCCTAGCACAAGATCATGTAGTTCGTATGCTAAAGCTTTTCTAATGTCAAGTATCATTTCCTTAGACCATGAGATTGTGCAACTCCCAGATACCGTAGGAATACTTTGGGTGTGCCAAACATCACAACGTAATTGGGTGACTATAAAGGTGCACTACGGGTATCTCCGAAAGTGTCTGTTGGGTTGGCACGAATCGAGACTGGGATTTGTCACTCCGTGTGACGGAGAGGTATCTCTGGGCCCACTCGGTAGGACATCATCATAATGTGCACAATGTGATCAAGGAGTTGATCACAGGATGATGTGTTACGGAACGAGTAAAGAGACTTGCCGGTAACGAGATTGAACAAGGTATCGGGATACCGATGATCGAATCTCGGGGAAGTATCATACCGATAGACAAAGGGAATTGTATACGGGATTGATTAAGTCCTTGACATCGTGGTTCATCCGATGAGATCATCGTGGAACATGTGGGAACCAACATGGGTATCCAGATCCCGCTGTTGGTTATTGACCGGAGAGTCATCTCGGTCATGTCTGCATGTCTCCCGAACCCGTAGGGTCTACACACTTAAGGTTCGGTGACGCTAGGGTTATAGAGATATAAGTATGTGGTAACCCGAAAGTTGTTCGGAGTCCCGGATGAGATCCCGGACGTCACGAGGAGTTCCGGAATGGTCCGGAGGTAAATAATTATATATAGGAAGTGCTATTTCGGCTATCGGGACAAGTTTCGGGGTCACCGGTATTGTACCGGGACCACCGGAAGGGTCACGGGGGTCCACCGGGTGGGGCCACCTACCCCGGGGGGCCACATGGGCTGTAGGGGTGTGCGCCTTGGCCTGTATGGGCCAAGGGCACCAGCCCCAAGAGGCCCATGCACCAAGAGATGAGGGAAAGGAAGAGTCCTAAAGGGGGAAGGCACCTCCTAGGTGCCTTGGGGAGCTGGGACTCCTCCCTGGCCGCACCCTTCCTTGGAGGAAGGGCCAAGGCTGCACCCCCCCTCTCCCTTGGCCCTATATATAGTGGGGGGAAGGGAGGGCAACCATACCTAAGCCCTGGCACCTCCCTCTCCCTCCCATGACACATCTCCCTCCTTCCGCAGCGCTTGGCGAAGCCCTGTTGGAATCCCGCTACTTCCACCACCACGCCGTCGTGCTGCTGGATCTCCATCAACCTCTCCTCCCCCCTTGCTGGATCAAGAAGGAGGAGACATCGCTGCTCCGTACGTGTGTTGAACGCGGAGGTGCCGTCCGTTCGGCGCTAGGATCATCGGTGATTTGGATCACGACGAGTACGACTCCATCAACCCCGTTCTCTTGAACGCTTCCGCGCGCGATCTACAAGGGTATGTAGATCCACTCCTCCCTCGTTGCTAGATGGCTCCATAGATTGATCTTGGTGACACGTAGGAAAATTTTGAATTATTGCTACGTTCCCCAACACTTATAATGAGCGGCATTAAACCCAGACTAGTGCACTCCTTAACAGAGTCTGACACGCACTGGGTAGAGGAGCTCGACTCCGTACTCTGGGGGCTGCGGACCACGCCGAATCGTAGTACCGGATACACACCATTTTCATGGTGTTCGGCGCAGAGGCAGTCCTACCCTGTGACATAATTCATGACTCACCTCGAGTGCGCATGTATGAAGAAAGAGAAGCCGAGCTCGATCAGCAGGACAGTCTGGACACCTTGGAGGAAGAGCACGACGTAGCCAAAGCCCGTTCCGCATTTTACCAGCAAAAGGCTTGCAGATACCGAAGGAGAGAAGTACGAGCCAAAACTTATAACATTGGCGAACTAGTTCTCCGGCTGCCGGATAAGAAAAAGAACAAGCTAGAACCCAAATGGGAAGGTCCCTTCGTCATCGACCAAGTTCTGACCGGCGGAGCGTACCGACTGTGGGATGCATCGACTAGTCGACTCGAGCCGAACCCATGGAACGCAGCCAGGCTCCGAAGATTCTACGCCTAGCACTGGACTTTATGTTAGTCCCCTCCATTTGTCCATTTTCTGCATATGCGTCATCTGTCTTGTTTCCCTTTCTTTCTTTTATTCCTCTAGGCCTTCAAGGGTCACCTTGTGCCTCACTTGTACATAACAGATGTGCTAGCCGCACTCTCTACACCTGGGGGCTTCTTTCACAAAAGCATAAATTATTTACCTGGGCATCACGCCCAACACATGCGTTATACTTCCGCATGTACCTTTTTTCACCATTATATGCATTGATATGACTTAAGTTTTGGCCAAGCTGGGTTGCCTGGCTCTTGTATTTATGCCCTACGTTCCCGTTAATTCGGCTAGGGCATAAGGGGAGCACCTCTGTGATTGTTACCGCCGGGTCAGCCGGACGTGTACCTCAGACTGGGTGAAGCCGAAAGCTAGCGTTCTTAAGAGAATATTCGGTCGGTGAACAAAAGATGACTTTTATTTATTATCCATATCTGCCTCCAGATGTTTTTTCTGCGCTTCTCATCGCAGGCCGGACATGCGCTTTAGGGCATGCCTACCCAGGGAAAGGAACCCTTAACGGAACTATTCTCTCTGGAAGATGTTTCTTACTACCCATGTAATATAACATAACTAGTTGAGCACTTGTTTGATAAAGCACTAATGACCCCTACGTCTGTCTCCACGCATGCCCCGGTTCTTACATAACCGCGAGGGTAATCGGATACACTCCAGACTGTCGGGTCCCGAGGTTGAAGCGAAAAGGTCCGCCACGACAAACGATCTACAATCCAGCTAGAAGGCATCATACATGTCACTTTAAAATTACATAGTCAATTTGACTGGTTGAATTCCTCTTCAATGCCATCCAATAGGCTGTCTAGTCTACAGTCCCGTTGGGAATACTTTGCGGCCAATTCTACTTGGCCGTACACTAAATTCACAGGGATCTCCTTGCCGTCAGGCTCCACTGGTCCCACTTCGGCCATGTGGTTTGGGTCAGCCTTCGTGTACCGTGTCTTCACCATTGCCCAAGCCTCCCTGGCGCCCTGACGGCATGCCGATATCTTCCATAATCGGAAACACCGCCGTGCTTCCTTCAGCTTTTCTGCAAGCTCTCCAAGGCCTTCGGGCATGGAGACAGATGACCACAAGGCCTGGGCAACGCCTTGCATCACCTGCCGAACTCGTTCGTGCAACTGTGCGAGCTCGGGAAGAAGATCACCCGTTGAACTAGGCATCTCCTCGGCAGGACGTTCTATTAGCATACCTACAGACATAACTCTGTCAGCCAGCTTCCTCACCGAACTCTTTTTCAAAGTTCGTTCAAGCACTTACTAGATATGCCGTGTCGAAGCCGCCGATTCTCCTTAACAGAATCCGACAGTTGGGCACGAACATCTTTTAGTTTCACGCCCAGCTTGGTGTTGGCATCTTGGAGATCATTCTTCTCCTGCCTCACCCTCGTTAGCACGCTCTCACCATCCTCTAGCTGGCGGATGAGCTGCTGCTTATCCGGATTCACTCCAGCGTCATCTGCAATTTTATCGTCAGATTTGCATATAAAGCCGCACTCTAATATGATACTTATCATTTGACGGATATGTTACCAGCGGGGGTCTCTTTGGGCTCCCCTGCGGCGGACAGTGCGGCCTGAAGTTGGGCTTTGCACTTTCCAGTTCCTGGGACAGCTGAGTATTCTTTTCTGTAAGAACCTACATAACAAATGATCCTTAAATCAGTTATCCTAACTGTTTCAAGTCTCAGGGGCTACTGATATATATAATCATCAAATTTTCTCACCCGTATGTCTTTTACATACTGCTCCGTGGCTCTGGCTAGACCATTTTGAGCGGCACGGAGGTGCGCATCTCCCGAGTTGAAGGCATCCAAAGCCTCTTGGGAGAAACAAGCGTCATGAAGAACAGTCCAGCGGCGCCTATGGTTCATGGCACTTTCCACCTCGGAATGGGTGGTGGACAGTCTATCCGTATCCTCTATCGGAGGAGCACCCGGTGCACGCCTTGTACTCGTTCCCACCCCCGAGTCCGGCCTTGGAGCCTGGCTTGTGGAGGCGCAGTTGGTAGCCTCTCCGGGTATAGTCCGGCGAGCGCTCTTTCTTCTGAAAAGAAGGCATGGGTGTTAATATGCCTCTGTAAATAATGTCTTGCAATAAAGACGGCGCACTATACCGCTGCGCCGGTGCCTCAATCCGGATTGCGGATCTTTTCAGCCTGCCTGGCCTAGCGGCCCCTTGTTGGCTAGTTGCCACAGGCTCGGCCTTCTGCCCCAAGGACCTCCCCTGCAAAACACGGCTGTTATACGGCAATAAAAAAGAGCACAAGGACGGATCCCTTTTTAAGTGCTGGGACTTCGGTCTCAGTCACCTGTGAGGCTGGAACTAGCCCAGGGTAATCGGCCGTAATGGCCACCAAGGTATTGTCATTACTCCCTTGGTAAAATACCCGTCGATTAGCTCCACGGATATGTCCGGATCCTCCTGGGAGGCCGGGTCAAGGGACCATCCAGGGTCCTCGGGCTGTGGAGGAGGGTTGTTTATCTCCTTTACTGCCTGATGCAGCTCCTGTGGTTAAATCGCTAGAATGAATACTTAAACTACGGGAATACGAAACGGATGGGTGAGAAAAAATCTCCGCTTACCCAGCTCGGAGGATTGTACATGGAAAATCCGCCCTGCGGGTTGACACGGAGGAACTCCTCCTCTTCTCCCTTGTACAAAATGGACAAGATCTTTATTAGATCAGCAGCCGATCCTGGCCCTTTGCGGCCGTGGCGGGTGGCGTCATCCTCCCCGTTGAAGTCCCACATGGGGTGGCCTCTATACTGGAGCGGCTGTACTCCCCGCATAATGCATATAGCCATGACCTCGATCATGGTCAATCCGGATCGAGCTAAAGAGCTTATCCGGCTCATCAGATAAAGAATGTCCCGGTCGTCTTCCTCCAGGGGGCTCCGTGGACGCCAGCTCTGGCACTTCTTCAAAGGGGCATTGTCAAACTCAGGAAGGCCGATCCAAATAGGGTCCGGAAGGGGCACATCTTCTATATAAAACCATTCTGATGGCCAGTCTTCGGACGTCTTCTTCGGGGTCCCGGATAGCTATTCGGTCCCAGCGATACACCACACTTCGGCTCCGCCCACTTGATATATTGATCCCTTCTTAGAACGGGGCACAAGGCAGAACAGCTTCTTCCGTAGAGCGAAATGAGCCTCACAGTTGATCGATAGTAAGTACAATGGGTTTTTCATGCCCAAACTGGGGATGTCGTGTTCTCCTCAGGGACTAGGCAACGGCAACGATGCTCAGCTAAAGCTAGGTGACAGAATTTTAAGAGAGGATTGCAAGAAAATAATAACCTAAACTAGACAGGGTTGAGGACAAAGAAAGCGTAAACAACAAGGAGAAATTCAGATTTTACTAATCGTCTTTTTGGTATTTTCTTAAGCTTGAGAAATTAGAAACTACATAGGCAGACATTCTGAACAAAGAGAATTAACAAGACTAGAACACACATACGTATATATAACTAGTACGTACAAGACACAGAGAAGAAACAAGATTATGGACATAATACAATTGTTTCACATCGCACTCAAATGCACATATTCGTATATCACATGTACTTGAGCAACACAGTAACTAAAACTGAACCAACACGACTACGCAACAAGTGTAGTACTCAAGTGACCAATTTAACTAATTAACTCATACAAGAACAAGGAGTCACATGCCCCAGAACAACTCACATATGATAGATTTAACACTACACAAGCACAAATCTGAAACTGAACAAACAACTTAGTAGAACAGTACAAAAATTCAGAGTACAGTAGCAAGAGAAGAGAGAGATTCAGAGATTAATTCCCGGTCAATCTTTAGGCTTGTAGCTGTAGATGGTGTAGGTGATGGAGAAGATCAGCAGGGAGGCGAGTTGGAGACAATCTGCATCAAGATTAGTAGAGGGAGAGAACAGCAGCGGGGTAAGAGAAAGAAACAACAGTTTTGGTTCAGAGAAGAGCAAAAGCAAGAGGTGTGGGAGAGAAGAAGCAGCATGAGCATTGAGAAAGGAGCAGCAGCAGGTTCGTGGGGGAAGGAGCAGTAGCAAAAGGTTCAGAGAAGAGGCAGGGAGCAGCAAGGTAGGCGAAGGGAGCAACAGCGGGGCTTGGAGAGAGGAGAAGGAGGAGCAGCAGGGGCGCAACAAGAAGAGCAGCGGGGATGCGGGAAGAAGAAGTAGAAGGGCAGCAGCAGGGTTAGGAGAAGAAGAAAGGTGGAGGAGCGGTAGGGAGATGCATGGGCGGCGGCGCGAGGTGATGAGGCGGCAATGTGGATGGTGGTGAATGGAGGCGCAGGGTGATGGTGGAGGTGTTGGTGGCGCGCTGGGGTGCGGTGGTGCTGGTGATGGATGGCGCAGAGGCGCACCACCACGCCAGCCTGGCCGTGGCGGCGGCCGGAGGTGAAGAAGATGTGGTGAGGGGGAGAGAGATGGAGATGCCAGGCCCCGGGGGGATCGAAGGAGATGGCTAGGGATTTTAACCCCTCGATCTGATCTTCCATTTGCACAATGGCCCTCCTGCTTCCTTCTTCCTTCGCAAGAACATCCCTCTCTTCTCAAGTTGGCCCCCTGGTTACTTTGTTTCTTCTCACACAAATCCATTCTTCCTCCTCTTCTTCATTCTCTTAGCCACTTAGTCCAGATCTTGAAGTTTATAGTGCCTTCTCGCACTTTTCTGCAAAACAAACCACTGAGTAGTAAATGACCCCTTTATATGATTTTCATGCAAATATGCAACAATTCATAGCAAGAAGTGAATGAATATATCTCAATAAACCGCATATTTGAGTGACAAAAGATGTATATGAAATGTGCTTATCAACAGCCCAAAAATAACTCGCAAAGGGCTACGAATCCCGCGATATGCAGCAGGGAGGCAGGCGTAAGGTTGTGCAGCTGGAGGCCATAGAACTCCAGAAGCCCTCGGAGAAACGGATGGATTGGGAATACTAGCCCTCTTACCAGATAAGGGACAAGGCATACCCGCTCTCCCTTGGAGGGATTGGGACGGCTCTCCGCTTGCTCTCCGCCATTATAAGTGGCAAGCCCGGCTTGAACCGGGACCAGGTACGCTAGGGGAAGAAATCCCTTAAACTGAAGCATCACCAATTTGCTGTGCGGGATGGAACATCTCTCCCAATCTCCAGGCTTGGAACTAGGGGTGCGAGAGGAGGAGCTGCGTCGACCGGCCATGGTGGAATGGATCTCTGTTGGGCACGCTCCGATGAGGACTCGGCAGGGGAGGATGATGTTATTTGGATCTGAATCCTCGTCTTTTTAAATAGGCGGCTCATTTACATAGCTAGGGGGTAAATGTGAAAACACCCTGGCTCTTCACATTCGCTCGACACATGGAAAGTGGCCATTATTGGGCATAGAAGCCAAGAAGTACGAACCATCACAAGGAACCAGACATTATTTTGACAGGTACACGGAATTTGAAGAGGAACCGGCCTTGCAATGCTGAAGGTAATACTGCACGCCGGACTCGTCGTCATTGAAGCCTGGTTCGGGGGCTACTGTGGGAGTCCTGGATTAGGGGGTCTCCATTGGCCGGACTATCTCCATTGGCCGGACTGTTAGACTATGAAGATACAAGATTGAAGACTTCGTCTCGTGTCCGGATGGGACTCTAATTGGCGTGGAAGGCAAGCTAGGCAATACGTATATGGATATATCATCCTTTGTAACCGACCTTGTGTAACCCTAACCCTCTCCGGTGTCTATATAAACCGAAGGGTTTTAGTCCGCAGGACAACAATCACAACATACAATCATACCGTAGGCTAGCTTCTAGGGTTTAGCCTCTCTGATCTCGTGGTAGATCTACTCTTGTAACACCCATATCTTCAATATTAATCAAGCAGGACGTAGGGTTTTACCTCCATCAAGAGGGCCCGAACCTGGGTAAAACTTCGTGTCCCTTGCCTCCGGTTACCATCCGGCCTAGACGCACAATTCGGGACCCCCTACCCGAGATCCGCCGGTTTTGACACCGACACTCCCCAAGCAGTTTTGCGAGAGGTGCTTGGAGCAAGGAGATCGAAAATCACAGCAAAAGTGGCTGGAACTCATGCTTGAGTTGGTTTTCGGGTTTGTGTGAGATAGAGGAAGAAGATGGGTGCTGGGATAAGTGGAGGAGGGCCACCATGGGCCCACGAGGCAGGGGGGCGCGCCCTAGGGGGGCACCCACCACCCTCGTGGCCAGGTGGCAGCTCCTCCCGTGGTAATTTTTGCACAGTAAATCCTCAAATATTCCCGAAAAAACATATTAAATTGGCATGGCATTCCGAGGACTTTTATTTTCGGGATATTTTTATATTGCATGGATAAGTCAGGAAACAGACTGAAAATACTATTTTTTACTTTATTTAATATAAATAACAGAAAGTAAAAGTGGGGTACAGAAGGTTTTGCTTCTAGTTTCATCCATCTCATGCTCATCAAAAAGAATCCACTAACAAGGTTGATCAAGTCTTGTTAACAAACTCATTCCGATAATCATGAAACCGGAGAAATTTTGAATAACACTAAGTTACCTCGACTGGGATATGCACATCCCCAATAATAAGAATATCATATTTCTTCTTGACAGTAGGATGAGGAAATTCAAAACCTCCAAATATAATCGATGGAATTTTCCCAATAGAATTGATACTATGAACTTGAGGTTGTTTCCTCGGAAAGTGTACCATATGCTCATTACCATTAACATGAAAAGTGACATTGCCTTTGTTGCAATCAATAACAGCCCCTGCAGTATTAAGAAAAGGTCTTCCAAGAATAATAGACATACTATCATCCTCGGGAATATCAAGAATAACAAAGTCCGTTAAAATAGTAATGTTTGCAACCACAACAGGCACATCCTCACAAATACCGACAGGTATAGCAGTTAATTTATCAGCCACTTGCAAAGATATTTCAGTAGGTGTCAGCTTATTCAAGTCAAGTCTACGATATAAAGAGAGAGGCATAACACTAACACCGGCTCCAAGATCACATAAAGCAGTTTTAATATAATTTCTTTTAATGGAGCAAGGTATAGTAGGTACTCCAGGGTCTCCAAGTTTCTTTGGTATTCCACCCTTAAAAGTATAATTAGCAAGCATGGTGGAAATTTCAGCTTCCGGTATCTTTCTTTTATTAGTAATGATACCCTTCATATATTTAACATAAGGATTTGTTTTGAGCACATCAGTTAATCGCATACGCAAAAAGATATGCCTAATCATTTCAGCAAATCGCTCAAAATCCTCGTCATCCTTTTTCTTGGATGGTTTCGGAGGAAAGGGCATGGGTTTCTGAACCCAAGGTTCCCTTTCTTTACCATGTTTCCTAGCAACAAAGTCTCTTTTATCATAACGTTGATTATTTGATTGTGGGTTATCAAGATCAACAGCAGGTTCAATTTCTACGTCATTATCATTACTAGGTTGAGCATCATCATGAACATCATCATTAATATTTTTACTTGGTTCATGTTCATTACCAGATTGTGTTTCAGCATGAGACATAGATATATCATTTGGATTATCAGGTGGTTCAGCAATAGGCTCACTAGAAGTTTGCACAGTTCTATCATTTTTCTTCTTCTTTTTAGAAGAACTAGGAACATCAATATTATTTCTTTGAGAATCTTGCTTGATTCTCTTAGGGTGGCCTTCAGGATACAAAGGTTCCTGAGTCATGCTACCAGTTCTAGTGGCCACTCTAACATCATAATCATTTTTCTTACTATTCATTTCATTAAGCACTTCTTTTTGAGCCTTAAGTACTTGTTCTACTTGAGTGGTAACCATAGAAGCATGTTTCCTAACAAGTTTAAGTTCACCTTTAATATTAGCCATATAATCACCCAAGCGTCTAATCATATAAGCATTTTCTTTTAATTGTCTACCAAAATAAGCATTGAAGTCGTCTTGCTTAAGCATAAAGTTATCAAACTCATCCAAGCACTGACTAGCAATTTTAGTAGGAGGGACTTCAGCTTTATCATATCTATAGAGAGAATTTACCTTTACTACCGGTGTCGGGATATCAGGATCAGGAGGTTCTTCAGTAAATAAAGAATTGAGATCATAAGTTTCTTCAACAGGCGGTGAATTAAGACCATGTATTTCTTCAATAAGAGGTAAATTCTTAACGTCTTCAGCTTTAATACCTTTTTCTTTCATAGATTTCTTTGCCTCTTGCATATCTTCGGGACTGAGAAATAGAACACCTCTCTTCTTCAGAGCTGGTTTAAGAATAGGTTCAGTAATTGGAGCAGGAGATGGCTCAGGAGCTGGCTCAGGAGGTGCCCAATTATTTTCATTTGTCAACATATTATTCAATAGAATTTCAGCTTCATCCGGTGTTCTTTCCCTGAAAAGAGAACCAGCACAAATATCCAGGTAATCTCTGGAAGCATCGGTTAGTCCATTATAAAACACATCAAGTATTTCAGGTTTCTTAAGAGGATGATCAGGCAAAGCATTAAGTAACTTGAGAAGCCTCCCCCAAGCTTGTGGGAGACTCTCTTCTTTAATTTGCACGAAGTTGTATATTTCCCTCAAAGCAGCTTGTTTCTTATGAGCGGGGAAATATTTAGCAGAGAAGTAATAAATATCCTTCTTCTCAACCAAGAGCACTGGGGCTCCCCATGGCGATGAACTTCGTCGAATGTAACCTTTTTCCAGTAACTCCTTAATCTGCTTCTTGATCTCCTCCAGATCATACGCGGGCATCCGATACTGTCTCTTTGATATTGGTCCGGTGCCTGGCAATAGCTCTATCAAAAATTCTATGTCTCGATCTGGCGGCATGCCTGGTAGTTCCTCTGGAAATACATCCGGGTAATCCTTCAAAACAGACACTTCTTCCTGAACAACTCCAGAGAGGGAATTTACTTGGGTCTTCCTTGGCGCATGCCTAGACACATACTTGATCCTTTTTCCCTCTGGGGTGGTGAGTATGATTGACTTACTAGCACAATCGATGTTTCCTCCATACTTCGATAACCAATCCATACCTAATATTATATCCAATCCTTGGGACTCCAAAATTATTAGGTCTGAGGGGAAAACATGTCTACCTATGGTCAATGGCATATGAAAACATCCTCTGCTTTCCATATACTCAGCTCCTGCCAAGCTTACTAACATAGTTGTCTTAAGAACTTTGGTGGGCAGCTTATACTTATCCACAAACCCCCTCAAAATGTATGAATGCGATGCACCAGTATCAAAAAGAACGATTGCAGTAAATGACTCAATCAAAAACTTTCCTAAAACTGCATCTGGATTCTCTTCAACCTCCTCCATGTTAACGTGGTTCACCTGTCTCCTGTTGAAAGGGTTGGGCTTCTTCCCAGAGCTTCCATTGCCATTTCCATTCTTTGCTTCGGGGCATTCGGTGGCGTAGTGTCCAGTCTTCACGCACTTGAAACAAGTAATGTGACTTAAATCCTTCCTGGCGGGTGTTGCTGGGTTGGAATGGTTCTGTTCGTTGCTTCCTCCATTTCCATTCCCATTCTTGGGGCCACTGTGATTATGCGAACTCCCTCCATTGTGGGTATGACCTCCATGGTTATGAGTGTGTCCTCCCGAATTCGGGGTAAAATGAGGCTTCTTCTGAGCTCCAGAATTATACTTCCCTTGTCCATATTTCCTTTTGCGGCTCTCTATCTGCTGCTTCTTCCCTTCAATCATAAGAGTCCTATCTACTAAGTCCTGGTAGTTATTGAATGTTTCCACCATCAACTGCATGCTCAGCTCATCATTCAGCCCTTCCATAAACTTCTCCCGCTTCACGGCATCTGTGGACACATCATCTGGGGCATAGCGGGCTAACTTGCTAAACTCATCCATGTACTGCCCCACAGTACGATTTCCCTGGCGTAAGTTGCGAACTCACGCTTCTTCATGCTCATTGCTCCAGTTGAGACATGGGTTGTGCCGAAAGCTTGCTGAAACTGATCCCATGTGACATTGGCTATGGGAAAAGTGGTTGTGTAATTCTCCCACCATGAGGTTGCTGGTCCATCCAATTGATGTGCGGAAAAACGCACCTTCTCAGTAGCTGTGCAACCTGCGGTGGTCAACTCCCTTCCAATCCTGCGGAGCCAATCATTAGCAACAATCGGCTCGGTGCTACTGGAAAACACCGGCGGATTCAATCTCAGAAAATGGGCTAAGTTGTCAACTAGAGGTGGTGGCGGTGGGTTGTTGTTGTTGTTTCCTTGGTTCTGAACTATTAGCTGCATCAAGGCATTCTGCTGGTGGATCAACTGAATGAGCTCCGGTGGGAAGACAAATCCGGGGTCACGTCTCGGAGGCATCTGATGGGTTTAGAGGGAAGAGGTTAGAATAGAGTGAGGTCTAGGGAGAAAATCACTACCCATATGCACATGAGACAAACACAATCATAACACACCACTCAATTCAAACAAGGGCATACAATCGATCTGACTACCGTTACAAAATACTTGGACTATTCTATATACATGGGGGAATACTACTGATAATTGGTGGTCGACTAGAAATTTTGATCGAAAGAAGACTCCATGATATCTGCTCCAGCTTCGTCTTCATAGTCATCATCACTGTCAGGGTCGGAGTCGGTGTCGTCGATGATGATGTAGTCCTCGGGATGGTCGTCATATCCTCCTGGCGCAGGGTCTCCCATGAAAACTCCTAGCTTCTTCTTCAGGTCTTCATTCTTCTCCAGTAGAACTGTTATTTCCACTTCGTATCCATCGCGTGTAGACTTGAGTTCCTCTTCTAGCTCTGTGTTCCTTGTCATCACCTTCTTCAGATCCATCATGCTGGTGCACATTTGGTTCTCCTGAGGACGGATGTGTTGGTTTGACTCCTGGATGTAGGCTGCAATGGACTTGTCCCTCTTGGTGTCGATCATCTCCCATTGCTCATCTTGGCGTCCACATATCTGGTAGATGGTGTCCTTAAGATCTTTACGGTAAACCTCGCCGACGCGTCCCATGGCGATGTGAGTTGCCATGCTCTTTACTAGACTCCAGGTTGGTGCATCGAAGGAAAACTCTATGGGCTCCGTGGCTGGTGTGAATGTCCTTCCTAGAACATGTACTCGAATGGTCCAGTGCTCTTCTTCAGGTAGAGTGGCGGTGTAGGTCCTGGTGAAGCTGGGTATTCCGATGTTCAAATATCTGGTGGCTTCCTTCCAGTGTCGTCCAAAAGAGGTGTCTTCATCCGGTTGAGCAAACTTGTTCCTTGGGTCCGCCATCTATAGAGTGGAAAGTGGAGAAGAGTCAGAAATGAGTAGAGAAGAGTGAACTATGGCTCATCTTAGTGGTCGTTGATACGTCTCCAATGTATCTATAATTTTTGATTGTTCCATGTTATTATATTATCTATTTTGGATGTTAATGGGCTTTATTTTACATTTTTATATTATTTTTGGGACTAACCTATTAACCTAAGGCCCAGTGCAAATTGTTGTTTTTTTTGGCTATTTTAGTGTTTCGCAGAAAGGGAATATCAAACGGAATCCAAACGGAATGAAACCTTCGAGAACGTGATCTTTGGAACAAACGTGATCCAGAGGACTTGGAGTGGACGTCAAGAAACAGGCGAGTCCACGAGGAAGGGGCGCGCCTACCCCTTGGGCGCGCCCTCCCCCCTCGTGGGCCCCTCGTGGCTCAACCGACCTACTTCTTCCTCCTATATATACTCATATACCCTGAAAACATCCAGGAGCACCACGGAACCCTATTTCCACCGCCGCAACCTTCTGTACCCAAGAGATCCCATCTTGGGGCCTTTTCCGGAGCTCCGCCGGAGGGTGCATCGATCACGGAAGGCCTCTACATCAACTCCATGGCCCCTCCGATGATGTGTGAGTAGTTTACTTCAGACCTTCGGGTCCATAGTTATTAGCTAGATGGCTTCTTCTCTCTCTTTGAATCTCAATACAAAGTTCTCCTCGACCTTCTTGGAGATCTATTTGATGTAACTCTTTTTGCGGTGTGTTTGTCGAGATCCGATGAATTGTGGGTTTATGATCAAGTCTATCTATGAATAATATTTGATTCTTCTCTAAAATCTTTTATGTATGATTGATTATCTTTGCAAGTCTCTTCGTATTATCAGTTTGGTTTGGCCTACTAGATTGATCTTTCTTGCAATGGGAGAAGTGCTTAGCTTTGGGTTCAATCTTACGGTGCTCGATCCCAGTGACAGAAAGGGAAACGACACGTATTGTATTGTTGCCATCGAGGATAAAAAGATGGGGTTTATATCATATTGCTTGAGTTTATCCCTCTACATCATGTCATCTTACCTAATGCGTTACTCTGTTCTTATGAACTTAATACTCTAGATGCATGCTGGATAGCGGTCGATGTGTGGAGTAATAGTAGTAGATGCAGGCAGGAGTTGGTCTACTTGTCACGGACGTGATGCCTATATACATGATCATGCCTAGATATTCTCGTAATTATTCACTTTTCTATCAATTGCTCGACAGTAATTTGTTCATCCACCGTAATACTTATGCCATCTTGAGAGAAGCCACTAGTGAAACCTATGGCCCCCGGGTCTATCTTTTATCATATAAGTTTACAATCTATTTTATTTTGCGATCTTTACTTTTAATCTTTATCATAAAAATACCCAAAATATTTATCTAATTATTATTATCTCTATCAGATCTCACTGTCGTAAGTGACTGTGAAGGGATTGACATCCCCTTTATCGCGTTGGTTGCGAGGTTCTTATTTGTTTGTGTAGGTACGAGGGACTTGCGTGTGGCCTCCTACTTACCTTGGTTCTCAAAAACTGAGGGAAATACTTATGCTACTTTACTGCATCACCCTTTCATCGTAGCAGTCGCGTCCTACAGTCAGCGTGTGATCTGATACCATCTTGTAGAGATCCAACCTTAAATGGTCAAATCTCTTTGCATAAGTGTCATCCCTGCATCGGTAATGCTGACACACACAATACCTTAAGGATTTATAACAGAGTTTCAATCACACACTTATTACATCAAACGTCTCAAGAGAGAACTTATTACAGTAATATGGCTTAAGGCCATCTAAATAAGATAACAGCGGAAGGCTTCGAAGATAAAGCGAGTCCATCAACTCCAACGACATAGCTGAGTGCACGACAACAACCTAGCGCACCTTACTCTTCGTCTGAAAAGTCTGCAACATAATACGTTGCAGTCCGAAACGGGTCAGCACATGGAATATGCTGGCAAAATAACACTGTAGAGCAATGAGCAAGAATAACTGCTATCACTACATGTATATATGGCTGGTGGAGGCTCTAAGGTTGATGTTTTTGCGAAAAGCCAAATTTTCCCTACTGCAAAGGAATAAATTTTATTTAACTACAAAGTTTGTTGAAAACATTAAGAAGGTTCCTCCAACTCAATCCCAATTAAAAGTAATTTAATATCCCAACAAAATTAATTAAGAGTGATGAGATCAAACCAATAATTGAAGTACCAGATACTCAAGATGTCCATAACCGGGGACACGACTAACCATGATTAGTTTATAGACTGTGCAGAGGTTTGCGCACTTTTCCCCACAAGACTCGATCTCCTTCATTGTATTTCTCGCACTACAAGGTGTTTGAGAAATGGATGACCAAGACACAGTCTTTTCGAAGAGGTCCCCTTAACCGATAGATAGCCCGGCACACCTACAACCCCCTACATCTGCTAGCCCATCATGGAAAGGATTCCCACAACTTACTCAACTATGCCAGAGCCCATAATGGCTTGTGGCTGCACACGAAAGTTTCCAGCATGAATAATCTTATGATCGCTTTGAGCCTGGGTGACAAACTGTAGGATGATCACACGGGTACTCCGGGATATCCCAGGACATCTCTGGATTGCTCCAGGTGCCCAGACAACCATTGGGTGCTCCAGGGTGCCTCAACCAATCCACCCAGATGTGTATTAAAGTAGCCACCTTAAGTTAACCATTATTTAACAACGTTCACATCTGTCAGGGATACACTCAACCAAACCACGTCTACGAGCATAGCAATATAAGCATATGTAGAAGTAACTCCCAGGGTTTGATATAAAAAGGGCAATAGGTTCTACCTCATCACTACTTCCCAAAACCCACAAGTTAAGCAGATCCTACTCATGCAATGTTTGAGGGTTGAAACTAACGCATAAAAACTGGGTAATAAGGGGTATGATCAAAGTGTTACTTGCCTTGCTGACAATCTGCAAACCCTAGAGACTCGTAGTAGCACGCTTCGCACTCCGGAAACTCTATCGCAAACAAACAATATCATACATAAGCACTCAAGCATAGATGCAAGAATAAATCTCAGATGAGAAAGTCCAAACTGAAAGTTCAACTGAAGAGCTTCGATTTGCAAAAAGAATCAATCAAATCGGAGCTGCGAAACTCAAACTATGATCAAAAGAAGTTCGAATTCAAATCTGCTTGAAACCAAATTTTAAATTTTCAAAATCATGTTCAAGTTGGTTAACTGGAAATAGGGGTTCGAGATGAAGATTTTGGCGTTGATTTCACTGGATTTGGACGAACGGTTAAAAAGTTGCGGGCGTTTGAAGATCAGTGGCTAATTTGTGATAAAAATAATCGCGGATAGGTCCCTGGCCGAAAATAAATAAAAGGAAAAGACTAATGAACGTTCGCTAGCAGAGACGAACAAACGAACGCATTCATGAACAGAGGCGTTCGGGTGAACGTTCGCTAATTAGCGAAACCGGAGAAAACCGAGAAAAACCCTAACCCTAAAATAAAACCGATCTAAAAGAATAACCGAAAAACCGGGGTGGTCTTTTATCAGTTCACTAGGAAAACCGGCGGGTCGGCGGCTCTGGCGAGTTGGGGCTCCGGCGAGGCGGCGTCGCGGGCGGCGTGACAGGCGGCGACGGAGCTACGGCGGCTGCAGGGTGGCGGGCGGCGGCGGGGTGGGAAGAGGGTCCGGGGGGCGGCTTATAAAGCCTGGGGGAGGCGGCTTCTTGCGCAAGGGGGCGGCGACGGAGTCCGGTTCGGACTCCAAGCGGAGTCCGCTGGCGGCACGAGGCACGGCGCGGGGAAGGCGGTGGCGCAGGCGGGCCGGCCTGCTCGGCTCGGCCTTCGGCCCAGTCGGGCGGGAAACTTTTTTTAAATAAATTCCACCGATAACAAAAATCCTAATAAAATATAAAAAATCCTAAAATGCCAAAAACAATTTTCGCCGTCTAAATAAAATATTTAGAACAATGTGAACATTTTTCTGGCCTAAAAATGCAATTTTGAAAAATGCTTATTTTTCTAATTCAAAAAAAATAGCAATAAAATTCCAAATAAAATATTTATTTAATTTTAATATTTTTCCTCCAATATTCCCCTCTGATTTTGGAGAAGTTATTTTATCTCCTCTCATTTATTTTAATATTGGAAATATTTTGGAGAGAAAAATTATTAAAATCAAAATGATCCTCTTTTCAAATTTGAGAAATTTCAAAAATGATCCACCTTGGATTCAAGACCACTTCATGGGAAGACCCCTCAAAACCTCCTCACGGAGATGAACTAGTTACCACTTGTATCGTCCTTTGTTGGATTTCGGATCGTGTATCTCTTTGTGTTTCGAGGATCTAGCATATGTGTGACCGAATCTTGTTGGTTTGAGTGATTCTCTCGTGTTTTCCCTCGTGTTTTTCGTGTTCCTCATTGGGATCCGCTCCTTTCGTGAAAGATCGGCCATTTAGGGTTTCACCCTACATCAACATCCCTTATAAATGGGTCTTAACTCTCCTCAACTAGCAAGGTGGAACTAAACTTCCCATCACATGCCATATCCTACATGTTCCTCAAGATTAACCAGGAATCATTGTTCATATGGGCCTAAAGCCCATCTATGATTCAACAATCCCCCACCAGATCTCGACGCACATAAGTTTGTCAACTGTTCCAAACAATGTTTCATATATCAGAAATTTTAGTGGAGATTGTTAAGTTTAACTTTCACCTAGAGCAATAGGATTAGACTTCTTCATAACTGAATAATGGACTATGCCTTGAATTGTCAGTTTGGCGTGCAGAAGTTTTGCCGTTTGTAAGCTGATACGTGGCCGCCGAAGGATAAACCCCATGGGTGGAGCTTATTAGTCACACTCCGTACCTTCTCATGAGCTTCCTAGAGATTACCCAATCTCATAGACTATGGCTAGCAGTCTGGCTCACATAGGTGTGTTCCTCCAAAGAATGCTCTGTAGGTAGCATCTTGCTTGCACAAGCTTTGCAACACATTAAGACAAAAGTCAACCCACCTTACAGAATTGAGTGTATTATTGCATCTCCAACGGCGTGGGTTAATAAAGTATACTCTCCTCAGTTGACCGCTGGATTGTTTTCCTAGGTCTAATTCACGGGATCTTCGATCAAATAGGTTGGGTTACCCCCATGGCAACTTACGTGGGTCTCACACCCATCTCCCTCGACACATTTTTCTATCACAATCTGTGATAGCCCTTTCGTAAAAGGATCTGCCAGATTCTTAGCCGTTTGGATATAATCCAACGCTATTACTCCGAAGTTTCTTGATTTTCTGACAGATTTTAATCTTCTTCTTATGTGCTTTACGGATTTCAAGTTGTCCTTTGAACTCTTAGCCTTGACAATCACTATTTGATTGTCACAGTTCATAAGGATAGCCGGCACTGGTTTATCAACCACCAACAAATTCATCAAAAGCTCTCGAAGCCATTCTGCTTCGACGCATGATGTGTCTAATGACGTGAGTTCTGCTTCCATAGTCGATCTTGTTAAGATCGTCTGCTTGCAAGACTTCTAGGAAACAACACCATCACCAAGTTTGAAGACATATCCACTTGTGGCTTTCATCTCATCAGCATCAGATATCCAATTAGAATCACCATACCCCTCAAGTACCATAGGATACCTAGAATAGTGAATTCCGTAGTTCGCAGTACCTTGCAAGTAACACATCACTCTCTCAACAGCATGCCAGTGCACATCTCCCGGATTGGAAACAAACCGGCTCAGTTTGCACACGACATATGAGATGTTAGGACGAGTAGCACAAGCTAGGTACATCAGTGAACCAAACCACTTGAGAATATCTCAATTGATCTACAGTCGTGCCTTCAAACTTTCGAATCCGCACGCTAGGATCATATGGTGTTGCAGAAGGTTTGCATTCCGAATATCCAAAACGGCTAAAAATCTTCTCAACATAGTGGGATTGCAAAAGTGTGATTTCACCCTCGGTATCTCTCAGTAGCTTGATGTTCAAGATAACATCAGCCACACCCAGGTCTTTCATCTCAAAGTTATGAGATAAAAAGCCTTGACCTCATCAATGACCTTGAGGTGGGTCCCAAATATCAGTATGTCATCGAGATACAGACATAGTATAACTCCTTCGCCCCCATCATAGAGATAGTATACACATTTGTCAGCTTCGTTAACAACAAAGTCAACAGATGTTGGAGTAGTGTTGAACTTCTCATGCCATTGCTTAGGCGCTTATTTCTGGCCATACAGAGATTTCACTAGCTTGCACACCTTTCTTTTATGACCATTTACTACTAAGCCATCTGGTTGTTGCATGTAAATATTCTCGTCTAGCTCTCCGTTAAGGAAAGCCGTCTTAACGTCCAGCCGATGAACGAGAAGACCATGCGAGGTAGCCAAAGCGAGTAACACTCAAATGGTTGTCAGCCTAGCCACAGGTGAGTAAGTATCGAAGAAATCATCTTCTTATTTCTAGGTATAACCCTTGGCCACAAGTCAAGCCTTGCACTTCTCAACAGTACCATCGGGCCTAAACTTCCTTTTGAACACCCACTTACATCCCAATGGTTGACAACCATAAGGACGATCAATGATCTCCCATGTCCCATTAGACGCGATGGAATCCATCTCGCTACGGACCGCATCCTTCCAGTTGTCAGCATCCGGAGATGCATAAGCTTCTGAAATGGAACTGGGAGTGTCATCATCCACGAGGTACATGAGGAAATCAACACCAAAAGACTTTGCAGTCCTTTGTCTCTTGCTTCTAACATGAGCTTCCTCGTCATCCTCCGTGGAACTCTCATCACTTTTATGTTCATAATATTCCATCGGAATGGCAGGTTCAGGAGTCTCATCAGATTTCAGTCCAGAAGTGCTTTGCATATCTCTCATGGGGAAAATATCCTCGAAGAATTTAGCATCCCTAGACTCCATGATCGCACCGACCTATACGTCATGTACATCATATTTCGCCACTAGAAATCTATACCCAACGCTATGCTTAGCATAGCGAATAAAAACGCAGCCCCAAGTGCGCAAGTAAGAGTGTATGGTTCTTTTCTTTTCCCATTTCTCATAGGGAGTAGTCTCACTATCATTTGTGGGAACTTTATTCAGGATATGACATGATGTCAATACAGCCTCCCCTCACCATGCCTTGGATAAACCTGATGTATCTAACATGGCGTTAACCAAATCTGTTAGAGTATGATTTTTCAGTTCAGCAACCCCGTTTGACTCGGGTGAATAGGGAGGCGGTCTCTCATGAATAATACCATGTTCCGAACGGAATAAATCAAACTCATTAGAAAAGTAAATGCGGTTGCTACGAATCATCCAGCTGATGCCAGGATATTTTAAACCGCCTCGCAGACCGTTTGATCAGCCCAGCTGCACCGCCCGATCCTTTCTCTGATCCCGTGGAATAGTCAACACACGCACGACTCCCCTCACATCGCACAACCAGCCTTCCTCTCTGCTTCGATCTCGCAGCACCGGGAGTCGCCCCGCAAGCGCTACGATGCATCACCGGAAGCCGCTGGCGAGTGCTGCAATCGGAGCATGGGGAGCCACCGACGAGTATGAGTTGCAGCACAGGCGGCGAATGCCGCCTGCTCCCAACTCCCCCCTTATGTGTTGCGTTGCAACAGAACAACTAGTGGCGCAGCGTCCGCTGTCCTTCCAGTTGCGTTGTAGCACCGGCGGAGAGCGCTGCGCTAGAGCACCTGGCACCGCCGTGCGAAGCTCCATTGCAGCACCGAGCTCCGATAGTGCCACCGGCGAGCGCTGGACTGTAGCAGCGCCGGGAGTCGCTCACGCGAGTGCTGCATCGGAGCACGAGTTGCTGCCGACGAGTGCTCCATTGCAGCTCCACCGCCGGCGACTATAGCACAAGTAACGACGACGAGGCTGCATCGCAAATCCAGCGCGCCAGCGACGTTGCATCGCAACACGACGCCCGTGGACGAGATGCTGTGTCGCAGCTCCCGTGTCCGTGGTCGACTTGCTGCGTCGCAGCACCAATGGCCATGGTCGAGTTGCTGTGTTGCATCACCGACGGGAGCCGACGAGCAAGGCATCACATCACCGGCGACGACCGCTCATCCCCTTCGTATTGCGCCATAGGAGTCGCCGCTCGTCGCCCTGCGTGGTTACAACATCACAAACGGTGCGAGGTGGGTTACAACATCACAAACGATGCAGTAGTATGGGCGGCTGGACGACATCGCCATGGGAACCCGAGATGAGAAAAGGGGAAAAACTGTGCGAGGAAGACGTGCAGAGGAGAGCCCGTTAGAAGAGATAAGGCAGACTTGAGGGGGGAGCGTTGGATGGGTCCAGGGGACACATGTCGAGCAACGCACGCGGCTTGAGTTCCCTGTTTTCATCCGGCTGAATACAATCGTTTTCCAAAAGTAAAAAGGCGAAACAAACCATCACAATCATATCCTTTTTCAACAAAGAGCCCATACAGAGATACGGCTATTTTGTTGGACTCAAGTATTAACTTAAACCGAGCTCCAGCTCCTTAACGAGGCGGGTGGCGAAGAAGGAGCGCACGTGTACCAATCCTCTTCTAAAGTTTCCAATGACGAATGGTAGAACAACCCTTATAAAGGGGTCTCAACTCTCCTTAACTAGTAAGATGGTACTAAATTTACCATCACCTGTCATGTCCTATACGTGCCTCAAGATTAACCAGAAATCATTGTTCATATGGGTCTAAGGCCCATGTATGATTCAACAGACACGTTGATCGAGCAATCGAAACAAAGAGGCAAAAGAAAAAAATAAAAGAAAAGAAAAACGGACGGACGTATCATCGCCGTCATCATCCATCATCATCAACCGCATCGCGCATTCGCACCGGCCATGTCAAGGAACTAACACGGATCATGCACGCACGCTTCGCGGCGCTGTAGCTTAAATAAGAAAAGGCGCCGATGTCGCAACGGTGCCGGTGCGAACGAAACGTAACCTGCCGTGCTAGCGCTGGTGCGGCAAGGGGCCCTACCACTTGTGCTCTCGGACCACGACGTCTCCTCCGATGGCCTCTCCCACCTCCTATCCTAGCCGCATGTTCTTCAGCCTCAGCACGTTCCTCCCTCCAGGAATCTTGCTGTGCAACGAAAGAAAGAAAGAAAGAGCCGAAGCTGGCCCTGGATTTGACTTGAGGTGACGCCGAGTGAGGAGGGACGGGACGACAAGGATCCGTAGCTAGTAGGCGGCTTGTTTTTGCCCATGGCATGGCCGATCGGTCTTTCCAAACGTGGCCAGGCAGCGCTGGGATCAGCTGGCTTCCCAGAGGATAACGCACCCGGGTTAGTAGCTGATGCTGCCACTTCTGGCGCCGCAGAATGTGGTGGCGTTCGGCTGTACGTTCGGGAATGGCTTGCGCGTACTGGAACTGGAAGGATGTGATCAAGATCGCGCGAGAGTTGTCATGCCTGCCTCTGCCTGCCACTGCCAGCCAGGCATGTCGTTCTGGTGGTGCTGGTGTTGTCAAGTCATCTCCTCGTGGGTTTTCTTTGCGAGCGAGCTTCCTGGAAGCTGATGGAAAAGCAGGCAGGCAGGCCACGTTGGGGCGATGGCGCCACCGCGCCTAACCCGGCCCGGCCCGGAGGTTCGCTTCGCCATGATATGATACAGTGCCCGTGCGTGCGATCGCTACGTCCCACTGACACGGAGACCGCACGGCGCTGTCCAGCCCGCACCACTTTGTCTAGGCATCTTGAGACTTCAGATAAACGTAGCACGTGTTGTTGAGCTCGAATCAATACCATCGCCTTAAATGACCAAAGACCATCTCCTTTTCATGGCAGAAAATTGGCATCCACCTTAATTTCTTAAATGATACTTACTGTATTTTACAGGACGTTTCTAATCCACCTTTGGAAAGCCATTCTTCATCGAAAGCCTGACCATGGCATCTTGGCCAATCTCCAAGCAAAGAAACGCCAAGATCTTTGGCAATATTAGCACTGGCCCTAGCTCCTGGTTTCAGAACTTTAGGAAACAATGCCTTTTTTTCTTACATTCAGGGTTTCCCTAGTCAAGGCTGATGATATTCGTTTGTGGCTCAGCACTCTTGTCTAGCTCAGTTTAGAATGTTTCCCCCCTTTTGTACCTCCCCTCCCCTCCCTCTGTGCTTTTGTATATAATTTGTAAAAAGAGAACAAGAATACGACGCACATTCAGAAGCCTAAACACTGAATGTGATGCAACGCAACTCAGCAAGTCAGAATGGTAAGTAGTAGTACGCTGATCACTGGATATTCAAAAACAGAGATATCCATTCACAAATAGGACAATGGTCCAGTCTATAATGGGCACATAGCAAGGTAGCTGTTCGATGAAGTACAAACCCGCAGCCGCAGTCCTTGAAATTACAACCGTCTCTTTTCTTATCTATGGACGCAAGCATACATCCCTTCCCTGCGGTCCACAGACAATGAAAGCAAGCTGCTTCTTTAGACGACGAGGCCCCTTCTCACCGACAACACGAGATTCCACGCTGTTGATCAGTTGATATTCATGTCCTCCGACCCAGCGCCATCTCCATCTGCATGTTTGTGCATCTAATTGTTTAGAGGGGCCATTCCAGCGTATACAAGGGACCGATTGGTAGGTAGGTCATTACACGTTTAAAAGATGAGGTTAATGCAAAACCATCAGTAACATACCCTCGTTTTCGGATGAACTGTAGATAGAGCTCCTTGAACGCTGTTGCTGTTGTCGTGTGGGCTGAAATAAGAGCAGTGTACAGGGATGAGTTTATGATGCACATTTATTTTGCAGGCCTTCAGAACTCAGAAGAACTGAACCTTTTTAGGCAAAATCAAAGATGAACTTGACAAAAACACAAGTTTGGCTGCTCCCAGCATATGATAAGTAGTACCTGCAACTTTGGCCTGAGTGCCTCGAGCGGTCCTTTGGGTTTTGCAACACCTTGCTGTCCAGACTGCAAAGCAAAATATCCAAAAAAACAGTTCATTGGAACTCAAGCACTGAACAAACAAAAATCGAACTGAAGCTACAGAAGGATAATTTAATACCTTTCCGAGAGCCCAATCAGCAGAGTCAAAATAGGCCCGCTCGTGATCCTACAATTATTAAGAGCAATTTAAATGCTGAAAACTGGTGTTTTTTATGCAGTAACTGGTATGGACTGTTCAATTTTGGCATGAGATATTCAAATTCAAGTACCTTTGAGATGAGCGGTGGCTTTTTAGGAATTAGTCCTCCAAACTTCTTCTTGATTACTTGTTCCTGCGCATAACAGATTGTGCTTGATGTTAACCACAGGTAATTGATCATGGAAGCTATAGAGACCAACCTTCTTTGTTGCTCAATTAACCAGAATATACAAGACTAGCATTTAAATGATCATATAATCTTCAGAACTAGTCCTGAAAATAACCTGTTGCTGAGCCGATGGCATGGCATTATCTCCACTTTGGTCCATAGGTTCAGAATTTCCAACATTATCATGCCCAGCAGCATTGGCGTCCTTCATCCCCGACATGGTGCTAAAAACAAAAGATACAGATGTTAGTATTTATCACATTATATAGCACTAAAGTGAAAAGTTGTTTTTAAGGCATGAAATGTTTGAGCAATAGAGTTTGAGATAAACCAAAACAGAGGCTACTATTGTCCAATGTTGTTGACTATTTGCAGTTTGACTCTTAGAACAAAATGACAACATTTTTAAATAGCTTGTGTATTTTGAATCGGTAATACTACTATTATTTTCGGTTTAAACATTATAATCAAGGAACCTTAGCTAGTTTTTGCACTGCTAGTTTCTGGATTAGTTCTCAGCCTTGTAAATCGTAATGGGTGTGCTACTTGTAGCTAAATATTATCGCTCTGCTATTTTCAGCCGATGAGTACCCCCTATAATGAGCAATTGATGTTGGCAAATCTGAACAACTTACTCGAAGTCAAAGAATGTGCTTCAGTTAGAGAAATCAAGACATTACTTTTCTCTTGTTAGTTGTATTACTATGCTTCCTATCTGTCATTCAAAAAAGAAACTATATGCTTCCCATCTTCATGGCGTCAGGTATGCTAACATGAATATCCTATAAAAACCGTGGCCTGTGGATGAGCCCATCCAAAAACAAAAATAACTGCGAAGGCCAGTACGAAAGAAACGCGTGTTTATCTCTTGATCGATAGAACAAATAAACATCAATATGAGAACTTAAACAGATCAAACTGTTTTTTATTAATAAATATATGTTTCGAAATCTTTATAAGAATGTTAAATGCAACCCACTGGTCAGCACATCGACTCATTTTACAGCCCATTGGATCAACAAAAAATCAAGTACAAGCAAACTCAATGTTAGTCTGTCATGACAAGCAGAAACCTTGAGTATCTGTTTTATCGACAACTAACCAGAGGATCCACACAGATTGTTCTTTTTTAGCCCATCAGGTCCAATACTTTCTTTACATAATTGGGCAAAAACAAGCTAATGCTTCTAAATGGTAACACCTCCTACCGTGGTTCTAGATACAGAAATGAAGCAGCAGTTTGATACCCCGGCATCCCTAGTGGTACACAGAACGACTCTATCTACATATTGTCATCCAGAGCCTAAGTATAACAAGGCAAGATCGGAATACTGACTAGTTCACTACTACTTGTGTGTTTTCTTTGCTTGCTAAACAAATCTGAACAGCGGGTTGTCCCTGAATGCCAGGTAAATTGACAGTATCCTAGTAGATGGACTTCCAGCAGAAGCCTGCAATCTATTTGAACGCATGACAACACAAAGCGCTCTCATAAAGCACACAATCCTCCGTGATCGAGAATCTAACAGAATGCTCTGATCCCCTGTTCTTGCTCTGCTGACACACGCATGGTCTCTGCCACTTCATTTGCTTGTTTGCTCAGCTGACCGCACCAGCTGGTTGTTGAATCATCCATCTTAAACAGACATAGTAAGAAACCGTCGGCACCACAGGATGAGGACTGGTGACTACTACTGGTGTGGTTTCTTTGCTTGCTGTACAAATCTGAACACTATCTTGTCCCTGAATGCCAGGTAAATTGACACTATCCTAGTAGACGGGACTTCCAGCAGGTGCCTGCAATCTGTTTGACCGTATGACAACCCAAAATGCTCTCATAAAGCGCACAATCCTCCGTGACCTAGAATCTAACAGAATGTTCTGATCCCCTGTTCGTGCTCTGCTGACACACGCCATGGGTCTCTACCACTTCACTTGCTTGTTTGCTCAGCTGGCTGCACCAGCTTGTTGTTGAATTATCCATCCTAAACATACATACATAGTAAGAAGCAGAGGTAAAGTATTCTTGAATTATGCCCAACTCTGAGCAAGAAGCATGTGCGGATCTCTCGTTCCCTCTGGACCGTCGGCACCACCTAACCTACATGATCAGTGGCAGTCCGGGTAATTCTCTTGCTAATTTTCTCCCGCACATCCGGGATCAGAAAACAAACCAGCCGGCGAACGCTGACTAGTCAAAATTACCCGAGAACGCACTCTCCTCCCAAATTCGGACGAGGCAACGCCGAGAAACCAGCCGGATCTAGCGACGGCGGGATCTACCAATCTACGGCGACAGCAGGCCAACGACCCAGCCCCGACGGCAAGCTAAGTAAGTAAGTTGCTCGGACTCTGAGCGGAAGAGGAGGAGGAGATCATTTACGGTTACGGTCACGGAGACGCTGGCGGCGAGGGAGGCGTCGGCTCGGCTGCTCCGAGGTGGAGAAATGGGGAACCGAGGGAGGGCCGGCGAGCAGCAGCGGCTCTCCAATGAGTGGAGGTATGTTTGTTTGTTGGCTGCTGCTGCTGCTGCTGCTGCTGCGATCGGATTGGTCTCGAATTCTGAGATGCACGGAAGAAATAGCTCCGTGTGGGGCCCGGTCGCCCTGGATTTCGGCCGTTGCTATCGTAGGCTGCCGGGCCGGCCGTGCAAGTTGCTACTCGGCCGGTCACCGGAGAAAAGGACATTTTTCTTCCTGTGGATTTTTTTCAATCTCCTGTAGATCTTTTTCTTTCCTTATTACTTCTCCGCTGAAAGTGCCATTTTTTTTCCAATTGATAAGCGTCACACATGCGGCACGAAGCACTCCAGCCAACGTTTTTTACAACTAAAGTTGCCACTTGAAGAACCCCCCAAAAAACTGAAAATTGCCGTTCGAAAACAAAATTGCCTGCTTAACAACTAACGTTATCATTCTCGCTTCATCAAATTTATCATAGAAAACGTTCGAAGTTGCCATGTGTTTGTGCCACACGAATAACACTTATCAAGGTCTCTTTTTGCGAGAAGAACCCTAAATTATATTGAAAATAAGTAGTGGTACAACGCAACCCTAGAAAAATAAAAAAAAATACAATTGCACCCCGGGGAACCAATCTAGCCCTACCTCCAACACGGGATGAGGGCGTGCCGCGGTTGCTGCTCCCTACCGGAGCCAACGAAAACCTTGATTGTGCGCACAGATTAAAGACGTCAGGAAGTCACTATCCTCCATCCAGGAGGACCAGCATGCCGAAAATAAGCCATATTGGAACTATGCCACCACTTGTGTCGGCTTGTTGAACGATGACAACAAAGCGCCGCCACCGACGAGAACCTACAAATCCAGAGTCACCACGCTCGTACAAAAGCTCTATGCCCCCATGTTGACGCCAGAGCGCGCGTCACCACAACGGCGGGGCCAGGGCATAAAATCCACCTCAAGGTTGGCACCACTGCCGCACCAGGCTCGATCGGTTAGTCTGCTACAAGATCCACCAACGAATGCCTCACAGCAACCCATCGGAATCGAACCCGAAGCAGATTTATTCCACGCCACTGCCACCAAACCGTCAAGGCAAAAACGAAGCGAGAAAATGACTTTACTCGTGGAAATCCTCTAGCACATGAACCATGCCTTCTGAAAAAAAGCATCTCCAATAGATGAAAACTTGGTGCAAAAAAACGTTCTTAGGATAGGAGAGAAAAAGGTTTTTGGTACCGCGGCTCCTGGCACTTTAATACATGATGTAAAACTGGTGCCCAATTTTTTTGACCTTCTTCTCTTTTACTCTAATCGCATACATATTGAAACACACCATGATCAAATAACACACATAATGAAACAATATATCAACTTCAAGTTCAAATTCACTAACGAAATTCAAACCATAAGCATTGTGCATCACAAGTTCACAACTACCCCCTTAGGTTCTTATTTGTTTGCGTTCAAGAAAATCTTGTCTTTCCCGCAATGCTCCGTGTCTTAGCATCTTTACACTCCTCTTTCCCCACCTGCTTCCATCGCACATACAACCACAATAACTCCCATCTCTCTCCCCCATGTCCCTTGTTCCTTCCCAAGGCTTGCATGCAAGAAGAGACACATGCAAAAGAGATACTCCCTCCGCCTGAAAAAGCTTGTCCCTCAAATGGATGTATCTAGCACCGAGTTAGTGCTAGATACATCCATTTGAGAGACAAGCTTGGGACAAGCTTTTTTCGGACGGAGGGAGTACGCATGAAGACTTGTTTTGAGAGAGAGAGAGAGAGAGGCACATGCACGCGAGAATTCCAGCCAACGGCAAGCTCAACCAATCGTATGCATGCCCTAGACTGATTACCCCAGCCTCTCTCAGTAGCACATTAGGGGCAATACCGTCCGATTTAAAACAACACGTCCTCTGTCTGGTATTCGGGCAACATCTTAGAGCAAGTACAATAGTGGGCTTATAGCCCGCTTAGATGGCATTTTTGCCTATGTGGAGGAGAGATATGTGAAAAAGTAAGGGGAGTGAGCTCTCATGCAAGAGCCAAGCTATATACGCATTCCTAGGCAAATACTGTTGGGTAACGTAGTAATTTCAAAAAAAATCCTATGCACACGCAAGATCTATCATGGTGATGCATAGCAACGAGAGGGGAAGATTGTTGTCCATGTACCCTCGTAGACCATAAGCGGAAGTGTTATGACAACGCGTTTGATGTAGTCGTACGTCTTCACAATCCGACCGATCCTAGTACCGAAAGTACGGCACCTCCGCGATTTGCACACGTTCGGCTCGGTGACGTCCCACGAACTCTCGATCCAGCTGAGTGTCGAGGGAGAGCTTCGTCAGCACGACGGCGTGATGACGGTGATGATGAAGCTACCATCACAGGGCTTGGCCTAAGCACTATGATGATATGACCGAGGTGGATTATGGTGGAGGGAGGCACTGCACACGACTAAGGGATCAATGATCAACTTGTGTGTTCTGGGGTGCCCCCTGCCCCCGTATATAAAGGAGCAAGGGGGGAGGCCGGCCGATCCATGGGGCGCTCCAAGGAGGGGAGGAGTCCTCCTCCTAGTAGGAGTAGGACTCCCCCTTTCCTAGTCCAACTAGGAGGAAGGGGAAAGGAAGGAGAGGGAGAGAAGAGAAGGAAAGGAGGGCGCCGCCCCCCTTCCCTAGTCCAATTCGGATTAGAGGGGAGGGGGCGCGCGGCCCTGCCTTGGCCGGCTCTCTCTCTCTCTCTCTCCACTAAGGCCCATTTTGGCCCATTAGATCCCCCGGGGGTTCCGATAACCCCCCGGCACTCCGACAATTATCCGATGACCCCCGGAACTCATCCGGTGTCCGAATATAGTCATCCAATATATCAATCTTTATGTCTCGACCATTTCAAGATTCCTCGTCATGTCCGTGATAACATCCGGGACTCCGAACTACCTTCGGTACATCAAAACACTTAAACTCATATACTGGTCGTCACCGAATGTTAAGTGTGCGGACCCTACAAGTTCGAGAACTATGTAGACCGAGACATGTCTCCGGTCAATAACCAATAGCGGAACCTGGGTGTTCATATTGGCTCCCACATATTCTATGAAGATCTTTATCGGTCAAACCGCATAACAATATACGTTGTTCCCTTTGTCATCGGTATGTTACTTGCCCGAGATTCGATCGTCGGTATCTCAATACCTAGTTCAGTCTCGTTACCGGCAAGTCTCTTTACTCGTTCCGTAATGCATCACCCCGTAACTAACTCATTAGCCACATTGCTTGCAAGGCTTATAGTGATGTGCATTACCGAGAGGGCCAATAGATACCTCTTTGATACTCGGAGTGACAAATCCTAATCTCGATCTATGCCAACTCAACAAACACCATCGAAGACACCTGTAGAGCATCTTTATAGTCACCCAGTTACGTTGTGATGTTTGATAGCACACTAAGTGTTCCTCCGGTATTTGGGAGTTGCATGATCTCATAGTCATAGGAACATGTATAAGTTATGGAGAAAGCAATAACAACAAACTAAACAATCATCATGCTAAGCTAACGGATGGTGTACAAACAAAAGTGCATATATTAATACATAGCACTCTCAAATATCATCGCCTCCATCGCTTGATTCTCTTCATCATCGTTCGCTTCCTTTCAATTGCCATCATTGGCCCATTGTTTCATTGTCATTCATGGCACCATTCATACCACCAGTCATGCCTCCCATGTCCCCACCCATGGATCCCATTACACCATCCATGGCACCCATGTGAAAGGATCACTATAGTTGACTAGAGGGGGGGGGGTGAATAGGCAACCAACAATTTTAGCTTTTCTTTACCAAATTAAACTTTGCATCAAAGTAGGTTGTCTAGATATGCAACTAAGTGAGCAACCTATATGATGCAACAACAACAAGCACAAGAGCAAGCAAGGGATACAACACAATATAGCTTGCACAAGTAAAGGTGAGAGATAACCAAGAGTGGAGCCGGTGGAGACGAGGGTGTGTTACCGAAGTTCCTTCCCTTTGAGAGGAAGTACGTCTCCGTTGGAGTGGTGTGGAGGCACAATGCTCCCCAAGAAGCCACTAGGGCCACCGTATTCTCCTCACGCCCTCACACAATGCGAGATGCTGTGATTCCACTATTGGTGCCCTTGGAGGCGGTGACCGAACCTTTACAAACAAGGTTGGGGCGATCTCCACAACTTAATTGGAGGCTCCCAACGACACCACAAAGCTTCATCATGATGGAATATGGCTCCGCCATGACCTCAACTGTCTAGGGTGCTCAAGCACCCAAGATTAACAAGATCCGCAAGGGATTAGTGGGGGAAATCAAATTTCTCTTAGTGGAAGTGTAGATCGGGGCCTTCTCAACCAATGCCTAGAAAATCAACAAGTTTGATTGGCTAGGGAGAGAGATCGGGCGAAAATGGAGCTTGGGGAGGGAAGAGGATGGTCGACTTGGGGAAGAAGACCCCCCTTATATAGTGGGAGGAAAGATCCAACCGTTACCCACTTACTCAGCCCGCGTCATGCGGTACTACCGCACATACCCACGGTACTATTGCACGAGCGTGCGGTACTACCGCTAGGCAGTGCGGTACTACCGCTCGTGCGGCAGGGGCCAGACGAGGCCCTGTTGCGTATAGCAACGAGTGGTAAAACCGCTGGAGCGGTACTTGATACGTCTCCAACGTATCTATAATTTTTGATTGTTCCATGCTATTATATATTCTGTTTTGGATGTTTAATGGGCTTATTTATACACTTATATATTATTTTTGGGACTAACCTATTAACCGGAGGCCCAACCCAAATTGCTATTTTTTTGCCTATTTCAGTGTTTCGCAGAAAAAGAATATCAAACGGAGTCCAAACAGAATGAAACCTTCGGGAGTGTGATTTTTGGAACAAACGTGATCTAGAGGACTTGGAGTGGACGTCAAGCAGTCAACAAGGAGGCCACAAGGCAGGGGGCGCGCCTACCCCCCTGGGCGCGCCCTCCACCCTCGTGGGGCCCTCGTGGCTCCACCGACCTACTTCTTCCTCCTATATATATACCTACGTACCCTGAAAACATCAGGGGCACCACGAAAACCTAATTCCACCGCCGCAACCTTCTGTATACGTGAGATCCCATCTTGGGGCCTTTTCCTGTACTCCACCGGAGGGGGCATTGATCACGGAGGGCTTCTACATCAACACCATAGCCCCTCCGATGATGTGTGAGTAGTTTACCTCAGACCTTCGGGTCCATAGTTATTAGGTAGATGGCTTCTTCTCTCTCTTTGGATCTCAATACAAAGTTCTCCTCGATTCTCTTGGAGATCTATTCGATGTAATCTTTTTTTGCGGTGTGTTTGTCGAGATCCGATGAATTGTGGGTTTATGATCAAGATTATCTATGAACAATATTTGAATCTTCTCTGAATTCTTTTATGTATGATTGGTTGTCTTTGCAAGTCTCTTAGAATTTTCGGATTGGTTTGGCCTACTAGATTGATCTTTCTTGCAATGGGATAAGTGCTTAGCTTTGGGTTCAATCTTGCAGTGCTCGATCCCAGTGACAGTAGGGGAAACGACACGTATTGTATTGTTGCCATCGAGGATAAAAATATGGGGTTTATATCATATTGCATGAGTTTATCCCTCTACACCATGTCATCTTGCTTAAAGCGTTACTCCATTCTTATGAACTTAATACTCTAGTTCCATGGTGGATAGCGGTTGATGTGTGGAGTAATAGTAGTAGATGCAGGCAGGAGTCGGTCTACTTGTCACGGACGTGATTCCTATATACATGATCATACCTAGATATTCTCATAACTATGCTCAATTCTATCAATTGCTCGACAACAATTTGTTCACCCACTGTAATACTTATGCTATCTTGAGAGAAGCCACTAGTGAAACCTATGGCCCCCGGGTCTATCTTCCATCATATTAATCTTCCGTCAACTAGCTATTTCCGGCACCATTTATTTTGCAATCTTTACTTTCAAATATATATCATTAAAAATACCAAAAATATATTTATCTTATTATTATTATCTCTACCAGATCTCACTCTTGCAAGTGGCTGTGAAGGGATTGACAACCCCTTTATCGCGTTGGTTGCGAGGTTCTTATTTGTTTGTGTAGGTACAAGGTGACTTGCGCGTGGTCTCCTACTGGATTGATACCTTGGTTCTCAAAAATCGAGGGAAATACTTACGCTGCTTTGCTGCATCACCCTTTCCTCTTCAAGGGAAAACCAATGCATGCTCAAGAGGTAGCAGTACTACCGCGCGCCCTTGCGGTACTACCGCAAGGTAGGGTTCACTCTGGGCTGGGAAGGCACGAACTAATAAAATTACATCCATGGCTACTTCCGCTGAGTTTCGGTCTGTGCGAAAATCTGGCATGGTACTACAACTCACAGGGAGCGGTACTACTGTGTAGGGTGTGGAAGTAAAAAATTACTTCTGCCCTACTTCCGCGCATGCCACCATTTTGGGCTAGAGGTCACGTTACTACCATGCACTAGGAGCGGTACTACCGCACGACACGGTACTACCGCTGCCAAGGGTGGTACTACCGTGGCCGCTGCGGTACTACTGCTCCCTTTAGCAGTACTACCGCACGCCACAGAACAATAGCAGTTGGAGACCTTGATCTTCGCAATGACAAGGGAAAACGACCGGTGCTCCAATGAAGCGAAGGAAAGGTGGTGCAAAGGAACAAATGTGTACGTGTTGATTCCACCCTAACCTTTCTGAAGCGGACCCCCTCTTAATAATACAGCTTTCCTATGACTCAAATCCACCAAAAAGAAACATAGAGAAACGCCGTCTTCGATAGGCTCCGAGGGGCATCGAATCGTCTTGTGCCTAGACATGAGATATCTAAAATGCTCAATGCACACGATTAGTCTGCAAATTCAGTGTCTTCAATCACCAAAAACACTTAGGGAGAAATATTCCCTTACACCATGGATCCCATTACCCATCCATGCCACCACCCGTTCTTTCCATGCACCCATTGTTGGGGAACGCAGTAATTTCAAAAAAATTCCTACGCACACGCAAGATCTATCTGAAGGAAATATGCCCTACAGGCAATAATAAAGTTGTTATTTATATTTCCTTATATCATGATAAATGTTTTTATTCATGCTAGAATTATATTAACCGGAAACTTAGTGCATGTGTGAATACATAGACACATAGAGTGTCCCTAGCATGCCTCTACTAGACTAGCTTGTTAATCAAAGATGGTTAAGTTTCCTAGCCATAGACATATGTTGTCATTTGATGAACGAGATCACATCATTAGAGAATGATGTGATGGACAAGACCCATCCATTAGCTTAGCATGATGATCGTTTAGTTTGTTGCTATTGCTTTCTCCATAACTTATACATGTTCCTATGACTATGAGATCATGCAACTCCCGAATACCAGAGGAACACTTAGTGTGCTATCAAACGTCACAACGTAACTGGGTGACTATAAAGATGCTCTACAGTTGTCTCCGATGGTGTTTGTTGAGTTGTGATACGTCTCCATCGTATCTACTTTTCCAAACACTTTTGACCTTGTTTTGGACACTAACCTGCATGATTTGAATGGAACTAACCCGGTGTAACACCCACTATGCGGCTATATCTCCCACGTGTCGGGGCATGACTTAGAGGCATAACCGCATGGTAGGCATGTCGCAAGAAGGGTAATCTTTACACATCCCATGTGCTGAATAAGAAAGGGATAAAGAGTTGGCTTACAATCGCCACTTCACACAGTACATAATTATAGCATACATCATCCAGAATACAGTCAAGGTCCGACTACGGAACCAACATAAAACAACCCCAAATGCTAGATCCCCGATCGCCCCAACTGGGCTCCTCTACTAATCATCCGGAAAAGACACACAGTAACGGCCCGAATCCTCGTCGAACTCCCACTTGAGTTCGGTAGCGTCCCCTGCACTGGCATCATCGGCACTTGCATCTGTTTTGGAAGTATCTGTGAGTCACGGGGACTCGGCAATCTCACACCCTCGCGGTCAAGACTATTTAAGCTTAAAGGTAGGAAAGGGGTAGTGGGGTGGAGCTACAGCGAGCACAAGCATATATGGTGGCTAACTTACACAAAAGAGAGCAAGAAGAGAGGCAAATCACGGTCGAGAAGCTAACAATGATCAAGAACTAATCCTAAAGCTACTTACGTTCAAGCATAACACGAGACCGTGTTCTCTTCCCGGACTCCGCCGAAAAGAGGCCATCACGGCTACACACGCGGTTGATTCATTTTAATTAAGTTAAGTTCAAGTTCTCTACAATCGGACATTAACAAATTCCCATCTGCCCATAACCGCGGGCACGACTTTCAAAAGTTCAAAACCCTGCAGGGGTTTCCCAACTTAGCCCATCACAAACTCTCATGGTCAACGAAGGATATTCCTTCTCCCGGGAAGACCCGATCAGCCTCAGAATCCCAGTTACAAGACATTTCGACAATGATAAAACAAGACCAGCAAAGCCGCCCGATGTGCCGACAAATCCTGATAGGAGTCGCACGTTTCTCATTCTCAGGGCACACCGGATGAGCACTCTGTACAACTAAAACCAAACATCGAGTTTCCTCGAGGTGGCGCTGCAAAGGACTCTAGTTCGGACCAACACTCAGAGGAGCACTGG
>NC_041384.1:185387130-185405339 GCF_002162155.2 Triticum dicoccoides | reverse complement strand
CCCTCGAGTCTGCAGAACCCAAGGGAAGGTATATGGTGGTAGGTAGGCAAATTGTAAAACCAAGGTTGGGCCTTGCTGGAGGAGTTTTATTCAAAGTGGACTGTCAAGGGGTTCCCATAACACCCAACCGCGTAAGGAACGCAAAATCAAGGCACATAACACCGGTATGACAGAAACTAGGGCGTCAAGAGTGGAACAAAACACCAAGCATAAGGCCGAGCCTTCCACCCTTTACCAAGTATATAGATGCATTAAGTAAACAAGATATAATAATGATGTCCCAACAAAATCCAGGTTCCAACATTGTTGGGGATATAGCTATCAGTTATGACCCGTCCAGGAGGGGCCGGGTCAGCCCCAATGGCGGGTCACAAAGGAAGCCTAATAGACATTCAAGGGGATAGGTTATTAAACCTTATAGAAGGCCTAAAGGCCTAGCGGCGGCTTAAGGCTCAATATTGTAAACCGCCGCATGTAAGTAAAGACTTGTAAGGAAAGGAATGTAAAAGAAGTCACCAAGCCGGACACGATTTATGAGTCGGCTGGGACTCTGTAGGCCACCAGGTGTCAACCCGTGTATATAAGGGGATGACCCGGTGGTGGCTTAGGGCAAGAAACAAGAGATCAATAACCAAGCCGGCGAACTAGCCTCTTGGTGCTCGAAACCCCAGCAATTCAACACAACTAGACGTAGGCTTTTACCTTCGTCGTATGGGGCCGAACTAGTATAAAACCTCTCGTGTCCTTTGTCCTGATTAACCCCTTTTATCTTCCTAGTTGCGATGGCCCTACGAGTAAGTCCTTTTGCTAGGACATCTGCCGTGACAATTCCACGACAGTTGGCGCCCACCGTGGGGCCAGCGCACGGTGGATTTGAATTCTTGAAGGGCAACTTCGAAGGGCTCAAGGGATACACTGTGGTCCGGATGACCGAGAGTTGTCGCGGCAAGCTCTACATCGACGATGAAGGCTGGGGCCCCGAGGCCGGCTCAATTGAGTACGGGTACCGGGTTCCCTTCGGCGAATTCACGTCTTCATCAGCCGGATCGGCGAGTCGGGCCCTGAGCCAGATGTCCACACCAACCTCGTCGAAACGGCTCGACGTGCGAGGTCCACCCGTGTTCAATCCGTCGTGAAGCATGCTTTCATAGGTTGCATCCACGGCGGTGAATACTCTGAAGAATCAGTGGATGGCGGTGAGACGGCCGTGTTTTCTGACGCCACATCATCAACAGGTGAGACAGATTCTTTGTATCAGCTGCAGGATGGCATGCTCGGGGGCTGTTTTGATGGCAGCAGTATTCCGGACCCCCTTGAGTCGCCGAATTGGGCCGGAGTCTTCATGGCAGGAACACAGCCGGGGCAGAACTCCACAGCAGCGGCGGCAACAACCACCGGGTCGGCCGCAGCCGGGTCGGGAGACCCCGCACGCCCCCCGGCTCAGATTCTGATGGACCTCATGGATAAACTGATGACCCTGTTGACTGCCATGGTAGACCCGGCGGATAAAGCTCAGCATGACGCAGAGGTGGAACGCGTACATGAAGAGATGGAACAAGCTAAAGAAAATTTAGCAGCAGAAGAGGTCAGGATGGCAGCGGAGCGGGCGGCTTTGGACGCTCGTGCTCAACAACTTCAAGCAGAGACCTTCCGACTCTCAGTGGATCTAAACGCGTCAAACGAGGTCATGAGAAGAAGGTATCAGAAGACCCAGTCACGTCTACCTCTGACACTCGATCCTAGGAATCTTTTCCATACACCCGGGGCTAGGACAAGTAACCCGCCGGAGGCAAATCGGATCACAACACCCGGGGCACCGGTTCAACCGCGCGCCATGGAACCACCTTGCGTACATACCGCTCCGCCTCATTATGTGCCAACACCACCGGGTCACTTCTCCAATCCCTTGGAAAACCTCATTGCTGCGTCGGCTCGTTTGGCGGCTCTCCCGATGGAGGGCGATTCTTCGGCGGTGGTCGAAACACGAAGAGTGAGAGAACTTCTTCAAACAGCTCTGGCGCAGCAGGATGCATACTCTTACAGTCAAGACAGGATCCATTCAACCCCTCACCCGAGCCGGAGCCCAAGCTACAGTAGGCATATGGACTCAGCTGACATGTCAAGCAATGCTTAACGCTGCAACCGGCCGCACAGGCATGAGCCGGTACAGGCTAGAGCCCTTAACTTGGCGGATCAGGAGAGGATCCGACAAGAGGCTGAGCGAGCGGTTCAACTGGCGGCAGAGCAGGCGGCTCATCAGACGTTTCTGGCTTATCCAGCAACCTCGGTTGAGGCAGGAGTGGCCACAAGAACCGAGGTGTCCCTTGCCTGGTGCCGGCCATACGTAATGAGCGTTTGCCAAAGGACTTCAAGGGGCCTCGTAAGGTGCCTAATTACATGACCGATCTGCAGCCTGGGGCCTGGATTGAGAGCTATGAGATGGCCATGGAGTTGTTGGAGGTCAGCGATGTGACAATGGCTAAGTATTTCACCATGATGTTGGATGGAACGGCTCATACTTGGCTAAAAGGGTTGCCCCCCAATTCCATCAGCTCATGGGCGGAGTTAAAGGCCCGGTTCATTCAGAACTTCAAGGACACATGCAAACAACCTATGTCAATCGTAGACCTGACTAATTGTAAACAAGAGGAAGGTGAGTCCACAACCCATTGGGTGCGCCGGGTCAAGGAGATAATTCATTCATCTGATAAGATGGATCCCGGCTCGGCAGTCTTAATGTTGGAGAAAAATTGCCGTTTTGAACCTCTGAAGCAGAAGCTGGGGCGGCTTAAACGTGACTGCAATGACATGGGCCAATTGACGGCGGCTCTCGTCAAGTATGCTGATTCTGATAGTACCAAGGACCCTGTGTCTGATGAAGAAAAGACAGGGAAGGGAAAGAAGAACGGCAACGACAAGGGTCACCACCATAACTCGGCAAATCAAGGAGGTAATAAATGTAAGGCTGACGAATTTGTGGCTAACACCAATGCGCAGGGCAACAATCAACGACGCAAGGGTAGGCAACCCCCTCGGTCGGGCGGGTCAGGTCCCACCCTTGAGCAACTATTGAATGAACCTTGTCCAAGACACGACACCCGGGAGAAGCCAGCCACCCATCTGTGGAAGGACTGTACAATCATGAAGGCATTCAAAAATTCAAATGCATTTGATGGAAGTCATGGCCCTAGCGGCGGTTCAAGTGGAGGCGGCTTTCATGGCCCGGGCGCCAGTTCAGGTGGAGGCGGCTTTTATGGCCTGGGCGCTGGCTCAGGTGGAGGCAGTTTTCACGGTCAGGGAGATGCGGGTAACCAAGGAGGTTATAATCCACAACCCGGCCAAGGTAATCAGCAGCAATCCGGATATTAGAGCAACCCAGAACAGTTGAATAGTGGGTAATATCATGTATTTACCACTAGCTTGTGCAAGAGGGACCAAAAGCTTCACAAGAGGGCTGTCAATGCCGTTGAGCCGGCGATTTCGCGTTACTTATGGTGGTCAGAACAACCTATTGTGTGGAGTAGAGAGGATCATCCTCCCCGGGTTGACAATCCGGGCCACTTGGCCTTGGTAGTAGCGCCTCAGGTTGGTGGATATAAATTCACTAAAGTGCTCATGGATGGAGGCAGCAGCATCAACATCCTCTACTATGAGACATTTCGTCGGATGGGGTTGACTGATAAGAGTCTTAAGCAATCCAACACTGTTTTTCACGGGGTGGTACCTGGCAAATCGGCATACCCAGTTGGCAAGATTGAACTGGAAGTAGCCTTTGGGGATGAATATGATTCCAGAGCGGAGAAATTAACCTTTGAGGTGGTTAAGATCAAAAGCCCATATCATGCTTTGTTTGGACGGCCGACTTATGCCAAGTTCATGGCTCGGCCATGTTATGTGTATCTGTAGCTCAAGATGCCGGGTTATAAGGGCACCATTACAGTACATGGAAGCCGGAAAATAGCCCTGGAGTGTGAAGAGGGAGATGCTGCATATGCTGAGTCTGTTTGTGCAACAGAAGAGCTAAAGTTTTACAAAGATAATGTTGACCCGACAGACATGACGTCTTTAAAGAAGCCAACAACGGAGCATGAACCAGTGTTGAAATTCAAGTCAGCTGATGACACCAAGATGGTTGATTTTGTGCCCGGCGACTCATCCAAGTAGTTCATCATCAGTGCCAACTTGGATCCAAAATAGGAAAGCACGCTCATCGAGTTCATCCGTGAGAACCGGGACATCTTTGCATGGAAACCTTCTGACATGCCGGGTGTCCCGAGAGAACTCGCTGAGCACACTCTCAATATTGATCCAAAGTTTTAAGCCGGTGAGGCAATTTCTCCGAGGATTCAATGAGGAAAGGCGCAAGGCCATTGGAGAAGAGGTGGCCCGGCTCTTGGTGGCCGGGTTCATTGTGGAAGTCTTTCACCCAGAGTGGTTAGCCAACCCGGTGCTTGTACTCAAAAAGAATGACACCTGGCGTATGTGTGTGTAGATTACACCGATTTAAAGAAGGCTTGTCTGGCTGACCCTTTTGCTCTCCCCCGTATTGATTAGATCATTGATGCTACGGCGGGTTGGCACGTTTGAGTTTTCTAGATGCCTATTCAGGTTATCATCAGATCAAGATGGCAGTCAAGGACCAGGAGAAGACAAATTTCATCACTCCGTTCGGAGCCTTCTGCTATGTATCTATGCCCTTCGGGCTCAAGAGTGCCCAGGCAACTTATCAACGGTGTATGCATAATTGCCTTCACAATCAGATTGGGCGTAATGTTCATGCTTATGTGGATGATATAGTGGTAAAATCTAGGAAAGAGGAAACCTTGGTCACAGATCTGAAAGAGACCTTTGATAACCTCCGGGTCTACAAAATGATGCTTAACCTGACCAAGTGTGTTTTTGGAGTCCCAGCTGGCAAGCTCTTGGGGTTTTTTGGTGTCCAACTGAGGTATTGAAGCTAACCCGGAGAAGATTAAGGCAATCACATCCCTGGCCAAACCAACAAGCATCAATGACGTTCAACGGCTGGCGGGTCGTGTTGCTGCTTCGAGCCAGTTCATAAGCCGGTTAGGGGAGAAGGCGATGCCTTTGTATCAGATGATGAAGAAAACAGATGATTTTGTTTGGAGCGATGCTGCGAACTCTGTTTTTGAGGATCTGAAGAAACAGCTTGCTGAGCCACCGGTCCTTGCTGCTCCAGTTAAGAAAGAGCCGCTATTGTTATACATAGCCGCCAACTCATGAGCTGTTAGTGTGGCAATTGTGGTGAGCGCAAGGAGGTTGGCAAGGAACATCCGGTTCAACGGCCAGTTTACTACGTCAGTGAGGTGTTGATTGAATCTAAACAAAGATATCCACATTGGCAGAAGCTTGTATATGGGGTGTTCATGGCGAGCCGGAAGCTCAAACATTACTTTCAGGGTCACCCAATCACTGTGGTTTGCTCTGCTCCTTTGGGAGACATCATTCAAAATAAAGAAGCCACTGGACGAGTCGCCAAGTGGGCCATTGAGCTTGGGTCTCATGGGTTGAAGTATGTACCATGTACTGCGATCAAGTCTCAAGCACTGGTTGATTTTATTAATGACTGGACAGAGATGCAGATTCCGGAGGAGAAACCAGACAACACATATTGGACTATTCACTTTGATGGGTCTAGACAGTTGGAAGGCTCGGGGGCTGGAGTTGTTTTAACCTCCCCTCGAGGTGACAAATTTTGTTATGTTTTGCGGCTGATGTTTCCTTGTACTAAGAACGCAGCAGAATATGAAGCGTTGCTCCATGGTCTTCGAATGGCTAAAGAGATGAGCCCGAGCCGGGTCCGGTGTCTTGGCGACTCAGATTTGGTAGCTCAACAGGTGTCAGGCAAGTGGGATTCTAAAGATCCTCTCAAGGCGGCTTATCGCCGCGAAGTTGATGCTGTTGCAGGGAATTTTAAAGGTTATCAGGTGGAGCACATTGACCGTAGGAAGAACGAAGCGGCTGATGCTTTAAGCCGGTTGGGATCTCAGCCTAAGCCGGTGCCACCTAACACCTTTTTGGATATTCTGCATAACCCGTCTATTAAGTTACTTACAGAAGAAGATCTAGCCATTCCTGACCCGGAGGCGCAGTTGGTGGCGGCTCTTCATGTCATCCCAGATTGGACAGTGCCGCTCTTGGCTTACATGACCCGGGGCGAGCTGCCAGCGGATGAGACCCTGGCCCTACAGATAACCCGGCGGTCTAAGTCAATGACAATTTCTGACGGAGAACTATACCATCGCAGCGTCTCTGGAGCGTTTCAACGGTGTGTTTCCCCTGAAGAAGGCCAAGAAATACTTCGTGAGATCCATGAAGGCGATTGTGGTCATCATTCCGGGTCAAAATCTCTGTTGGCCAAAGCTTTTCATCATGATTTTTACTGGTTGACGGCTCACGCTGATGCAGAAGATCTGGTCAGTAGATGTGATGGATGTCAAAAATTCGCACGACGAGCACATGTGCCGGCTCAAGAGCTGCGGATGATTCCCATCACTTGGCCATTTGCGGTCTGGGGGCTTGACATGGTTGGACCTTTTAAAAGGTCTAAGGATAAAAAGACACATCTTTTAGTGGCAGTTGACAAATTCACAAAGTGGGTTGAGGCAAAACCAGTGAGTAAGTGTGATGCGGCCATAGCGGTTCAGTTCATGAAAAAGGTGATTTTCCGTTTTGGTTTTCCACACAGCATTATCACTAACAGTGGCACTAATATATCCCAAGGGGCTATGGAGGAGTTCTGTCAGCGCGAGCATATCCGGCTTGATGTTTCTTCTGTAGCCCATCCTCCATACAATGGTCAGGCTGAGAGAGCAAATCAGGAAATCTTAAAAGGTCTCAAGCCCAGCTTATGGTTCCCTTGCAGCAAACGCCGGGTTGTTGGGTAGAGGAGTTACCCTCGGTGTTGTGGAGTATCAACACCATCCCTAACAGGTCTACAGGTTATACACCTTTCTTCATGGTTTATGGAGCGAAAGCAGTGTTGCCTAGTGACATCCGTCATGACTCGCCCCGTGTGGCGGCTTATGTTGAAACTAACAATGAACAAGCCACAGAGGATGCACTTGATTTGTTAGATGAGTAAAGAGACTTAGCAGCGGCTCGATCAACAATTTATCAACAAGACCTGCGCCGTTATCACAGTCGCCGGGTTAAGTCCAGGAGTTTTCAAGAAGGTGACCTGGTGCTCCGGCTCATCCAGGATCTGTCAGATGCACACAAGCTATCCCTACCTTGGGAAGGACCCTTTGTGGTCAGAAAGAACTTAAACAACAGGTCATATTACCTCATTGACGTTCGAGAGCACAAAGACTCACATAAGTCAGAAGAGGAGACCCGCCAGCCGTGGAACATTGCTCAACTTCGGCCATACTACACCTGAGTCACCGTCTCTCATCATGTACATATTTTGAGGTTGTATATACTATGATAAGTAATAAAGCAGGACCACCGGTCTCTTTTCTTTTCAAAGATTATACATCTTTACTATTCTTTACTACTATTTTCAAATGACTATTAAGGAGCTGATCATATTTGAATCAAGTCTAACCTTTTTTGGTCCGGCTTATGATTGTATTCGAATCTAGCTGCAAACTCTCAAGGTCACTTGGGGGCTTCCTGTTCAAACATAGGTCGTATTCGAACCAAAGAGAACATAGCTGTCGTAACCCTCTTGATCGACTCAAAGCCAAACTCACTAGGGGGCTTCTTGATCGTATTCGAACCACAACTTAACCCCTTTTGGGTCCGACTTGGATCGTATTCGAATCAGGGTCGTTAAAAACCTCTCAAGGTCATTTGGGGGCTTCATGTTCAAACATAGGTCGTATTCGAACCAAAGAGAACATAGCTATCGGTACCCTCTTAATCGGCGCAACGCCAAAGCCACTGGGGGCTATATGATCGTATTCGAATCTTAGCTTAACCCCTTTGGTCCGGTTTACTGATCGTATTCGAATCAAAAAACCCCCAACCTTGAGTTACAAGGTTAATTTTGTTTACAACCTGTTATTTATCTTCTTGGTTTTTGTTGTCTCAATTTCAAAATAATCAATCATGGTCTTTTCGCCGGCTTGACTATTTGACAACAAGCCACCAGGGCATGATAATCATCAGGTATTCAGAAGCATTGACTTCCCGCAAATACTTGATTATCAACCTCATCACCCGGGTCATATAAACCGGTGGTTCGGAGGTCGAAGATACAGGTATGGCTATTGTTTATGAACAATTTCCTTCTGTATTAATCAAAGGTTATTTCAACCTTGTTTCGTCTGGTTCTATTTTCTACTACGATAAAAATATTGGCTATAAACCGAGTGTTCTGACCCGTTCGGTACTAAGCCGCCAAGAAAGTTTTTTCCCTTTTATCTACAGGAACAGAGCGGAAATATTGCAGGGACAACCATAAATATGATGCATATATTAACATCAGGAAACACAGAATCATGCACGGTGTCTTATGCACGATGGCATAGGCAAGTTATGCAGTGTTTTCACAGCTAATCTATTACAAGGCTTTTAAACAACCCATGAAGATGGTCTTTACTCCTCCCTTGCCGGCTCACCGCCTTCGGCTAATTGGAAGTTGGGTTTTGACCAGTCAAAACCGTCTACAGCAGTAAATTCTGCTTCTTCGTCAATCAAGCCGGTTGGATCAATATCCGGAGCAAATGTATGTTGACGAGCCGGCGGGATAAGGTCGGTCACTTTGTAGGAGGGAGTCGCCATCTTCTTATTGTCCAAGTCAAAACCCGGTTGGTATTTATCGATATTTGTTTCATCTCCAAGAGTGGTGGTCTGAGGTCGCACCTCCCTCACGCAAGAAACGAAGTCGTCCTGTTCAAACAGTGACCCGTCTTCCTTTACCGTGGGGTACCCTCTGGCTACATCTGCCGGGTCTAGATCTGGCACCCAAGCCTTGGAGCGGCTTAGGGCAGTCAAAGCTCCAGCTCTGGCACATGAGCGCTTCACTTCTTGGAACCTGGCGGGTAAGATTGACAGCTTCTTTAAGACATCGCTGAGCCGGTTGGGTCCTTGGTTGGCAGGAGAGATAGCGGCAAGCGCTCGTTGTGCGCCAATGTACAACTGCTCTACTAAGGTATAAACCGCATTCAGCTTCGTCACGTTGTCTTGACTCAGATTCGTGGGCCTGCACGTGTTTTGAACAAAAAGGGTCAGCTAGTGGTTTGCATTCTGGGTCAAAAGAAGGTAAGAAAAGTCAGTACAGATGGCTTACCAAAGATGGCGAACACCATTTGAGACACCCGGTCCTTTAAACCGATCAGCTCCGTCGTAAGCTCTTCAAGGGCTGCTTCAGCTTTCTCGACGCATTGTGTCAGCAGCGTTTTTTCTTCCGCCCAGGTTTTCTTCTTGGCAGTAAAGCTGGTTTTAAATTTTTCCGTCTCAGATAGACTTAATTGCAGTTTGGAGTCAGCAGACTTGATTTCTGCCTCCTGATCCGCTAGCCGGGTCTTTGCATCAGTTAATTGCAAGCTCAGTTCAGATAAGGCATTCTGCAAAACATACCCAGATGAGTCAAGATTTCAATTAAGGTTCAAAATTCAAGATTCAAGTCTCAAGTACTTTGCGCTGCAAAACTACTTGACATTTGGGGGCTAATGTATGCCAAAACAATTTTTGATGACTCTAACATACTTTAAGTCCCAAGTACTTTACAAAGTAACAACACTTGGCACTTGGGGGCTAATGTATACCATTCAGCAAGTTTCCCAAGGTTAAGCCGGATTACAATATTTTTTGGATTCAGCACAAGATGGTTATGAAAATTCAAAGAACCGACTCATTTATGGTCAAATGAACCGGCCCTTGGGGACTACAGGTGAAGCTTTGTTCTATTTTATTGGATTCCAGAAAAATCTAAAGGTAAAAGCTTATATCATAAAGTCTATAGATCATTCTGGTTTTCTCATAATCTGAAGACTTGGGGGCTGGCAGAATATAAGAAAGTGGGAAGAACATACCTCGTACTTCAGCTGCAACTGCTTGACCATTTCGATCTCTGAGTCACGGCTGGAGTGCACATGGCTGAGATAGCCGGATAATATGTCGTTGGCATTCAGATGGTCATAATGCGAAATATCAAAACACACTTTTTGTTTCTCGAGCGCCTCTTGTTTCACAGTATGACGAGCCAACATGGTGGGATTCCCCAGCTCAACGAAGCGGCTCCCAGTGATCAGAACGTCTTGAGCGGACGGTGATGGTGGGTTAGCCGAGATGGATGGTCCAGTGGCAGAAGGGTTAACAGTGGTATCGTCAACCGACGACTTAGGAGGATTTACTTCTGCGTTGACAGACGGGTCTTCTGGAGCTTCAGTTAAATGAGGAAAAGATGCCATGGCCGGTTCAGGTGCAGGAACTGGCGGGTCTTCCACCGGCTTAGTTACCTTTGCCTTCTTGGACTTAGCTTGACCACTAAGAGAAATGTTATAGGACTGTCAGTATAAAGATACAGTTTGAAAAACACGGAGGAAAGTGGATTTTTCCTTACCCAGGGGCAGTCTTGAAGGCCAGAAATTGGGTCTGAGACGAGTTGCCAGAAGAGCGAGACACCTCCTGCAAAGATAAAATAAAGTAAGTAATGCAAGGGAGAAGATCCATTAACAGCAAGTCAGACAAAGAAATAAACCTCATTCTGGCGTTTTTGAGGAGTCTGTTGAAGAACAGGAGGCAGTTCATCATCATTCCGGGTCTGATGGTGGCTCTCATGTTGCTGCTTTTTCAAAAGAAAATGAGGATCCAGATAAGCCAAAGGGTGTGAAAACCTTACTTTCCGGGTTACGACTCGAAGTTTCTGTCTTGGCAAATGGTATGAGTCAGAGGAAATAGTTACCTCTTCTTCCATGTCCTGACTGGTCCCTGTGTCGTCCTGGCAATGATCAATGTTAATGAGATTATTAAAAAGTTGGCCAAGGGAGTCAAGGGCTACCTCCGACTCAGAAGTATCATCAAGCTTCAACAGATCCTCAGCGGTGCTCTTCTTCTTCTTTTTAGACCTCCGGGTCATCTTCTTGGCGTTTATGGCGGTGACTCTCGCCTTCTTGGCAGCTTCGTGCTCACATTTGGCTTTCCAGAAATCAGATTTGGCCTGTAAAGAAGTAAAAACAAGATGAAAGGTCAGGCAAGTATTAAAAAACAATACGGTTGGGAAAAATACAAAGGAGAGAGATCAGAGTTTCTTTACCTCTGGCACCAGGTTAAGCTTGCAGAAGGGGTTTAACCCGACTTTACTGCAGTCTTTGTATTTTCCGTTCACCAGAAGGGTTGACATTGAAACAATATCTTCTTCAGTTAATTGAACAGAGCTGTGACGAAGAGAGTCATCTGGGCCTCCACCATACTCGTACATCAATTTTGATCGACGGCTTAGAGGGATGACCCGCCATGCAACCCAGCAACGGGTCAAGTCAACTCCGGTTAAGCCGTTCCCCAATAAAGCATTAATCCTTTTAATGGATGGTATCAGCTTCTTGCATTCAGCAGCAGTGAGTTTGTTAGGGAGTGCAAATTTGGAGTCAAGACGCTCTGAGCGGTAACCCGTTAGTGGATGCTCATTTGCTGGTGAAGTGTCTTGACAATAAAACCAAGTTTGATTCCAGTCCTTGGGATGACTTGGCAATACTATAAGGGGGAAGACGGCGCCTTGTCGACGCTGAATTGAGATACCTCCAAGTTCCAGGCTAAGCCATTGGTGCACTCATTCTAACGGTTCAGATAAAAATACTCTCTAAAGAGTTCTACAGTTGGTTCTTCTTGAAGGTACACCTCGCAGAGAACTTGGAAGTTGCAGATATTGGATATGGAATTAGGCCCGAGGTCTTGAGGGTGGAGTTTGAAAAAATGGAGGACATCTCTGAAGAACTTTGAGCTGGGTGGGGAAAAGCCACAGTTCATGTGATCAGAAAAGATGATAACTTCACCATCTTTTGGATTGGGCCGTTCTTCCTCCGGGTCAGGCGCAAGGTAGGACATAATATTCTTCCCTGGCAAAAAACCTATGATAAAGAAATCCTTCAGAGTGTCCTCAGTGACTGTTGAGGGAACCCAGTTGCAGACAGTCGGCGCTTTGGACGGCATGATGTTCAAAAACGAATAGAAAGGAAAGCAACATGCCAGTTCAATTCAATGATAATGGTTAAATTAAGTGATAATGGTACAGGGGAGTAATGGCGGCTTAAATAAGGGCTGTCATATAAGGAAAAGTAAGCTGGCACGGTAAGCCACCATGATTACAGACATTTGAGAAATACCAGCAGCAGAATTGGTTAAGTATGGAGACAAGCATGTTTCTTAACTTCTGGATATTATTATGGATCAAATGGCCGTTCAAAATTAAAAATTTCCAAGACCTAAAAATATAGCCCAGATGAGTTCATCAGCTCTAAGAAGGTATCTGTGCAAAGGAAAGGGATCTACTAACATCTAAAATGGGTGTAAAACCACTACCACACTAGTTAGGTGTTCCTTTTTGATCAAGAGAGGTTGTGGAGGAAGAACTACTAGAAGATTCATGATGAACAACAAAAAACACCGATGAACTCGCAAACCCTAATGCAGATCTAAAGGTATGAGAAGGCAAGAACTTACGGATGCGGATCTGTTGCGGAGGGTCATCGTTGTTTCTCTGGACAGTTCAGGGTGATGCAGCGGCCGAGCTTGAGGACGATGATGAGCGCTGCGGCGGCGGCGGAGCTCGAGCGACAGAAGGGTTGTGAGAGAGGAAGAAGATGATGGAAAAGGGGGAGAATGAAGAAAGGCTAGTGGTGCCTATTTATAAGGAGAAGACTGATAAGTGGGCGCGAAAAACGAGGAGACCAAAACATGATTATCCAGCTACCCAGGCGCCTCGATTTTCAGGAAGGCATTAAAGATAAAGATCCATTAAAAAGATGACATGATGGCAGGTTCCCGAAAAATACGGAGGTGATGTCATGGCGGGTTACAAAGCTTTCGCAAAACAGTAATAGGTGGATTTTTTCCAAGTATTGAAGATTGACAAGAACGAAGTTCAAATCAACCTAGGGCCTAATGTTGGGGATATAGCTATCAGTTATGGCCCGCCCAGGAGGGGCAGGGTCAGCCCCAATGGCGGGTCACAGATGAAACCTAATAGACATTCAAGGCGATAGGTTATTAAACCTTATAGAAGTCCTAAAGGCCTAGCGCCGGCTTAAGGCCCAATATGTAAACCGCCATATGTAAGGGAAGACTTGTAAGGAAAGGAATGTAAAAGAAGTCACCGAGTCGAACACGATTTATGAGCCGGCCGGGACTCTGTAGGCCACCAGGCGTGAACCCGTTTATATAAGAGGACGACCCGGTGGAGGCTTAGGGCAAGAAACAAGAGATCAATAACCAAGCCGGCGAACTAGCCTCTTGGTGATCGAAACCCCAGCAATCTCAACACAACTAGACATAGGCTTTTACCTTCATCGTAAGGGGCCGAACTAGTATAAAACCTCTCGTGTCCTTTGTCCCGATTAACCCCTTTTAGGTTCCTAGTTGCGATGGTCCTACAACTAAGTCCTTTTGCTAGGACATCTGCCGTGAGAATTCCACGACAAACATGGAACAAATTAACTTCATCTCCACCTGCAACTAGCAACGCTATAAGCGAGGACGAGCAAAGCAGTAACATAGCCAAACAACGGTCTACTAGGAAAGGTGGGTTAGAGGCTTGACATGGCAACATGGGAGGCATGATATAGCAAGTGGTAGGTATCATGGCATAGCAATAGAGCGAACAACTAGCAAGCAAAGATAGAAGTGATCTCGAGGGTAAGGTCATCTTGCCTGCAAAGTTCTCCGAGTTGACGAAAGCTTGATCCTCGTAAGCGTACTCAACGGGTTCCTTGATCATGCACTCGTCTCCTGGCACTACCCAAGGCAAGAACACAAGCAAAGGAAACCACAATCAACCACGGTGCAATGCGCAAGCAACATGATGCAAAACATGGCATGATATGCGGGATGTGATATGCATCGCATATGCGTGCTTTGGAAAGGAAAGATTGAATGAGGCATCAACTTGGCAAGCCAAGTGTGCCGCTGGAGAGATGAGATGATTTCGGTCGAAATCGATGTAAAGATCACCAGAATCGGATGCACGGTTTGCAAATGGCAAGCAAAACAAGAATGGCACAATTCTGCGATTAACAGCCCGATGCCATCGAAAATGCAACAAGAAACTAAGCTAATGCACTCCGACATAGCCACAAGGCACATGGCAGTGATCTACTCAAGATGCTTGACAAAACATGAACACTGATCTATGGCTAAATCACACAAGAGCAGGTTCAAACAAGCATGGCAAAAGTGCAAAAGATATCAGCTTCTCAGACTTAGTGAAAATATCAACATGTCAGGAATTAATATCAGGAAGCAATGTTTAGAGCAAACAAACAACATGCTGCAGGAACGAATCATAGCAATAGAAGGCACGGCATGAATCTAATCAAAGCATAGAACAAAAGTCCCTTACTGACCATAAGCCAAAAAGGCACAGAAAATATGATGGCACCCATGTAAACATAGCAAGTTTCGTTAACGGATGCAGACTTAGCAGAAAACTGGGCATGGCAAAACAGAGTTATGAAGGCATCTTTGCGAGCTCGATTCACTCACCACAAGGCATTGCATGACAATATAAGCATACTACCAGCAATAAGCATGATCATAAGGATAACCATGGCAAGAACAAGTTTATAACATGCATGGATCAACTACAACAACCCTGGCAAAATTGATTAACATGTAAACAATCTACCAGGAACATTTTATAGCAAAAATAGAGCAAGATTAAGACATGCTAGGGCACTCCATAATTGCAAAAAGGGACATGGATGGATAGAGCACAACCATATGTCCAAATCATCCTTACCGAAGCAACTCAAATAATGCATTTATCTCACTGTAGCAACATGGTTACATGGCATCAAAATAACAGCAGAGAAAAGACTTAGCCAAAATTCTGAGATCCTGGAATCAGCAATAACACGAAGGCTACTTTGCATGCTTGTGCTAGTCACCACAAAGATCACAAAAATACATGGTATACACCCCTGTAAATATGGCATGACCTAGATCAAAATACATGTAGGGCTCATGCCCATATGCAGCACACAACAAATGCGATAAAAAGACAAAAGCTCATAATATGCTAAGTAACAGCACCTAACATTTTATAGCACTCTTCCATCAAGGATTTGGGCATCAAGATGGACTCAAAAAAGCAGGTCATAATGGAATGAAATGAAGTGCACGTCATGATGAACATTGTGATATATCATGCATGCAAAACGGATCTACGGATGAGAAGTTATGGCGTGATGAACAGGTCCTGAAAATGTGGCAGAGATGAAGACTTTGTGGAAATCTCACCTCGCAAGATCTAGGGTTCGTCGAGCTCGTGGATCGAGGATCGTCGGAGGCGGCCAGAGATTGTCACCGGACTTGACGCCGGGGTGGAGGGAGACGCCAGCGAGCTTGGGGCAGTCGGATTCGGGGCGGAGGAGGCCGGATCCGGTGAGGGCGGCACAGGCGGCGGAGGAACCGCGGTGGCGGCCGGCGTCGGAGTTGGCGGCGCGGGTGGCATTGGAGGCGACGGACGGCTGTCGGACGGCGGAGAGTAGAGCTGCATGCTGGGGCGGCGCGGAGGAGCGCGGTCACGCGGGGCGATGCGGGCGACGGCAGGTGGGCCCGCAGGGGCCGGCTGCGGGCTCGCGGGCCGCGCCGCGGCGGGGCAGGCGCGGTGTCACGTGGCGTTCTCTCAGTGGAGCGGGGCAGCAACGGGTTTCGTCCAGCGGCGCACGGACATGTCCGCCGGGTGAGAGGGAGGAGAAGACTAGGGTTTGGACCCGGATTTTGGACGGGGAGTGTTGGTGTCAAAACCGGCGGATCTCGGGTAGGGGGTCCCGAACTGTGCGTCTTGGCCAGATGGTAACAGGAGGCAGGGAACACGATGTTTTACCCAGGTTCGGGCCCTCTTGAAGGAGGTAAAACCCCTGTTCAAGAATTCATCCGATTAACCAGTTAACTTGCCGATTAATCCGTACTCATAGGGTCACCGAGTAGCCGATAAACCGAAAAATCGTCCGATTAATTGATTAAATGGCCGATTAACTTGCCGATTAGCCGATTAATCCCCTACTCGCTAGCCAACCGAGCAGCTACCAGTTAACGATTTCCTCAACAATGGGTAAAACCCTACGTCCTGCTTCATTAATATTGATGATATGGGTAGTACAAGAGTAGATCTACCACGAGATCAGAGAGGCTAAACCCTAGAAGCTAGCCTATGGTATGATTGTATGTTATGGTTGTTGTCCTACGGACTAAAAACCCTTCGGTTTATATAGACACCGAAGAGGGTTAGGGTTACACAAGGTCGGTTACAAAGGAGGAGATATCCATATTCGTATTGCCTAGCTTGCCCTCCACGCGAAGTAGAGTCCCATTCGGACATGAGACGAAGTCTTCAATCTTGTATCTTCATAGTCTAACAGTCCGACCAATGGAGATAGTCCGGCTGTCCGAAGACCCCCTAATCCAGGACTCCCTTAGTAGCCCCTGAACCAGGCTTCAATGACGATGAGTCCGGCACACAGTATTGTCTTCGACATTGCAAGGCGGGTTCCTTCTCCGAATACACCGCAGAAGAATTTGAATACGAGGATAGTGTCCGACCCTGCAAAATAAGTTCCACATTCCACCGTAGAGAGAATAATATTTTCACAGATCTAATTTGCTGGTTTGTTTTGGCAGCACGACGTTATGTCATGGCCTGGTGATTATTCGAACCGTTTCTTTTAACCAGCTCCACACATAACGCGAGGCGATTTCTTGACACGTCTTGTCGAAGCGGAGATCGTGTTCCCCCAATTACGGGATTCTCATTAATGCGGTCGTGGGTAACCCAACCGTGTCTAGGACTCCTAGATTATAGGCAAGTCCTAAACGGCTATGGAGAGGACGCTTGATATTCACCCTCTTTATAAAGGGACAAGGTTTTTGCTTTTTCCCTCTCGTGCTCAATCGAACCCTTCCCCCGCCTCGAGTTCTAACACCCAAAGCCCAGGTTAGGTGCTCCGGATCTTCAATCATGTCCGGATCCAGCCTTCAAGGCCGATGGATGCCCTCCTCCGTGAAGGAAGAGGACATCAAGAAGTTGAGGGAGGCCAGATACCTGACCGCCGTGGTTTCGCATCGGCTTCCTGCTCGACGGCAGGTCGTCCCTACTCCCGAACCTAACGAGAACGTCGTGTTCGTCTCCCACTTCCTCCGAGGTCTAGGCCTCACTCTGGATCCATTCATCAGGGGTTTGATGTTCTATTACGGGCTAGATTTCCATGATCTAGCTCTGGACTCATTTCTCCACATCTCGACATTTATTGTCGTGTGTGAGGCCTTCCTCCGCATTACCCCTCACTTCGGCTTGTGGCTCAAGACCTTTGAGGTGAAGCCGAAGATGATCGAGGGGCAACACATAGTGTGTGGAGGTGCATCAATAGGCAAGATGGCAGGAGCTCCATGGCCAAAAGGTTCCTTTCCAGAGGTGTCCGAATTATGGCAGCGGGAGTGGTTTTACGTCACAGCTCCCAGAAGTGCCAAGTGGGCGGCTGCCCCCGCTTTCCGCTCGGGCCCCCCACCACAACTGATGTCATGGATTAGCAGAGGTCTGAGCTAGGGTCCAGCCAAGGACATGCCTATATTGCAAAGCCGCATCCGAGATCTCTTCGAGGGAGATTTTAATTTGGCTGTGGTAATACAAGTTATGCTGGTTCGTCAAGTCCAGCCTTGCAAACACCGACCCCTTCGCTTGTGGGAGTTCAACCCAGAGGGACCGCGTGCCATTCAAAGTTTCCTCGACCCGACGCACGAGGAGATGTACAAGTCATTCTTCGGACCTCAAGTAGAGTGTCCGGATATTACCGAGGACGTGGGCTTGAGCAGTAACCGCGCCGCTGAACAAGTAAGAAATCCCCTGGCCGAACACATTGTCTGTTATTCATCACGAAGTTATTTATGAGAGTTCGCTTTTTGACCAGGACTGGCTAACAAAGGCGAAGATGATTCGGTGTTTGGCCCCCCTCCCCGAGGGTTTGGAAAATTCAGTATTGGAAAAGATGCTCGAGGTCGCACCTTGCCCGGAGCCCTTGAAGGAAGAT